>NC_083341.1:30957626-31557626 GCF_019175385.1 Lycium barbarum | reverse complement strand
TTCTTTCATCAACTTTGCTGAAAACATAACGCACAGTTAGGAAAAAGGAAATTCTTATATTATAGCTCTTTCGCACAATTTATGAAGAAGAAAGACGGTCATCATTCCTAAATGCCCCGTAGCCTCCTGTTTATAAGTGTGCCGCACTTCACTACCATAAACAAGACTGGTAGACACACCTTAGGACGGAACTGCTCTGATACCACTTTTATCACGACCCAATTAGGGGCCATGACGGGTACCCGAAGTTACCCTACTGAGCACCACCCATCATACTTGTCATCAAACTCTTCCTAAATATACATTACTCTCAGCAAGGAAATTGTCATAATACCATCATTATCATTTCCAAAATACATCTACCTTTGTGCACATAAGCCTGCGAGGCTATAAAAAACGATATATGAATATACACGGTAGTAATCATGAGACATCTTCTACCCATACATAAGTATCTACGAGCCTCTAACCGGAATACTGGAGTCATAAGGATAGGACAGGACCCCGCCATACCCCAAATATGTACACAAAAGAATATACCAATAGGTTGCACCTCCGGAGTAGTGGGGTGCTCCTGTACAACTGCTGAGTAAGCTCTTAAGCATCTACACCGTCTCCCTGTCTACCTGTGGCCATGAGCACAGTGACCATAAAGAAAAGGACGTTAGTACGAACAACGAACTGAGTATGTAAGGCATATATGGTAACATAATAATGAAACATAGAAAGCATAAGAAGAAAAGATAACTGTAACTGCTTCCCTCTTGAGGCGGAATCATGCATGATTACTTTTACCTTTAAAACCAGATTATAACACATATATACAGATATTAGTAAGCTGTCTGAGTCATATTTCATCACTAGCCCGCGTCCGGGATAGTCATCTCACGCTGCCCACTAGTGGTGCTGCCCGTGCCATATAGATACGGTGTAATCATCCATAAGTCGCCCGCCTTAGCGGTGCTGCCTGGCCGTATAGGTGCGGTATAATCTTACATATACATAAGTCAATGCATGCATGAGAGCTCAAATAAAAGCTATCACTCTACCGGAGTGACGTAAGGTCGGAAACCTCCTATTATGTTATGGAATAATCATGATCATCATGTCTCACCTTGAAGTAACTAAAAACATGAGGTGAGACTAACAACAAGAAGCAACATTCATGGAATCATAAAAATAAGAATATCGAACTAATCATAGCATCATTATCATAGAACATATCTCATCTCTATTTCATAAGAAGCTCTTAAAAATTGTTAACTTTCCTCTCTTAGAGTGCAAGAAGATCATGGAAATCTAGAGAAGAAATCGCAATATAAGAGTCATGCCTTTGAAAGAAGGGGACTAGTCTCACATACCTTTATGTCTTCTTAATGACTAAGAGTTCTCCTTCTAAACTCGCGATTTTACATTCAAGAGAATCCGTACAAAATTAGCTCATTGAGAACATGCTTAAATCTAGACTAAAGCGACTAAAAGGCTAACGAAAATTGGGCAGCATTTCCTTTGTTCCTATAACTTTCCCCATATAATCAACAACTCCCAAATATCATTAACAATACCCAAGACATCATAATCAATAAACTTCTTCAAGTTAAACATTATTCGATTCTTAAAATGCCCTTCCAATGTCATTCATAACCATAACTATGGTGTACCACCATATTAGTTCACATATAATGCTTCTTCAACATTCATAACATCATTCAGCACAAGATTATACTCATGGCACATCAAGAACTATGATTCATGTCAAGTCACTATCCAAGAATACCATTAATTCCACCTTTGAGTTTCATATTCTACTCCTTTCCTTTATTCAAGTTATTCTACAACCAAATACTCTTATTAACATGGATTAAATGTGAAACTCATCTTTTATCCCATAAGAATGGTCCTTGGATGAAAGTACTCCATGTGAGAAAACCCCAACTTTAATTACAAAGGGCTTCTTGGCCTCTAGCAACCCTAGAAAGCATCCTTGCACTTGATTTCCTTGGATTAATGATGTTTGATCTTTGATTTGCCTTGGATTTATGTTAGTAGGGTGTATAGAATATTCTAGATCTCTCAAGAAGTGTGGAGGAAATGAGAGAAATGAAAAATAAGAACTTGGGTCTAATATATATACTTGCAAAAATCTAACCTGACATGGTTTTATACGGACACTTATACGGTCCGTATAATTTTATACGATCCGTATAAGTGACCGTATAAGTCCATCAGAGACTAGACCATTCTGAAACTGTTATACGGACCATTATACGGACCGTATAAATGTCGTATTACCCACTTTTCTCCCGAACTTGTTCTCGTCGATCCGTTGATCTCCAATCCTTATGGAACCTTCTTAGCACTTGTTTGACACTTCATTGACAATCTAAACATCCTTATAACTCATTCACAAGACCTTACTAAATAATCCTTAACTCGATACTTTTGAAATCTTTTCGCCAAACACGACTTATACTTCACTTTCCTTCGATGAACTTTCTTCCTCCGATTCATACAACTTCAAAATCTTATAGCATACACTTTAAAACTACCAAATACCCTCCTTAATGTCATAAGAACTCCATGTTCACCTTAAGCTAACGTTAGTCTACGTATGACACAACGATATGAAATTTTGAGGTGTAATAGATTACCTAGTGCTTAATTTGATATTTTACTCTCAAAATTCTCGTTTTGACCTTGTGGGCCCCGTTACCCCAAATTATAGGGTTGGTTTTGACCTAATTTGGATGATATTAAATTAGGTATCGATCTTTATGATTCCTAATCTAGATTTCGAATATTCCTAGACTTTCTTGATCTTGAGGCTCAGCGGAAGAAAAAAGCGAATGAGTGATTGTTGGTGTGTGTTGTTCGGCAATCCAAGTAGGTTATGACTTACCCTTGGTGAGACTTCATGTAGCAAAGCATATATTTAGATGATAATGCTATGGCTGGTTGGGCAGTTACCACTAATCAGTCGGGCAGTGCGCTCTACCATTGGGCGATAATCGGATGGGCAGTTAGCACTGTGCTACAACCGGTCGGGCAGTTACCACTGATCAGTTGGACGTTAGCACCAGGATGATAAGTTGGTCAAAGACACATTATTTTACATAGATGTAGTTAAGCATAAGAGAGTATAGAGAGACATACATGCTAGATCTTATTGGTAAGTTTGAAACACCAGATTGATTCTTATCTTTCTTCTTTGTAGTATATGTTTATTATGTTATATTTTTTGCCTTACATAATCGGTACATTATTCGTACTGATGTCCCTTTGCAAAGGGAGCTGCGTTTCATGCCCGTAGGTCTTGAGATACAGGTTAACGGATCTCCCAGTAGGATATCAGCTCAGTAGACAGTGTTGTGGCACTCCACTTGTTCCGGAGTTGCTCTCTGAGTCAGAATGGCTGCATATGCATTTGAATGGGTATGGCAGGGCCCTGTCCCGGTCACGTTATGTCATGTGCTCCAGCAGAGGTTTGTAGACAATATACACAGTTAGATGTATGTGATAGTCTGGTCCAGCTTGTATACTTGCGATTATTTTGATGATGTATGTATATTATGTTTTGGGCTTGTGTCCCATACAACTTAGGTATCTATGAGTTAGCATTATGGCCCACCCAGCTATGACTAAGAGTTGCATGTATGTGTTGCTCGGTAGGTTAGCTCCGGGTGCCCGTCATGGCCCTCCGGTTGGGTCGTGACATGAAAGGAGCTTAAACTCAATGTAATAGGCATCCTTTTTACAGCAAAAAACAATCTATATTCATAGTTATAAGTAAAATTATAGTTCTTTTGTTATTCTTATTGTACCGAGTTTACAAAGTTCTTCAAGGCTAAATGTTCAACGAGAGTGATATTCAACAAAGGATTTCCTTTGAGCTCATACGGCCCAGGCTAATTTTATTAACCGTCAATTGTTGTGTTATATACTTTTTATCATAATGGAAAGACATTATCGCATAGAAAAATCATTTCTGAAAGTGCAAGTTAATTAGAGTTGCAATTCTCTTTTGAAAACCTGATCATAAAAGGTCAAAAATCTAGGGGTTCATACTTATTGAAAGTAAAAATGCCTTTGTTTAAAGGACGAAGTATAATTGTTTTGGTATGACTGAACAAATAGCACTAGAAAGAAAAAGGTGAAATGTGCATTCCTCAAAGAGTTTGTGTCATCGAAAGAGCCCAGTTGTTCTGTGGAAGGTTTACTCCATGTTGGATCTTCTTGAAAACAATAAGATATTGATATTTGATGATTGAGAAGTGCAAAGTAAGATCATTCAATAAAGCAAAAAATACGTCTTAGGGTCAATAAACTGACCTTAATATGGGTTATGAGCCTACAAAAGTGACCGACATGTCCGGTCCCATGGCCCACCGAAGCTTAATCCAAAAAAGGGGAAAAGTTCACAGATAAAACTGATATTCAGATAAAATGGGGCTTAGAAAAAATAAAGGGATAAACATTTGAAGCATCTCTTGCAACAGGTGGAACATTAGAATATTCGCTTCTCGGATCATTTCCCTCGGCACCTTAGATGTCCTCAAGGGACAATTTGGTAGCTTCTAAATTGATCTCCACATCAAGTAAGGATGCAGGCAGGTCAAAGTCACTGGTGCTTGCTTCTTCGAGAGTGTCCCTCTGAGTCTTGAAGAATGCCAGGTCACGACGGAGCCCTAATTTTTGGCATCTAGCTCGGAGACTGTCACGAGAGACTTCGACACTAGTAAGCTGACCATGTTTGTTGTTCAAATCAATTTCCAATTTGGCCACTTTATTTTGAAGACCTACATAAGATGAGGTTAGTATCTGCAAGGAGTTCTCTCGGTCCCTAAGGGAATTGGTCACGTCCTCCAAACGAACTCTAAGAGAAGCCCGAACGGAGTTAGACTCCCGAACTTCGGCTTAGAGTCTTTCCACTTCAGCCCTAAGACGTTGATTATCCAATTGAAGTTTTTCTTTGCCATGGGAAGGAGAAATACTTCGAGCCAAGTCCATAGTCGATGTGGCAGCCACATGGCCCTGAAAAAGGAATTTTAAAGGTAAGCTAAAATATAAAGGACTTGCAAAACAATTTGTAAAGAGGTTTGCACGAGTACCTGGAGGAATATAGTAGGTAAATAAGCAACAGAGGATTCCAAACTAACAGTTGAAAGTTTGGGGCGGGGCGATGAAGCCGATGTCCCAGAATCAACATTGAAAGGTGGAACAACACTCCCTTTTGAGTGTTGGAAAATTAGAGCAGCAGGGCTCTCTGAATGAGTTCTGGGGGGGGGGGGGGGGACCTCTAGGTTCTCCAGAAGCCTTGCTATCATCAGGTAAGTGCTCTTCAGGCCCACTGACGTTATGCTTTTCATCATCATCATCATCATCATCATTGTGAACTACTCTGTGTTGAACTTTTCTCCACACTTCAATAAGCCTACGATGAGTCTGCACTCATGAACCAATCCCCATCCGAGGAGAGTTGGTAGTGTCCCGTGTCCTGCTTTTAAGGCTTGTTATGGAAGCTTGAACGATATTTGACAAAGACACATCACAAGGGACTCTTTGAAAAAACGAACTTCTCATAGGGAGGTGTGAAAGCGAAATATATGTAAAAATAAAAAGAGAAAAAAAAGAGGCGAAGTTGCACAAGGTTGAAAAGTTCGTTTGTTTACCGTGAAACTTTCCCTTCTACCAATCAGAAGTCATGCTTTTCCAAGTTTGGGTCATGTTGGCAGAAGCACGCAAAAGATTGCCTACCCTTTCAAAAATCCCAACTATGAGCTCTGGTTCCACAGGAACGGCTTAAAATGTGCATAAGGGTAAGATGGATTTAAATGAAATGGAAATGAGATTACAATAAGTAAATAAAGTCCTTAAGAAATATTTATGAGTAATGTTCCATATTTCAGGGAATGGTTCAGACGTTGGACAGTGAAATCGATTGGTTCGGATCATCATAAACCTATCTAACCATCCCTAATCAAAATCATCCTCAGGGTTGATCAAGCTATGTCTACCTTGAGGAAATAAATGTACCAATCCTCCTTGGAATAATCGGGATGAATACAAGTGCATTAAATGGTCAAAGATAAAATGTAATTCCTACTTGGTCAGCCAAGATTTGAATACATTAGATTAAGCGCCAAATTTAGGGAGCCACTTGGCCGATGAAAATTCGATAGTGACGACAGAAATCCTCAATTATCTTGGGAATCGGTAGCTTGAAGCCCATCGTAAAAGGATATGTATAAACCATGGAAATACCCTTGAAGTGATGAATCATTCTGGCTTCTGGGCCGATGATATCAACATTCATTTCTGGGCCAAAATTATAGTCCTCACGAACTTGAGGAAGGATATAGGCAGTAATTAATGAATTAATTTCTTCAACAAATTCATGGTGTTCATCTACACAAAAATCCTCATGATGTATAAATCTTGAGGGTAATACATCGGCGGCAAGGGACTGCAAGTCGACTTCTCGACTTGTAGGAGAAATAGGGTCTTTTCTTGGACGACGTACATGTGTAAGAGTTTCATTGTTGGATTTGTGTTCTGAAGAGCGAGTAGGGGAAGGATACAATGATAAGGTTAACATGGCTATAGTCTTGCAAAAAAAAAAAGTGAAGGGGCGTATGCAAACAATGTTTTTGGAGAAATCTTTCACATAAGGAAAGGAGGGTTTGGTTGAATTTGGGGAAAGATATTGTCCCTATTTATACAAGGAAATGACGGGTATGACGATTGGAATGCTAAGGGTCATGACATTTCATAAATGGTAGTTTTATGTCAATCAACAAGATTGAAAGGTCGCCGACGGTTCACGGAGAAGGCATTGAATGAAGATTTGACGGTTGTCTCTTCATATGAACCGTCAAGACATTTAGGTTTCCCGCCATAAAGTTGGATGTTCTTGAAAACGTTTCAAATCCATTTTTCGATCTCATTCTGTCATTCCACCGGGAAGTGGAGGGGTGGGGGGGGGGGGGGGGCGACTATCTATATATATTAGAAATACAACATTACATGTGGCACAGAAACGTGACAGACGAGGTTGAACAATGGCATGTTCTTTGATTAAATCCAAATAGAATGACTTCATGCGGACCCAGAGTGAATGTTACGAGGCAATTGTCACTGGTCATTTATGAGCATCAGACGTTATGCAACCGGTCCAGATATAATGATGAACGTGATAATTCTACATTTAAGCGATATTTATTGGTTATTATTACTCATTATTAGACACGATTTACTACTTGATGCTAGTGATTATTGTTACGGTTCAATTTTGTGCGGGTGCATAAAAGCTACTAAAAGGTTGTGCACTCTATTCGGATTTTATATTTTTTAGAGTTGCCACCTAATTTTATAAAGGAAATTAGGAAAACTAAGTTTAAAAGGGTTTATCAAACAAAAGAAAAATCCTTTTAGAACTAGAGTTCGAGGTAAGGGTTCTGGTGATCCCTTAAGGAAGGTTTTAAGCATCCTAGTATTAAGGATCCGTAGAATAAGGTTGACCTTCGAGCTTCAATGTATGATTAATTGTGATTATCTGCTAAAATGTTTTATTTCTTGCAAAAATTTTCATGTCAATATCATAACTTCATCTCTCTGGCAAAAATATATATTTTTTACGAAAAAGAGTTGGTTTCTTTCAAAAATGTTATAAGGGGGTTGGAATCACTTCATTTTCAGACCAAAACACACTTAAGTTTTTCTCTTATGTAGGGTTTCTACTAATTTGGTCCAATGTTATGATTTTTGTTCCTTACAAGTTTTTCTTTTGTGTGTGTGTGTGTGTCTATATATATATCTATATATATATATATAAAACAAATTGAGTATGTCTCCTTCTGAAAGTATAGAATAGGTTTTATAAACATATACATATATAAAGGGAACTTTACCTATTTTATTCCATTTTTAGCTCATTTGGTCAACCATATTCTACTACCAAAGCCATCTCATTCCCAAACTAAGGTCCAAGTATATTTCCTTTGTTTTTGTGCTTTAAGGTTAGGGCTTTTGGCCCAAAAAATTTAAATACCTTAAGTCAAAATATTTCATTTTCCTTTCTCTAAAAAAATATGTTTTCGTTTCAATTGGTCCCAAGGTTAGCCCAAATTTCCACTTTTTTTTGCAAATGAGGCCCAAAATATATTCAAGTCCAGACTTATTTGAGTCCCAAAAATAGTCCGTTTTCTAATCTTTCCCTAAAGGGGCTACGACCTAAAGCAGTGTCTTTATGCATACACGTTATTAGTTTTAACACTTTGCAAAATTTTGCAAAAAATCTAAAGTTGTCAATGATGTTATTATCATAAACCATACTTAACTTTGAAAGTCATTTTTTTAGAAAATATTTAGCTACTACCCGAGTCTTCCTACGTTCTAATCGCATTTGGGTTTCAATATTTACAAATGTTTTTTTACATATACATATAAAAAATGAAACGAGGGAGTTAGGCTGGTGGGCCTACCTAAGCCCACTAGTTGACCACTTTTCACCCATGGTGTGACCTTCTTTATTTTTAATTTCATCCGGACTCGATCAAAAGAGGAGTTGGGCCTCTGGCCCAACAGGTTTATGAGAAGTTGACCCAAATGGCATTGTCAAGGGTCCCATGCAAACACAGAGGGGGAAAATGGGAATAGCGGTTACAGGGCATCTATGCTTAATCACTAAATTAATAAGAGCTTAAGTAGTAAAAATGATTATAGATAACCATATACACATATATGTATGATAAACTCATTGATTATGACATAACGGACGAACAACGAAGACCAGAGGCCCAAATAGGAACAACATAAGGGCGAAGCCCAATTTAGCATAAAGGCTAAATAGAAAAGGAAAATAGGCCCAATTTGAAGACAAGAATGATAAGTGAAATGAGTAGGCCCAAAACAAATATCCTATCAACACACCTAATATCACGAGCTAATTTAGCTAAGTCGCGCGGGCACCTACCTTTCCCACCTCGGTAGGCAAACTCTTATCCCAACAATCGTAAAATCATGAATAAACAAATAAACAAGCGGAAGAGATCAAAATCACGTAAGTCTGATGATACTGATATAAAAGTATGCGGAAGTAGTCAAATCCACCCAGAGTCTGGTCTAACCATACAAGAGCCTCTAACTATATACTACAAGTCTGAAAGTAATAAAATACACCAATAGTCGAAATATGAGGCGGAATATCAAGCAAGACATAAATAAAGGAAAAATATCCAAGGTGATGGATGTCCCCGTGCTCACCCTATAAGACTCTAAGCAGCAACTCTCAAACCACTATCAGCCACGAGCAGTAGAGGTCGATCCTACCCGAAACTCTGCATTCATAAGAGAATGCAGCAAGTGCAAGTCAGTACAAACAATAAGTAACGGTAGGTATCATAGGCCGACTACGTTTAGCTAACACATATCAAGTCAATAAAGTAAGATAAATAGGTAAATCAATAAGTTATAAGTTAAACACGAGCCAGAAACCAAGTACACGTCATCACCTATGTTCAGCATCTAAACCCAAATATGCCAAGTCTCAAAATACTCAGTCAGAATCCGTATATCACAATACATCACAAGAATATCACAATAGAAGCCATAGTACAATGCAATGCAATAATGTATGAAATGTGTATGCAATGCATATGCTGTATCATACCTCCGTAGCATAACCCATGGGGGACCCGCGAAGTCCATGTACCTCACGGTTCCGGCAACAACTTCGGCAACCGCTACCTCACGATTTCGGCAACAACCTTGGAAATCGCTACGCACATTCTCGATTCCGGGACAACTATCAAACATCGGTCCTCACGTCACTCTCATCCAACTGAGCCCAGTTCATAACAGTGTTTCCTCAAGTATCATCAATGTGCCAACAGTATATCATGAAGGATGAGAATGCGTGCAATGTACGAGTTCAATGTCAATAATAAAATCAATATCACAAGTACCACACATGGGCATACCAACAATATCATGAAAAGGCTACACAATAAGCCATAATAGAACACTATCCTCTTATCAAACGTCAATAAGTGAGATACTACAATATCATGGTCAAGATATATCAATAGCCTCCAATATCTACTATCTCCACGTGGCATCAAACCAACAATAATAGAAAAAGATAAGTCACAACACAACGGGATAGCTAACCCCAATCACATAGCAGGGCCCAACCTACGACAATATCCAACCCAACTTCCTACCCGAAATGTTTACATGCTTACTCTGACAATATCGTCAAAACATATGCTTCGCTAAACGAAGTCTCACCATAAGGTAAATCGTAACCTACTTGGAAGGTCGAACAACAAAGCCTCATATAATCAAACCTTGTTCTTCCCTTTCATTTGAGCCTGAAAGTCTAAACATATCCGAATCACTCAATTAGAATCAAGAAAAACATCAATCAAACCCTACTTCTTTTCATGACCCAGATTCTCAACCTATGGAATAGGGTTTATGAACTAGAAAGATGAAATTAGGAATCTAAAGATCTCAACAAGAAATTAGAAGTTCTAGGTGATCAATTCCTATCAATATCAAGCTAGAAGAACCAACAATTTCCTCAAATTCAGATTCTAGGCAAAACGCTCAAATTTGGGTATAAACCATAACCTTAAATTCACAAATTAAGCCTTGGAAATGGAAGACTCAAGTTACAATAGCTAATACCCATCAATATCTGGCCAACCCATGCTAAATCTTCCAAATAAACAAGGTTTTATCATCATAAGATCATTAGAGACGAAAACCCACAAAACCCCCTTTTGTTCTTACCATTAAAGAGAAATCTAGGCATGGATTATTGATTAGGAAAATCTAATGAATGATTTAGAGACAAGATTGATACCTTAGAGAAGAAATCAGTGGTAACCCTCCATAATCGCTTCCTTAAGCCTCAAGAACGAAATATGGGAAAATGACTTAGTGTCTAAGGGTTTAACACATTAAAAGGCCTCTGACTCAGTAATTACCACTTCTGCGGTGTCGGGACCGCCATAGCGGTCGCGCTATGACGGTAACTCAGACCGTCACAGCGGTCCCTCAACAAATCACATTGCTGCTACTGCGGCCCTTCTACCACAACAATGGCACCGTTATAGCGGTTCTGGTGCCTCCATAGCAGGCACCAGACACCAAGTCACATACTCAAATTTCATCACTTGCACCCAAAATCCGATTATCGCTCGGTAAGACCTGTTCACATTCCATATACGCTACCCCTATAAAACAAATGTGCTACGAATGCACTTGGGGTCTCAGAATCTCCATCAAGGGCCCCGCTGACCAAGTCCACCCCCGAAACCTCCAAACTAGTAATCCAAACCAAGTCCCAAAAAGCACCCGAGTGCATTGCGAACCGAACCGAATATGCACACAAGTTCTAACAGACCATCCGGACCTCTCAGAATTGACGGATTCCAAAAAAAGGCCTGTTTACCCAAAAGTCAACTCTGAGTCAACCATTTTTTGCTTTTAAGTCAAATTTCCCAAAACTTACCCAAATCAACTCCGATGACCTCGAAAAGCATGCCAACAGTCCCCGTGAGTCAAATATGAGCTAATAAAGCTCAAAAAAGGATCAAATGGGTCGAAAACGCAATAACAGCCAAACGGGTCGCTACACCTAACAAGAATTACACCCAAGTTTTTCGATATACATTATATATCCCATCTATATGCCTTCTAAACGTATGCAAACAACATATATCAGGTATATCCATTGCATATCAAACAATATCCACTTAGAAATAAGAAGAAAACAGAGAAGAGATGCAATTAAGGATACCATTCTAGGCTCATGTCTTTTATAATAGATACATACATAATGACAATCCTTTTGAAAAGTATTTAAACCAATCAGAACTTAAAATACTCCTTTAAACTCAGTAAACATACCTTTTGCCTAATTCATATTAGTTACTTAGTAATATAAGCATTTCAAGACCTTTTAAGACCAACATACTAGATTAACCTAACATGGATGTAGTTAAATAGACTTGACTATATCCAATACGCTTCAACAGGAAAGAATCACAAGGAATAGTGAAAGGGTACATATGCATCATTCAGTTTGCTACTCAAGACCTTAAAAGGAAAAATAAATGTACAACAGGACACAAATAGGAGATCAGGAGAAGAGAAATGCAAGTTGCAATTACACAGATCTTAACTAGCCTCAGGTCATCCTAACTAATAATATGCAGAGTCTGTTTACTCAACAATGGGGAAATGGGAAGGGATAAGCATGAAGATAAGTTGGTTATGTCTTAGTCTAGTTATTGAATCACATTGGCATTTTTAGGCAGACAGGTTTGCTTCTAGGATTAAATAGCTAATTAAGCATGCTAACTTCCTCTTATGAACACTTAGGGAAACATATAGCATGTGCAACTCAAATCTCAGTAAGAAATAATACTACTTCTGATTACTAAGGTTTGTACATCATTTTATTTTTATTCTTAGGTTCTATAATGGACATATCTCAAATTTGTTTGAATGAGGCATACATTATCAAGGATTTTAAAACATTATGTATAGGTCACTTACAAAGAAGAACAGGATGCAATCCAAGTGTCAAATAAGTTTAAAAGCATGGCGATGATAAGATCTGGTTAATGATAGAATTAATGTCACGACCCAACTAGAGGGCCATGACAGGTACCCGGAGCAGACTACCGAGCACCACCTATCAGACTCATCATCAAACTCAACCTGGACATACACCATTCAAACACAAGTTTATCATGAAATGATCCTCAAATATCTCTCAAAACATATGAATACATAAGCCCACAAGGCTACAAAGTGATGTACAGAGTATACAATGAAGAGGTCACGTCACATCAATTACCCACACATATGTATCTACGAGCCTCTAACTGGAGTACTGAAATCATAAGGATGGGACAGAACCCCGTCATGCCCCAAATATGTGCACAAACGAATATACCAATAAGCGATAACTCCGGAGTATGGAGTGCTCCTGCAAATCTGCTGAGTAAGCTCCTAAGCGTCTGCGCCGTCTTCCATTCTACCTGTGGGCACGACCGTAGCGTCCATAAAGAAAGGACGTTAGTACGAACAAAGTACAGAGTATGTAAGGCATGTACAATAACATAATAGAGAAATAACAGATCATAAGATAAAGAGATAACCTGCAACTGATTGCCTCTTAAGTCAGAATCATGCATGCTATTTTTATAATAAACATCATCATATCATGTATACATATATAAACTGCCTGTCCATATAGGTACGGTGTGATCATCATTAGCCCGCATTCGGGCCTCCCGTGTTTGGGGTAAATATCTCAAGCTGCCTACTAGTGGTGTCTGCCCGACCAATTAGGCATGGTGTAATCATCATCATAGCTGCCCACTACGCCTATCGTAGTGGTTACTGCCCGGCCAACTAGGCATGGTGTAATCTTACATATACATAATATGAAGCATGCATGAGAGCTCAGATAAAAGCTGTAACTCTTTCAGAGTGACGTAAGGTCGGGAACCTCCGATTACATTATGGAATAATCATCATCGCTATGTCTCACCTAGAAGGAACTAATATCATGAGGTGAGGCAACAACAAGAAATAACATCAATGAAATCATAAAGATAGGATTACCAAGCTCATAAGAGCATCTTTATGATCATCATTATCATGGAACATATCTCATGTCTATCTCATAAGAAGCTCTTAAGAATCATGAACTTTCAACTTTTGGGATGCAAGATGGTCATGGAATATATGGAAGGTAGTAATATAGGAGTCATGCCTTATGTTATATCCCATACTTTCGTACGTCGAATTATTTGTAAGCTAATCGACGTAAGTCTAAGGACAAAATTAATTTTTGGGATATGAGACAAGGGATTTTAATCCCTGATTTTTAATAAGTACACGATTTGCTTGTAATTCCAATTAGTGTGGAAATATTAATGGAGATTAGGTATTAATTAACTATGATTAGATTATTAAGTGGAGATTAGTGATTAAATTAAGATTAATTTAATTAATTACACTTTGAGTGGGCCCCACCTGATTTATAAAAATATATATATATAAAATGATGACTCACTATAGAGGAGCACGTGTCCTAGAGTGGGGCAGCATATATAATCACATTGATGACTAATGTTAGTCATACATTCATTTGCAACTTCAATTAAATTGAGAAAGGGAGAGAGCAACACATAGCCATGGCATTCACGGCCATGGCAGCTTGTGAAGAAGCTCTCGGCCAGCATGGTTGTTGAGGAAAAATATTTTGTTGCTTGTTTTGATTAAGTTTCAAGTGATTTGCAAGTTCAAGGAGGTGATAGGAACATTGGATATTGAATTGAGGAAGAAGAAATAGTGAAATTGGAGGAAATAAGCGTAGAAATTCCTCCGATTAAATTAAGGTAAGATTTTCTTATTTTATGGTATAATTGTATTGATGATGTAGTAATGGAAGGATTAAAATTGGATTGGATGAAATTGGAAGTAAGAAATTGCATGAATCCGTTGATATTAGTATGTTAAAAATAAGACCAAGTAAGTACTTGATAAGAAAAGTAAGGATCCAGTAATAACAATGTGGTCACGATATTTTGGATACATTAAGGAAAGGTGTAAGATGGTTTAAGCCAAGTACCGAGATAGGATTAATACTAAGGGCAAATAGGACATGGCCATAGTTGAACCCTGATACCATTGAAAGGTATGAGAGAAGAATACAAGGTAAGGCATAAAGATTAGTGAAACGACACTAAGGTATTTCCCGGGCTAAATTGAGCACCTTCACATATTCATGTAAAGATTGCAACATAATGTGTGACAGGAAAACTAGAAACAAAATCTGAGTAAAGGGGCAATAGAATATGCCTAAAGTGTTACAAGTTGGGTTAATAGAAATTGTGAAATAGCTTAAACGAGATGAGCAGGACGATCCAGTTATTGGAAGACAGTGAATTTATATGTCAAATCAAGGGCTCTTTCGGAGTTATACCAATTGATAATGGACAGAGCACAGAGCGGCTATGTGAAGTTATACAATGAGGGAACTCCAGCGCTACTTGGTAGCCAACTCTAAAGATCGAGATTAAGAGCTAAAAGCAAAATAACAGTTAAAAACAAAGTCGAGAAGTGATACATGAGGCTGAAGATTCCAGACTATAGACTGGAACAGCAGGGAAATGTAAGGTTATTAAAGTAAAATAATGTTACACATTGGAAAATCTTATTTTATTCGTAGAGTCTGCGAAGGGTCTACTGGTTACCGGAGGCATGAAATACTCCAAGGATTGTAAAGTCTAATAAATCGACGAGGGACGTCTGTGCGGTATAAAATCTTATGTAAAGATGAAAAAGTGAGACGAATTGAATGATACATATTAAGGGAGTAACTTATAGAAGAAGAAGGGGTCGAGCTATGACTAAGTGCACCAGAAAGAGTAACACTTCAGTAGAAGAGCTCGCAATACAACTGACAACCGACTGCGAAATAAAGAGGAGAGTAAAGACAACGACGTGGAATAATTACCTCGAGATGCAACAGAGGGAGGAAATATTACGGGAATGGTTACATAGAGATCTGAAATGCATTGTAATAGATTGAAGGAAATAGACCAACGAAAGAGTCATGTGAAGAATATAATTCAGTAAAAGAATGCTTAAGGAAGTATTGGGAGTGCATGACTAGTTTAACATTCGAGGCGAATGTTCTAAAGGGGGGAAGGATGTTATATGTTACATCCGGTATTTTTGCATATTCGAAAAATTGGAGATAACTTGGCTTGTAATGAATGAGGCCATAATTGGACCTTACTTGGTATGAATGTGTTGGCTATGAAATTATTGGTGTGAAATACGGAGGAAGGCCAAGGGCAAAAATTGGAATTTTGGAAATTAGCCTCGGGAATTTTAAATTAGCCATAAGTAATTGGGCTTGGGGAATCAAAAAAAAAAAAAAGAGAAGACCCAAATATGCAAAGGGTGGCCGGCCATGGTAATTAAAATGGCCCAAGCCCACAATAAATTTAACTCATGTATTAATAAGAAGATGATCCATAATTCTTTCCTTTTCAAGAAGTTTCAAGAACATAAAATTGAGAGGAAAAAGAAAGAAGGCCTACGGCCAAGAAGAGAAAGAGAAAAGAAAAGAAAAAAAAAATTCTTGGAGTTAAATCCTTGGTTCAAAAATCCATTTCTTGTGGGATTATTACTAAGTGCAAGATTCTCTACCACTTGGTACAATTATTTTGGCAAGAAACTATCTTTGGTAGCAAGGAGAATTTGTTGGTAAAAAGGTAAGAATCTTATGTTCTTTTCATGTTATGAAGCTTTGTTTATGTTGTGGAATATAGGAATGGGTAGAAACTATGGAAATATGGAAGTTTGTATGGTATTGGTATGTATGCATATGTATGGCCGTGTGTGTGCATAATTGTGTGGTTGAGATGTGTTGAATTTTGTATTGTATCCTAGTTGTGATTATGATGGAATTTATATTGGAAGTGAAAGTTGAATGAATTAGGGGAAGTTGGAAAATATAGCATGTGGCCGTGTGGTGTGATGTGGATGATGGAAGGTGAATTAAATCTTGTTAGTATGTTAAGTGTGTTATTGTGAAGTGAATGAAAGAATAATGGTTTTTGTTATCATGGAAGAATAGTTGTTAAGTTGTTGTAGGAAGTTATGCAAATTTGTTGTCACTTATGTAAAAATGGAAATAAAAGTATTAAGAGGTAAATTATGGTTGTCATTGATGAAGTTGAAAGATAGAAATATATCATGAACATGTTTGCTAAAAGATTGGAAGTTGTGGGTGAATTATGCTTTTGGTAGGAAACTCGTATATTGTGCATACTTTATGTATATTTGGAGAAAACGATAGGATATGCCTTTGAATCATGTTGTAGTGATCTTGATGAGTGATGAATATGAAAATAATAAGTTTGGTTTGGAAGTGTAAGGTCGGAATGAAAGATGTTACGTTATGACGGAAAGATGGCAAATTGTGCCATATTATGTGTTTTGAAATACTTGTTGTCATTATGGATATTGTTGTTGGGTTGCGTTGATTGTTTGGCTGTGTTTAACTTTTGGGGATGTTATATGTATAAAGGAAATGCTGCAGAAATTTCGGTAGGCAAATATGTAATGAATTTGGAGTCTTAAATCTTGAATTTGACAATTGGTAAACATGACCATTTGTAGATTCTGGACGAGATTGGAATCGAAGCCAAGCGAGCGTAAGGCGCAATCGAGGTATGTAAAGCCTACCCCTTCCTTCTTAGGCATGTTCTGAACATAATAGGCTCTGCCGCGAGCCTTAAATACGACTTCGTTCCCCGGAATTCGAGATGGAAACCCGCTCCAATTCCTTCAGCAAGACTGAATCACTTTTCTTATAATTTGTCCCTAAAGTGAACTTTTGTATGAAACCTTCCTAAACAAAGTCGGAATACTCCCAAATGATTATGGATGACCTCTTAAGGTCTATTATCAGTAATTTACGTATGTCGCCTCAAGTTGGTCCGAGTGGGCCCACAAGGCCCCGACACTTTTTATATGACCTAAATTGCCCTATTTCTGTCCGTTTCTCACAGGCAACATCTGGACTATTATTCTGATCACGATATGAATACTTTTTATATAAATTTTACAAAATGGCTTTGACATAAAAAAAAATCCGATTCTGGTAATAACCTGTCGTGCCTTCCTAAGCAATATATAGGCGCACATTATGAACGCTATCCGAATACTCTGATTTGACTCGCCATTTGGCCTACTTCAGTTTGATTGAGTCGGTATAACGATCTGTATGTATGTGGTTTCTCATTAATCTGTTCATGGATGTCTCAATGCTTCCTTTCACCGGATCCCGGGCCGGTTTATATCGTGCGGATGGGCCGCCGAGTCCCTTGTCGGGGGCCGGGTCCCATGTATGAATTCTGATGTATGATGTGTCCGGTTCCGGGGTGCTGTGGTATATGTCGTCCCCGGTTACCGTGTATATGTTACGAAGTATGATGTGTCCGGTTTCCCGGCGTGTGATCTGTCCCCGGGGTTACCGTGGTTATGATATGATGTGTTATGTGACGGAGATGTTCGAAGATGTGAAATCTTCTGAAATATGATATGTTGTGGCGCCAAAGGCAGGAGTGGCGACCATGTTCTTGTGCCCTATTATGATTCTGTCTGTCTGATTGGATTCTGATTCTGTCTGTCCGTATGGATTATGATTCTGTCTGTCCGTCTGGACTATGATTCTGTCCGGTATCCTTCCGTCTGTCTGTCTGGACTACGACTCTGTCCGGTATATCTCTGTCTGTTCATTGGATTACGATTCCGTTTGCTATATTTTTGTGCTTCCGGTTCTGACTATGATTATGTTTGTTATGTTTCTGCTTTATATACTCGGTACATTTTTCGTACTGACCCCCGGTTCTTCGGGGGCTGCGTTACATGCCCGCAGGTACAGACGCACCTGAAGATACGCCGCCAGTCTAGTGCTCAGATTCTGCTATTTTGAAGAGCTCCTTTGGTCCGGAGCGTGTACTTTTGGTATATATCTTCTGTCTTCTGTATGTATGGAAACTCCGGGTACGGCGGGGCCCTGTCCCGTCATATGACTCTGTCGGTCTGTTTAGAGGTCTGTGGACATGTTTGTGGGTTAGGGTCTTTCTGTACGGATGTGTGTATATGTTGTGTTTGGGGCGACCCCATTCGCCGCGGGGCCGGTCCGCATATGTTTATATATTGCTTTGCTGGCCGGTGTGGCCTTTGTTGGTATTTTCTGTGCGCAGGGTTATTTTGGATAGTATGTAAAACAAAGGAAAATCTGCCAAAATTTTTCTGGAAATTATCTAAATTTGAAATATAGCCTTGACGGCTTCTGCTTTATACTTGAATGCGTTTGATAACAGTTGAGATAGCGTTGGATAGATGTGTTTGAGTGCCCAGATCGGGTACTAGTCACGGCCTACGGGGTTGGGTCGTGACAGAAGTGGTATCAGAGCGGTTAGTCCTCGGTATGTCTACAGGCCGTGTCTAGTAGAGTCTTGTTTATCGGTGTGTTGTGCACCACATCTATAAACAGGAGGCTACAGGGCATCTAGGATGTTACCTCTCTTTGAATCTTAGATCGTGCGATAGAACTGTATTAGTAGGATGATCCCCTCCTGACGATTTGTTATGTTTTCAGCGATGCCTCCGAAGAAGGCAACAGCTGCCCAGAAAGGCAAAGCGGGGGTGGAGGTAGAAGAAACCAGCCGGGCCCAGAGAGTTACCAGGGCCAGTGCACGGTTAGCGCGTGAGGATGAGCCCCTATCAGCCGGCTCTGTTACACCGCCCTTAGCAGAGGAGATTGGAGCTGCAGCAGCTGCTGATCAGAGGGAGGCTCCACCGCGAGCTCCCAGGGTTCCAGTGCCCGAGCCTCCAGCTCCACAGCCAGGGGCGGAGGACAGGGCTATGTGAGATGCGGTTCAGTTATTGACCACACTGATGACGGAGCAGGTTCGTAGGCATGGATTTGGGGGTGGTCGTTCGGACAGGTATGAATGCTCCAGGGCTCGTGAGTTCTTGACATGTAATCCTCCAGAATTCTCTGGGACAAAACCCGAAGAGGACCCCCAGGAGTTTATTAGAAAGATGGAGAGCACGATACGGTTGATTAAGGTGTCGCCGACTGAGTCCGTTGAATTGGCCTCGTATCGGTTATATGAGGTAGCGGCGAACTGGTATGAGTCCTGGCAGCTATCCAGGGGTGATGATGCTGCCCCAGCAGTATGGGCCGAGTTTACTAAGGCCTTTCTTGATCATTTTCTACCTCGAGAGCTACGGAGAGCCAGGGTTGATCGATTCTTGCATCTGAAACAGAACGGTAGAAGTGTTCGAGAGTATAGCCTAGAGTTCGACTCGTTGGCTAGGTATGCACCCGCTATAGTAGCCGAGATGGCCGATAGGGTGCACCGGTATGTGATGGGGCTAGACCCTTATTTGATCGATGGTTGCTTGGCGATGGCTTCTCAGCCAGGGATGCATGTTGCCCGGGTGCAGGCATACGCCCAGGGCATGGAGGACCGGCGTAGGGAACGTCGTCCTGATAGGGGCCATGACGGGAGCCGGCCTAAGAGAGCTAGATCGGCCGGGTACTCAGGGGGATTTCAGAGTGAGTTTTCTCAGCGGCAAGGTAACAGGTATTCGTCCCAGCCAGCATACAGTACGCCCCCACAGTTCTCGGGACAGAACTCCATGGCTTCGAGTTCGCAAGTAAATAGGAGTTTCAGTCAGATGGGGCCATCCATACCTCGGTGTCCTTATTGCAGGAGGCGTCACCCTGGTGAGTGTTATCGTGCCACTGGTGCCTGCTTTTCTTGTGGACAACAAGGCCATACGATGAGAGAGTGTCCGTATAGGGGTGGTCCAGGTGGTTCAGCCCAGCTTACCGGGTCAGTTGCTGGCTCGTTTTCTCCTTCGGCAGCCATACGCCCCACAGGGCGAGGAGCACCAGCACCAGCGAGTCGTGGTCGAGGTCGAGGTGCAGCTTCTGGTTACAGCGGTCCTTCGAACCGCGTATTTGCTTTGACCAGCCGGCAGGACCCAGGAGCGTCTTCAAGCGCACACCCAGGTATGTTAGTGATCTTTTCTTGAGGGATATGTGTATGAATGGGTCTATCCTTTATCATATTATGTGATTTTCTTCTTCTGGGTATTAGTAAGAGTAAGGTAATTGTCAACTTGATAGATATTGAAGATTCAGAGAGACAACATGATAATTGTATGGTTTAGCCCGGGGTGGGACCCGCTACGAGAACTTTTCAAAAATTTACTAAGATCCCGATCTGCCCTAAATTATGTGACAAAGGTCGTGCGGGGCAGTCGACGCAATTATATTAGCATTAACGCATCCAAGTGCATGAAAGTTTCGAAGTTAAGCGTGCTAAGGCCAGAGCAATTCTGGGATGGGTGACCTCCTGGGAAGTAATACAAAATTTTTCACAAGTGTAAGTATGATATATATAAATGTGGATATTAGAAAAGATGAAGGATAAGAGATGTGATTAAGCAGAATCTTTGAAAGAGTCGATAAGCGACACGTAAGACGATTTGTATGACAACTTGGCGAACAAGTTTATGAATGACTGAACAGGTTTCGGTGAGATAATCAGTGATATAATTGTCGAGGTGAATAATGAGAGGTCGACAAGGGGAAATTTTCGTAAATCACTGGAGCCTTAATAGAAGTGGTCTGGTCCTAATCAAAACTCTATTTGTTGCACTTCTGCACCTCTGATTCTGATAAGGCTCTGTCCATTACGCCTCTGTACTTCTGAATCCGATTACGTTTCTGTCTGATACACCTCTGTCCGATTGACTCGGGATATGAATCTGTCTGATATAACTCTGTATGTCTGACTCTGATTACGAGTCTGTCTGATACATCTTTGTACGTCTGACTCTGATCTCGGATCTGTCTGATACCCTCCCATACATCTGACTTTGACTACGAATCCGTCCGCCATAGTTTAGTACGTCTGCCTTCAATTGCGAATCCGTCCGATATGCTTCTATGCGCCCGATCCCAATTGTGAATCTGATTGGTATGACATGGGGATACTATGATGGGGTAAGGAACCGAGGAGCGTAACAAGAAGGGATATGGATTATGATGTCTGAAAAGCTTAGAAGGAAAGGAAGAAGGGACATAACGTCCGTGAAAGAGCGAAAAGCATTCATTTGTTACCAGAATATAGTTCATGGCCCAGTGACTGTGTGGGATGCGAGGAAATACGTTATGAAAGCATATGAGTTAGTAATGTGAAAATTTACTCCATCATATTGGAAAAGAATCCATATCGGAAAGTCAACAAAGGACGATTATAAAAAGAACCTTCCCGAGGTAGTATGACGCCCCATGAGGTCAATTTGACATTCGAGGACGAATGTTTTAAAGGGGGGGAGGATGTTACATCTGGTATTTTTGCATATTCGAAAAATTGGAGATAACTTGGCTTGTAATGAATGAGGCCATAATTGGACCTTACTTGGTATGAATGTGTTGGCTATGAAATTATTGGTGTGAAATACGGAAGAAGGCCAAGGGAAAAAATTGGAATTTCGGAAATTAGCCTCGGGAATTTTAAATTAGCCATAAGTAATTGGGCTTGGGGAATCAAAAAAAAAAAAGAAAGAGAAGGCCCAAATATGCAAAGGGTGGCCGGCCATGGTAATTAAAATGGCCCAAGCCCACAATAAATTTAACTCATGTATTAATAAGAAGATGATCCATAATTCTTTCCTTTTCAAGAAGTTTCAAGAACATAAAATTGAGAGGAAAAAAAAAGAAGGCCTACGGCCAAGAAGAGAAAGAGAAAAGAAAAGAAAAAAAAAATCTTGGAGTTAAATCCTTGGTTCAAAAATCCATTTCTTGTGGGATTATTACTAAGTGCAAGATTCTCTACAACTTGGTACAATTATTTTGGCAAGAAACTATCTTTGGTAGCAAGGAGAATTTGTTGGTAAAAAGGTAAGAATCTTATGTTCTTTTCATGTTATGAAGCTTTGTTTATGTTGTGGAATGTAGGAATGGGTAGAAACTATGGAAATATGGAAGTTTGTATGGTATTGGTATGTATGCATATGTATGGCCGTGTGTGTGCATAATTGTGTGGTTGAGATGTGTTGAATTTTGTATTGTATCCTAGTTGTGATTATGATGGAATTTATATTGGAAGTGAAAGTTGAATGAATTAGGGGAAGTTTGAAAATATAGCATGTGGCCGTGTGGTGTGATGTGGATGATGGAAGGTGAATTAAATCTTGTTAGTATGTTAAGTGTGTTATTGTGAAGTGAATGAAAGAATAATGGTTTTTGTTATCATGGAAGAATGGTTGTTAAGTTGTTGTAGGAAATTATGCAAATTTATTGTCACTTATGTAAAAATGGAAATGAAAGTATTAAGAGGCAAATTATGGTTGTCGTTGATGAAGTTGAAAGATAGAAATATATCATGAACATGTTTGCTAAAAGATTGGAAGTTGTGGGTGAATTATGCTTTTGGTAGGAAACTTGTATATTGTGCATACTTTATGTATATTTGGTGAAAACGATAGGATATGCCTTTGTATCATGTTGTAGTGATCTTGATGAGTGATGAATATGAAAATAATAAGTTTGGTTTGGAAGTGTAAGGTCGGAATGAAAGATGTTACGTTATGCCGGAAAGATGGCAAATTGTGCCATATTATGTGTTTTGAAATACTTGTTGTCATTATGGATATTGTTGTTGGGTTGTGTTGATTGTTTGGCTGTGTTTAACTTTTGGGGATGTTATATGTATAAAGGAAATGCTGCCGAAATTTCGGTAGGCAAATATGTAATGAATTTGGAGTCTTAAGTCTTGAATTTGACAATTGGTAAACATGACCATTTGTAGATTCTGGACGAGATTGGAATCGAAGCCAAGCGAGCGTAAGGCGCAATCGAGGTATGTAAAGCCTACCCCTTCCTTCTTAGGCATGTTCTGAACATAATAGGCTCGGCCGCGAGCCTTAAATACGACTTCGTTCCCCGGAATTTGAGATGGAAACCCGCTCCAATTCCTTCAGCGAGACTGAATCACTTTTCTTATAATTTGTCCCTAAAGTGAACTTTTGTATGAAACCTTCCTAAACGAAGTCGGAATACTCCCAAATGATTATGGATGACCTCTTAAGGTCTATTATCAGTATTTTACGTATGTTGCCTCAAGTTGGTCCGAGGTGGGCCCACAAGGCCCCGACACTTTTTATATGACCTGAATTGCCCTATTTCTGTCCGTTTCTCACAGGCAACATCTGGACTATTATTCTGATCACGATATGACTACTTTTTATATAAATTTTACAAAATGGCTTTGACATCAAAAAAAATCTGATTCTGGTAATAATCTGTCGTGCCTTCCCAAGCAGGATATAGGCGCACATTATGAACGCTATCCGAATACTCTGATTTGACTCGCCATTTGGCCTACTTCAGTTTGATTGAGTCGGTATAACGATCTGTATGTATGTGGTTTCTCATTAATCTGTTCATGGATGTCTCAATGCTTCCTTTCACCGGATCCCGGGCCGGTTTATATCGTGCGGATGGGCCGCCGAGTCCCTTGTCGGGGGCCGGGTCCCATGTATGAATTCTGAAGAATGATGTGTCCAGTTCCGGGGTGCTGTGGTATATGTCATCCCCGGTTACCGTGTATATGTTACGACGTATGATGTGTTCGGTTTCCCGGCGTGTGATCTGTCCCCGGGGTTACCATGGTTATGATATGATGTGTTATGTGACGGAGATGTTCGAAGATGTGAAATCTTCTGAAATATGATATGTTGTGGCGCCAAAGGCAGGAGTGGCGACCACGTTCTTGTGCCCTATTATGATTCTGTCTGTCTGTTTGAATTCTGATTCTGTCTGTCCATATGGATTATGATTCTGTCTGTCCGTCTGGACTATGATTCTGTCCGGTATCCTTCCGTCTGTCTATCTGGACTACGACTCTGTCCGGTATATCTCTGTCTGTTCGTTGGATTACGATTCCGTTTGCTATTTTTCTGTGCTTCCGGTTCAGACTATGATTATGTTTGTTATGTTTCTGCTTTATATACTCGGTACATTTTTCGTACTGACCCCCGGTTCTTCGGGGGCTGCGTTACATGCCCGCAGGTACAGACGCACCTGAAGATACGTCGCCAGTCTAGGGCTCAGATTCTGCTATTTTGAAGAGCTCCTTCGGTCCGGAGCGTGTACTTTTGGTATATATCTTCTGTCTTCTGTATATTCTGTATGTATGGAAACTCCGGGTACGGCGGGGCCCTGTCCCGTCATATGACTCTGTCGGTCTGTTTAGAGGTCTGTGGACATGTTTGTGGGTTAGGGTCTTTCTGTACGGATGTGTGTATATGTTGTGTTTGGGGCGACCCCATTCGCCGCGGCGGCCGGTCCGCATATGTTTATATATTGCTTTGCTGGCCGGTGTGGCCTTTGTTGGTATTTTCTGTGCGCAGGGTTATTTTGGATAGTATGTAAAACAAAGGAAACTCTGCCAAAATTTTTCTGGAAATTATCTAAATTTGAAATATAGCCTTGACGGCTTCTGCTTTATACTTGAATGTGTTTGATAACAGTTGAGATAGCGTTGGATAGATGTGTTTGGGTGCCCAGATCGGGTACTAGTCACGGCCTATGGAAATATGGAAGTTTGTATGGTATTGGTATGTATGCATATGTATGGCCGTGTGTGTGCATAATTATGTGGTTGAGATGTGTTGAATTTTGTATTGTATCCGAGTTGTGATTATGATGGAATTTATATTGGAAGTGAAAGTTGAATGAATTAGGGGAAGTTGGAAAATATAGCATGTAGTCGTGTGGTGTGATGTGGATGATGGAAGAATGGTTGTTAAGTTGTTGTAGGAAATTATGCAAATTTATTGTCACTTGTGTAAATGTGGAAATGAAAGTAGTAAGAGGCAAATTATGATTATCATTGATGAAGTTGGAAGATAGAAGTATGTCATGAACATGTTTGCTAAAAGATTGGAAATTGTGGATGAATTATGCCTTTGGTAGGAAGCTTGTATATTGTGTATACCTTATGTATATTTGGCGAAAGCGATATGATATGTCTCCGAATCATGTTGTAATGACCTTGATAAGTGATGAATATGAAAATGGTAAGATTGGTTTGGAAGTGTAAGGTCGGAATGAAAGATATTGTGTTATGTCGGAAAGATGGCTAGTAATGCCATATTGCATATTTTGTAATACTTGTTGTTGTTATTGATGTTGTTGTTGGGTGCTGTGTTGATATATTAAGCCGAGCTAAGTCTCTGGGATGTTAAATATATAGGGGAAATGCTGCCAAAATTTCGGTAGGCAATTATGTGATTAAGTATGGAATTCTAAAGGCTTGAATTGACAATTGGTAAACTTGACCATTTCTAGATTCTGGACGAAATTGGAATCGAAGCCAAGCGAGCGTAAGGCGCAATCGAGGTATGTAAAACCTTCCCCTTTATTCTTAGGAATGTTCTGAACATGATAGGCTCGACCGCGAGCCTTAAATACAACTCCGTTCCTCGGAATTCGAGATGGAAATCCGCTCCAATTCCTTCAGTAAGATTGAAACCATTTCCTTATAAAATGTCTTTAAAGTGAACTTTTGTATGAAGGGGTTACCGTGGTTATGATATGATGTGTTATGTGACGGAGATGTTCGAAGATGTGAAATCTTCTGAAATATGATATGTTGTGGCGCCAAAGGCAGGAGTGGCGACCACGTTCTTGTGCCCTATTATGATTTTGTCTGTCTGATTGGATTCTGATTCTGTCTGTCCGTATGGATTATGATTTTGTCTGTCCGTCTGGACTATGATTCTGTCCGGTATCCTTCCGTCTGTCTATCTGGACTACGACTCTGTCCGGTATATCTCTGTCTGTTCGTTGGATTACGATTCCGTTTGCTATATTTCTGTGCTTCCGGTTCAGACTATGATTATGTTTGTTATGTTTCTGCTTTATATACTCGGTACATTTTTCGTACTGACCCCCGGTTCTTCGGGGGCTGCGTTACATGCCCGCAGGTACAGACGCACCTGAAGATACGCCGCCAGTCTAGGGCTCAGATTCTGCTATTTTGAAGAGCTCCTTTGGTCCGGAGCGTGTACTTTTGGTATATATCTTCTGTCTTCTGTATATTCTGTATGTATGGCAACTCCGGGTACGGCGGGGCCCTGTCCCGTCATATGACTCTGTCGGTCTGTTTAGAGGTCTGTGGACATGTTTGTGGGTTAGGGTCTTTCTGTACGGATGTGTGTATATGTTGTGTTTGGGGCGACCCCATTCGCCGCGGCGGCCGGTCCGCATATGTTTATATATTTCTTTGCTGGCCGGTGTGGCCTTTGTTGGTATTTTCTGTGCGCAGGGTTATTTTGGATAGTATTTAAAACAAAGGAAACTCTGCCAAAATTTTTCTGGAAATTATCTAAATTTGAAATATAGCCTTGACGGCTTCTGCTTTATACTTGAATGCGTTTGATAACAGTTGAGATAGCATTGGATAGATGTGTTTGGGTGCCCAGATCGGGTACTAGTCACGGCCTACGGGGTTGGGTCGTGACATTATATCCCGTACTTTCGTACGTCGAA
Organism: Lycium barbarum; assembly: GCF_019175385.1. Taxonomy (NCBI): domain Eukaryota; kingdom Viridiplantae; phylum Streptophyta; class Magnoliopsida; order Solanales; family Solanaceae; genus Lycium; species Lycium barbarum. The sequence continues at coordinate 31,530,436 of NC_083341.1, read as the reverse complement.
TTATTTGTAAGCTAATCGACGTAAGTCTAAGGACGAAATTAATTTTTGGTATATGAGACAAGGGCTTTTAATCCCCGATTTTTAATAAGTACACGATTTGCTTGTAAATCCAATTAGTGTGGTAATATTAATGGAGATTAGGGATTAATTAACTATGATTAGATTATTAAGTGGAGATTAGTGATTATATTAAGATTAATTTAATTAATTACACTCTGAGTGGGCCCCACCTGATTTATAAAAAATATATATATATAAAATAATGACTCACTATAGAGGAGCACGTGTCCTAGAGTGGGGCAGCATATATAATCACATTGATGACTAATGTTAGTCGTACATTCATTTGCAACTTCAATTAAATTGAGAAAGGGAGAGAGCAACACATAGCCAGGGCATTCACGGCCATGGCAGCTTGTGAAGAAGCTCTCGGCCAGCATGGTTGTTGAGGAAAAATATTTTGTTGCTTGTTTTGATTAAGTTTCAAGTGATTTGCAAGTTCAAGGAGGTGATAGCAACATTGGATATTGAATTGAGGAAGAAGAAATAGTGAAATTGGAGGAAATAAGCGTAGAAATTCCTCCGATTAAATTAAGGTAAGATTTTCTTATTTTATGGTATAATTGTATTGATGATGTTGTAATGGAAGGATTAAAATTGGATTGGATGAAATTGGAAGTAAGAAATTGCATGAATCCGTTGATATTAGGAGTTGTGGTTGTTATATGGAATTGTTGAGTTGAAAGGATTAAAAGTATGGTTTATGTTCATATGTTGTTGTTCGTGTTGTTGTCGTGTTGTCGTTGATGTGGATTCTAAATTTGGAAGAAAGAAGTGTATAACGTATCGTATACAAAGCGTATGTTGGTTTGTTTGGGGTATAATCTTAAAACGTTAATGATTTGGATTGGGAAAGGGTTAAGAAGGGTTGTTGGATTGTTTGAGTTGTTTATGGGCTGAATTGTAAGGGTTTTATATGCATATCTCTATTACTGTCATTGTTGGTATTTTTGTGATAACAGGAGGTTAATTGGAAGTTCGGGTTAAGCGAGTATATAGGGGAAATGCTGCCCGATTTCCGTTAAGTTCTTAACTAATGAAAGTATGAATTAACGGATGATTCCTATAGATTTATAAGCTAGAAAGTTTAGTTTACTAACGATAGCGTTACTTTCATATTAAATAGGCTAAAGGGGCGACGAAGCGAACGTGATTACGATTAACCTTTAACAGGTATGTAAAGTTATCATTTCTTTCTTTTTGGCATGATCTTTATGAAACAAACAGACGACGTGTATATGATTCCAAAGGAGTTCCTATTCTTAGAACCGCTAGGATGGCTAATGTTCTTGATTTCCATAAGCTATTTCATTATGTCTTGATACGTGTATGCGATTCCAGAAGTTCTATTCGATATAAACCATAGCGGTATTCGAAAGGTACTTGATATGACAATTGTCTTGATTTTCAAATGATAGTTCGTTTTGATTATTCTATTGAGTCTCAAATATGATTTAATTTGCATATGGTTGCTCACTACTCTACTCGTGCATGCCTCAATATGTCTTTCACTGAATCTCGGGCCAGGATACGTTTTCGTGCACAGTTTCACTGCATTGTTCACCAGGTCCCTCACTAGAGGGCTGGGTACTATATATATATGTATGATGGTGTTATGATGTGATGGTGCTATGATGTGTTGGTGTTATGATGTGACGGTGATATGATGTGTTTATGGCGCCAAGGATGGTATGTGGCGACCTTATTCACCGAGTCCCGTAATGGGCCGGGTATGATATATGATATTGACACGCATGATTTATGTTTCAAAAGGCAAGTGTTTTGGTATTCTGAATGTTATACTTGTCTCCTGTACTTCCTATTTCAGTATGATTCTCTTTATTGTATTTCATGCTTTATATACTCAGTACATATTCCGTACTGACCCCCCTTTCTTCGGGGGGCTGCGTTTCATGCCCGCAGGTACAGATAGTCGGTTTGGTGACCCTTCAGCATAGGACTTCTACTCAGCTGTCTTGGAAAGCTTCGTTGTTCCGGAGCCTAGAATTTTTGTACAGATCTTATGATGTATACGTATATGTTTATCCAGGGGTACGGCGGGGCCCTGTCCCGTCATATTTCGCTATCGATACTCTTAGAGGTCTGTAGACATATGTGTGGGTTGTGTATAAGTTTTGTTCAGTTGTGTCTATACGATGTGCTATGATATGATGTTCGTCTGTAGTGGCAGCCTTGTTGGCTTGCATATGATATTGATATGTAGTAACAGCCTTGTCTGCTTGCGTATCATTTTATGATTTGATTAGTTGTGACTCCTCAGGAGACAGTTTATCTGGATATATATATATATATATATATATATATATATATATATATATATATATATATATACGTGACGACGTTATGAACCTTGGAGTTCTTTTGCAAGTTTCCATATTGTTCTTAGATTCAGTTTGGCTATATCCAACAGGTATGTACGAGTGTCGAGGTCGGGCACTAGTCATGGCCCACGGGGTTGGGTCGTGACAAAAGTGGTATCAGAGTAGTTTATCCTCGGAGTGTCTACAGACCGTGTCTAGTAGAGTCTTGTTTATCGGTGTGTTGTGCACCACATCTATAAACAGTAAGCTACAGGACATTTAGGATGTTATCTTTCCTTCTTATCCTAGATCGTGCGATAAAGCCCAGCCATAGGAAATTAAATTCCTTATACTAACCTTTGATTTCAGCTGAAGAACAACATCGACAGAAGAAAGTGACTGATGATATTAGAAGCTACACAGTACACAGGTAAGCCACGGTGCGAAAGATGCATGTCGGATAAGGTAAGAATGTTGAAGTATGATTAACATGTAAAGTTGAAGAATGAAAGGGGAGGTAGATAGGAAGGTATAACAGGACAGATCGTTAAAGGATCAGGTACATCTCGAGGTGCGATATGTGAGGTAAGTTTCGACACCTCTATACTTTTTACTTGAAATTGGGAGCCCTGTGTGGCTATGATATGATATGATATATACGTATATATGTTGGCCCTGTGAGGCATTGTTGGTATTTCCTGCGTGCAGGTTTTGGGATAGTAAGAAGTACAGAGGAAACTCTGCCCAAATTTTGCCAGAAATAGAAAAAAGAGAATGAGATATAAGTTCATAACATGTCTTGAAAGTCGATACCGATAGAGTAAATTTATTATGTTGGATTAAAGCTTTAAGAGATACCCTCCATGTCATCCGTAAGAGGCACCATTCTTATTTGGGGAAATTGTATTTCGAAGAAGAATATATGAGCAGCAAAGTTTGGAATTCATTTGAACGGACCAGAAAACTTTCCAGCCACATTTTTACCTTAGAAAAGCTCATATTGAAGGGCAAAAACGTCCAGCAATTAAGTTTCACTTCATTGGAAGAATACAGAGCATACAGCAAGTAGTTTATGAACTAAACAATTCGTTCACGACTCAAGAATAAATCTGGAGGTAAACCATGTGAATCAAGCACTAGAAGTCCTGTGGTGCTTGTCGGATTCTAGTTTTTCTTCTGGTGGTGGTTGGAGAATGCCTCATGGTGACATTTTATTAGTTATTAATAAACTAATTGGAGATGGAATTTGTGGAAGGAAAACTCAAACTTGTGGGCTGTCTAGGATCATGTGTTTCATATGTTGTTGATGAAATGCTAGGATAAACTGGAAAGAGCTTGTGACACTTAGGGAATAATGTAGAAAAAGGTGGAAAATCTTAACAGAACGTCTTATTGAGGTATCGAGTGAATTGATAAGTAGGGATAAATTACGACGAGTTTGCAGTTAAAATGAGTAATAGTATGATTGAGATAAAAGTACGGAGGAGGAAGAATTACGACAAATATGATGATATTGATAAGACAGCTTATGAGATATTAAGGATAAGACTGATCAGAAAAGGTGGAAGGTTAAGTACACCTGCTCCATAGAGTTAGATTAAACCATAGTAAGAATCGTGAATCCTTAAGGCTAAGAAGTGTTACACCATAGGATTGATTACGATCAAGATATAATGTGAGTATAATAAGGATAGCTACAAAAATGAGTAAAGCCCAGTGATGAAGTAACTAAAAGATATGACGTGATCCATGTGACTAAAGTATAAAGGCAAATGTGAAATGGAAAGGCAGGGTATAGAACGAATGAGAAGGACTTATAAAGTTATGTAGGGAAAGTTGAGAATAAAGATTATGCGATAACGGAAATGGAAGTGAGCACAAGAAAAGAAGGAGTTAATTGAAAGAAGGAAATAAGAAGGAACCGAGCAAGATAACAGTGCAGTAATTGGTTACGACATGTATAGCCAAGAACACAAGCAATATAAGTGACAGAGTTGTGAAAGACCAAACTATAGAAAGACGAACAACGAGGTGGAATGAGTGCTGGAAAATGACTAGTGTGACAAGAACAAACAGGGATGAACAGAATACGTTTGGAGAATGAGAAAAGGGGTTATGTAGAAATAGTGTTTTCCGAAGGATACAGAGGTAGCATGAGATTTCTCGTGCACAGAATAAAAGATGGACATAGACTGAGAAATGATAAGGGGATACTAAAGGAAGCACCTAAGACAGACAAATTAATTGAGTACGAGTATAGAACGAAAGGGAAATATATAGCTATAAACTTAAAGGTGTATTACGATGACAAAGTGATAAGATAAGACTGTCATTAAGAGGAACTCGATATGACTTTGAGTAAGTTAGAAGTCAGTACTGGGTATACAACAAGGGTGTAAGAGCATAAGGCATAAAGGAGTACTGCGTGTATATGACTTTACCTCGGAAATAGTGAAATCCTTAAAGGACAAGGACGGTAGGCCTAAGGAACAAATAATGTATTGTAAATATATTAGAGGAAACAGATGATATCCGTTGGGATAAAGATAATACTACAAGAGAACTTTGTACACTTATCATCGGAATATAAGTGCTAACCAATTGAGCGTTTGGAACGACTATAAGTCCTGATTAATTACGAATTGGAGTAAGTGGAATGTGGCCTTAGATGAGTTCCTACACGGGTTGTATTACTCGAGTATAGATGGTTAGATGAGATTTGTACTGTACATAGAAAAGTTCTCATCGCCTCGTGATTGTATTAAGGTTTCATACATGGGTAATCTAAGTTATAGATGATAAAGAAAAGACATAGATATGGTGCAGTATACCAAATGTATTGGAAAAAGAATCATATGAATTTGAAAATTGGAAATGGGGACATAGAGCAGAATAGAAATAGATAATGATATAAGTACACCCCAAAAGGGGGGAAGCGGATAAGGGAAATACAAGTGTAAGGTGAAAACAATTGGTACTGCAAAATATTTGATATGAATGCTTAAACTTTAAGTGAGGTCCCTCTCTGGGACAAATCTGAAAGCCAGCACTGAATGGATAGAAGTCAGGATGGTATTTGAGATGGTGCGGAGAAGCGTCGGTAAAAATCTTAAATGATATGGCATTACAAAGTGGGTGCCTATAAAAAGAAAGAGTGCGACAAGAGAATGGTAATGAGTAACTTAAGCGGTACTACGAAGGATAGCCATGCTATACTAGATTAGAGGCTAAGATGTTGGAAATGGAGTTGTTCGTTAATGATATTGTGACTTATAAGTAGCAAAGGAGAAAGGATAGAAAATCTCCTATAGTAGAATATGAGAAAATTGAATGGTAAGTAAAGGAAGGGAAATGAGTATGACAAGATAGACAGCAAGTGAGTTTTAGTACAATTAAGATATGTAAAGCAGAATGAACCAGGAGAGGAAAGGCTACGACTAAGATTGGATGTACCTTGTACAAGTTATACAAGAATAGTTATGCGATCTACGCATATTTGTATGTTAAAAATAAGACCAAGTAAGTACTTGATAAGAAGAGTAAGGATCCAGTAATAACAATGTGGTCACGATATTTTGGATACATTAAGGAAAGGTGTAAGATGGTTTAAGCCAAGTACCGAGATAGGATTAATACTAAGGGAAAATAGGACATGGCCATAGTTGAACCCCGATACCATTGAAAGGTATGAGAGAAGAATACAAGGTAAAGCATAAAGATTAGTGAAACGACACTAAGATATTTCCCGGGCTAAATTGAGCACCTTCACATATTCATGTAAAGATTGCAACATAATGTGTGACAGGAAAACTAGAAACAAAATCTGAGTAAAGGGGCAATAGAATATGCCTAAAGTGTTACAAGTTGGGTTAAGAGAAATTGTGAATTAGCTTAAACGAGATGAGCAGGACGATCCAGTTATTGGAAGACAGTGAATTTATATGTCAAATCAAGGGCTCTTTCGGAGTTATACCAATTGATAATGGACAGAGCACAGAACGGCTATGTGAAGTTATACAATGAGGGAACTCCAGCGCTACTTGGTAGCCAACTATAAAGATCGAGATTAATAGCTAAAAGCAAAATAACAGTTAAAAAGAAAGTCGAGAAGTGATACCTGAAGCTGAAGATTCCAGACTATAGACTGGAACAGCAGGGCAATGTAAGGTTATTAAAGTAAAATAATGTTACACATTGGAAAATCTCATTTTATTCATAGAGTTTGCGAAGGGTCTACTGGTTACCGGAGGCATGAAATACTCCAAGGATTGTAAAGTCTAATAAATCGACGAGGGACGTCTGTGCAGTATAAAATCTTATGTAAAGATTAAGAGGTGAGACGAATTGAATGATACATATTAAGGGAGTAACTTATAGAAGAAGAAGGAGACCAGCTATGACTAAGTGCACCAGAAAGAGTAACACTTCAGTAGAAGAGCTCGCAATACAACTGACAACCGACTGCGAAATAAAGAGGAGAGTAAAGACAACGACGTGGAATAATTACCTCGAGATACAACAGAGGGAGGAAATATTACGGGAATGGTTACATAGAGATCTGAAATGCATTGTAATAGATTGAAGGAAATAGACCAACGAAAGAGTCATGTGAAGAATATAATTCAGTAAAAGAACGCTTAAGGAAGTATTGGTAGTGCATGACTAGTTTAACATTCGAGGACGAATGTTCTAAAGGGGGGAAGGATGTTATATCCCGTACTTTCGTACGTCGAATTATTTGTAAGCTAATCGACGTAAGTCTAAGGACGAAATTAATTTTTGGGATATGAGACAAGGGCTTTTAATCCCCGATTTTTAATAAGTACACGATTTGCTTGCAAATCCAATTAGTGTGGAAATATTAATGGAGATTAGGGATTAATTAACTATGATTAGATTATTAAATGGAGATTAGTGATTCAATTAAGATTAATTTAATTAATTACACTTTGAGTGGGCCCCACCCGATTTATAAAAAAATATATGTATAAAATAATGACTCATTATAGAGGAGCACGTGTCCTAGAGTGGGGCAGCATATATAATCACATTGATGACTAATGTTAGTCGTACATTCATTTGCAACTTCAATTAAATTGAGAAAGGGAGAGAGCAACACATAGCCAGGGCATTCACGACCATGGCAGCTTGTGAAGAAGCTCTCGGCCAGCATGGTTGTTGAGGAAAAATATTTTGTTGCTTGTTTTGATTAAGTTTCAAGTGATTTTCAAGTTCAAGGAGGTGATAGTAACATTGGATATTGAATTGAGGAAGAAGAAATAGTGAAAAGTGAGGAAATAAGTGTAGAAATTACTCTGATTAAATTAAGATAAGATTTTCTTATTTTATGGTATAATTGTATTGATGATGTTGTAATGGAAGGATTAAAATTGGATTGTATGAAATTGGAAGTAAGAAATTGCATGAATCCGTTGATATTAGGAGTTGTGGTTGTTATATGGAATTGTTGAGTTGAAAGGATTAGGTGTTTTTAATCTTTGAAGAGCTTTGAGGGACAAGATCCGTACTGATATCAGAATAGCCAAACTGGGAATTTCTTTACCTTCCATATGCACCTATTGTACTTTACCCAATGTTGAAAATGTTGATCATATTTTCTATAATGGATATTTTGCTCAAAATATATGGTGTATAATAGGGGCATTATGGGAATCCCAGCAAGATCCAACAACTTCAGGCAACAACTCATTAACTGGTGAAGCTTTAAAGCTCATAATCTAGTAACTATCACACTGAAGGATTGTTTACCTATCATAGCTGTTTGGGAAATCATGAAAGAAAGGGGTGGCATCAAATATGGGAATGCGAGGAGCAACTTCACCATATATTTAGCTACTATCTCATCCACCATTGCTATTTTGCTTCTGTAATGACCCGCTCGGTCGTTATGGAGACTTTGACCCTTTTAGCCTCACTAGTATCTTCCTGAGGCTAGGAACGAGCTAACAACGATTTAAAAAGTATAAATTAAAGGTTTAAAACTTGATTCGGTTAACTACGTGTTTTGTTTGAACTTGTTGTGTGTTCATTCGGGGGTTAACTTAATAATTCTGACCTCCGTCGGGAATTCTGAGGCCGCGGGTGAGTCTGTAGCATATTTTTACATTTTTTTACATGATAAGCTTGTGTTATTAGGACCTCGGATTTATTGTGAGAAGTCGGGTGAAAGGTTAGTAAATCATTTTGTGTTCACTGCCTAAGGGCGTCGCTGCAGCGGAAGTATTCCTGCTGCGCCGAAGCCGCTGCAGCGAGACACCGTGGAAGTATTCCTGCTAAGGGTCAAACTTCCAAGGGTCCGCTACAGCGGAAGTGGATCTTGCTGCAGCGAGGCCGTTGCAGCAGTTCTCATTAAATTAGAAATCCTGTTTATATACCTTATTTCGACCCTCCCCACATAACTCCAAGAACAGTTCCCAATAATCCTTGAGGCAAATTTTCTAAGGCTAGGTCACTACTCCTTTATCAAGGTAACTTTCCACCATTAATTTTATTCGTTCTTCAATCATGATAACTTCTAGCATCATTAAAAGCTTGTTAATGGAGAATTGAAAGGTTAGAACACGTCAGTTTATAAAAATCTAGAATAATGAATGGGTTATTGATATTATTGATATTATTGATAATTGTTCATCTAGGAGTTTATATAATCACTTCCTAGGATGATAATTTGATATTAAATGGTGAAATTGTTGAATTAAAACCTAGGGTTCTCATAGAAATGGAATCTTTGGCCTAAAACTATGTAAGGACGGTTAAATCGATTAGAAAACCCATTAGCTGGTTCTATATGATGACTGAGACTAGAATTAGGATGATTATGGTCCTAAGGATTAATTAACCAACTAAAAAGGGTAGAAGTAATTGGGTCTTCTCCCCAAATTGTTGTTCTTGTTTGAATAGAAGGTTTATCGCTTACTTAGCATCATATTGCTTGACTTTGACCGTTCTGAGGCACTTTGGAAACATAAGGCTCGTGTGGAGAAGGTCGTGGCTCCTGTTCTGCATTTGAGGTAAGTTACGACTTACTTTAGTTAGACTTTGATTCGCGAAATGTATATGTTGTGTAGAATTGATGGGAGAAAGCATGATTAGGTCTTCGGACATGGTATTTGGTTGGATATTAACTAGGTTGGTTTGACTTCTGATTATGTACACCTGCCGCTGTTATTTACGCATTGTGAATGTGCAGTTGTATTCATACTGTGGCGATTCAGGATGGAATTCTATTAGCTTGGTTGTTGTTAATGGTGGCTTGCTACCCTGTTATTGTGATTGAACGTACTACCTGAATAGTTGTGTTGTGATACGTGTTGTACCCAATTCTCTTTTATTGTGACACATATCATCGTAGAAAGGAAGGATAATTAGTTTAGACTTGAATTGTGATATAAACTTATCATAATACGCAGATGAAAACTTGGCGTATGGATTACAGTTAATGGTGATATTATACTTGGCATGCATTCTCATTCCATATGTATATTGATATTGAATTATGACTTGGTAATGATGATGAGAACCTTGGTGATACAATACTTAGTTGTAAAGTGTACTCGTTATATTTGGAAGTAAAGAGGGACATAGACTCTTTATGTTGACTGACATAGACTCTTTATGTTGACTGAAATGGTTTGAATGATTCATTCCATGGTTGAGCTGACTTATCTAAAGTTCTGGAAGGGCTTATAGTATTGTGACTTGCACTTTTATTTGTACTTGATTTCGTTGATTGATCATGCTTATAGTTGAGTCAATTTATCTAAGTCTTGATGTGACTTATGTCAGTATGACTTCTTGTACCTTCATCGTTATTTAAGTGCATTGGTTTACCATATTTACACCTATTTCTGTATCCATACATTATGGAAATGGTTTGAAATTATTGAAGGGAAGGTGTTTATATATACCCTTCACTGATTGATTGAGATAGCTGTATAATTAGGCTATGGTTTAGCAGAGCTATTGGTGAGTCTTATTATGACTTGTGTTACTATGATTGTACTTCATTGATCTGTCATTGATATGTATTCTTGAGTTATTCATTGTGATTCGATTATGAGGCGTTATTGATGTGATTTTGAGATGGAACATATACATCTATTAAGGCACATTTGACAGGGGGTGACGATGTGGCCTAGTTTTGAGCTCGTGGTCCGAGGTTCGTTTCGAAATGAGTGGCATATGGATACCATGGATCCCCTGCACGTTGTCACGACCCAACTCGAGGGCCATGAGGGGTACCCGGAGCTAGCATACCGAGCACACCTGTCAGACTTCTCATCAAACTCAACCTGAACATATACCATTCCCAACACAAACTTATCATGAAACGAACTTCAATTACTCCTCAAAATATACGTATATGTACAAGCCCACGAGGCAACAAAATAATATACAAGACATATGCTAAAGAGATCATAAAACATTTACTACCCACACATATGCATCTACGAGCCTCTAACGGGAGTACTCAAATCATAAGGACGGGACAAGACCCCGCCATGCCCCAAATATATACACAAAAGTATATACCAATAAGCGACAACTCCGGAATAGTGGAGTGCTCGTGTTTATATGCTGACAAAGCTCTTAGGCGTTTATGCCGTCTCCCTGTATATATGCTAACAAAGGACCTCAGTACGAATAATGTACTGAATATTTAAGGCATGTATAACAACATAATCAAGAAATAAGAGAGCATAAAATGAAGAGATAACCAGTAACTGATTGCCTCTTAAGGCGGAGTCATGCATACTAACTTTTATATTAAAACAACATCATATCATATATATACATACATAAACTGCCCAACCATATAGGTACGGTGTGATCATCATTAGCCCGCGTCCAGGGTAACCATCTCATGCCGCCCCCTAGTGGTGTCTGCTCGGCCAACTAGGCACGGTGTAAAGTCACATATACATAACATAAAGCATGCATAAGAGCTCAAGTAAAAGCTGTAACTCTACCGGAGTGACGTAAGGTCGGTAACCTCCAATTATATTATGGATCAAACATCATCGCTAGGTTTCACCTTGAAGGAAATAGTATCATGAGGTGAGATGGCCAACAATGAATAACATCAAGGAAATTATGAAATAGGATCATTAAGCTCATAGTAGCATCAATTCACAAGCTTTGGATTCTCTAGAAGTAAAATCATTATCATCATCATCATCATCATCATCATCATCATTATCATAGAACACATCTTATCTCTTTCTCATAAGAAGCTCTTAAGAATCTTTAACTTTCAACTTTCATGATGTAAGAAGGTCATGGAAATATAGAGTGGAAATCACAATATAGAAGTCATGCCTTTGAAAGAAGGGGACTAGCCTTAACATACCTTTATATTTTCTTAATGACTAATCGTTCACCTTCCAAGCTGACAACTCTACATTCAAGAAAATTTGTGCTAAATTAGATCATTTAAAATATGCTTAAGTCTAAACTAAAGCGACTAAGAGCTAACGAAAATTGGGCAGTATTTCCTTTGTTTCGCCAACTTCCTTCAAATACTAAACAACTCCCAAACATCAATAGCAACACCCATAACATCATAATTAATAGACTTCTTCAAGTTAAACATTGTTCATAGCAACACCCTAGGAGTCCGCTTACGAACTAGCTGGTGGAGCTCACGAACTAATTCTTTCTTCTCAGGTTGAACATCACATAGACTGCCCATAGATTTGGATTAGGGAAGAAAATAGAGTATGAAGTGCAAATATGGAAAAAGGGGAAACTCTTGAATGGTAACATGACATGAATCATAGTTCTTGCTATGCCATGAGCATAATCTTGTTATGAATGATATTCAGGATGTTTAAGAAGCATTATATGTAAATGAATATGATGTGGTGTTGTAATTATTGTTATGGATACCCTTGAAGGGGAATTGTGAGAATTGAATAATATTTAACTTGAAGAAGTTTATTGATTATGATGTCTTGGGTATTGTTAGTGATGTTTGGGAGTTGTTTATCATATGGAGAAAGTTGTAGAAACAAAGGAAACGCTGCCCAATTTTCGTTATCCCTTAGTTGTTTTAGTTGAGGCCTAAGTATGTTTCCGGTTATCTAATCTTCGTACGAATTCTTTTGAATGTAGAATCGTAAGCTTGGAAAGAGAACGTTAGTTGTTGAGGAGACGGGAAGGTATGTAAGGCTAATCCCTTCTTTTCTAAGGCATGATTCCTATAACATGATTCCCTCTATCTTTCCATGATTTTCTTACATTCCGGAAATTACGAGTCCGTGATTACTAGGAGCTTCTCATGAGATAAAGCTAAGAGATGTGTTATGAATATGATAAGGACAATGATGACTCTATGTCCAGAGATTTTAAAGCTCATGATATGATGCTATTATGATGTTCATGATTTTTACATGATTCCTTGATGTTATTCATTGCTGGTAGTCTCTCCTTATAATGCTATTTCCTTCAAGGTGAGACATGATGATTATGATTATTCCATAAAATAATCGGAGGTTACCGACCTTATGTCACTCCAATAGAGTTGAAGCTTTTACTTGAGATATTATGCATATTTCATGTTAAGTATATGATGATGATCACACCGTGTCTATATGGCACAGGCAGCACTGCTAAGGCGGGCGGCCCATGGATGATGACAGCACCACTAGTGGGTAGCGTGAGATGATTACCTCGGACGCGGGAGGCCTGGACTCGGGCTAATGATGTTATTGATTCAGAAATTTTATGTATGTATGTATGTATGTGTGATATGTTTTAAAGGTAAAAGTGAGCATGCATGATTCCGCCTCAAGAGGCAAGCAGTTACAGTTATCCTTTCTTCTTATGCTTTCTATATTTCCTTATTATGTTATCATATATGCCTTACATACTCACTACATTGTTCATACTGACGTCCTTTCTTTTATGGACGTTGTGTTCATGCCCACAAGTAGATAGAGAGACGGTACAGATTCATAGGAGCCTATCAGCAGCTACACAGGATCACTCCACTACTCCGGAGGTGCTATTTATTGGTATATTCTTTTGTGTACATATTTGGGGCATGGCGGGGTCCTTTCTCGTCCTTATGATCTCAGTATTCTAGTAGAGGCTCGTAGATACATATGTGTGCGTAGTAGGTGTCATGTGATCTTATCAGTGTATATTTTGTATATCATTTTTGTAGCGTTGTGGGCCTATACGTATTTATATGTATAATTTGGGAGATGTTAGTGATCATTTCATAGTAAGTTTATTTTGAGAGATTAGTTGTTTGAGATGAGTATGAAGGATAGAATGATATGCGGTACTCGGTAGTCAGCTCCGGGTACCCATCATGGCCCCCTAGTCGGGTCGTGACACATCCCTTCCTGGAGTAAAGCTGTCAATCATACTTTGATCAAATGTGGCCCTAAGCCACTCACAAATCGATGAACCCGGTCTCCCATATCAGCTACCATAGTCGGAACATACCTAGCCAATGAATTAAAACCGAGACTATACTCTCGAGCACTCATATTTCCTTGCTTTAAATTCAAAAACCTATCAGCTTGGGCCTGACGGACCTCAGGTGGAAAATAATGGCGGATGAAAGCATCTACAAATTCCTGCTATACGGGGGGAGGTGCATTTTCCTTTCTCGAAGATATCCAATTATTATATCATAGAATGGCTACATCCCGCAAGTTACTGGAAGCTAACTCCACTGACTCCGTATCGAAAGCATGTATTATTCTCAGTGTCCTCAGTATCTCATATATAAAGACCGGTGAGTCTTCATCCGGCTTTGACCCAAAAAATTCTGGAGGATTCAAACTCATAAAATCACGAGCCCTTGCACTAGTCGCTCTGTCACCTGGACCCGCACTCTGCCGCTGAGCTTGAGTAGCAACTAGCAGGGTCAATAATTGAATAGCCTTGGTCATCTGCTGGGCCGAAGCACCCGGTGGAGGGCTGGAGGCATTGGAGCTGGAGCTGAGGCCTCTTCATGCTCTTCTAAAATAGGTGGAGTATTGGAAGTACGAGATGGAGCCTCATCATGAGAATCTCCATCCTCTATATGTACCAGGGACTCCCGTTCAGTCCGCCTCCCTGACACTGTCTTGCCCTTCTCGGCAGCTATTACTTTCCTCTTCACAGGCATAGCTGAAATCATACGCACAATTAGAGAGAAAAGAGGAATCTTACATTATATCTCTATCGCATGATCTATGAAGAAGAAGGACGGTCATTTTTCCTAAATGCCCCGCTGCCTCTTCTTTATAAGTGTGGCGCGCTTCACACCCATAAACAAGACTCTACTGGACACGGCTCGTAAACACACCCTAGGACAAAACTGCTCTGATACAACTTTTCTCACGACCCAACTCGAGGGCCATAACGGGTACCCGGAGCTAGCATACCGAGCATCACCTGTCAGACTTCTCATCAAACTCAACCTGAACATACACCATTCCCAACACAAACTTATCATGAAACGATATTCAATTACTCCTCAAAATATACATATATGTACAAGCCTACGAGGCTACAAAATAATATACAAGACATACGCTAAAGAGATCATAAAACATTTACTACCTACACATATGTATCTACGAGCCTCTAATGGAAGTACTGAAATCATAAGGACGGGATAGGACCCTGCCATGCCCCAAATATATACACAAAAGAATATACCAATAAGCGATGACTCTAGAATAGTGGAGTGCTCCTGTATATATGCTGACAAAGATCCTAGGCGTCTATGCCGTCTCCCTGTATATATGCTGACAAAGGACCTCAGTACGTACAATGTACTGAGTATGTAAGGCATGTATAATAACATAATCAAGAAATAAGAGAGCATAAGATGAAGAGATAACCTGTAACTGATTGCCTCTTAAGGCGGAGTCATCCGTGCTAACTTTTATATTAAAACAACATCATATCATATATATACATACATAAACTGCCCGACCATATAGGTACGGTGTGATCATCATTAGCCCGCATCCGGGCTTCCTGCGTCCGGGATAACCATCTCATGCCGCCCACTAGTGGTGTCTGCCCGACCAACTAGGCACGGTGTAATTATCATTATAGCCGCCCACTACGTCCATCGTAGTGGTGTATACCCGGCCAACTAGGCACGGTGTAAAGTCACATATACATAACATAAAGCATGCAAGAGAGCTTAAGTAAAAGCTGTAACTCTAACGGAATGACGTAAGGTCGGTAACCTCCAATTATATTATCGATCAAACATCATCGCTAGGTCTCACCTTGAAAGAACTAGTATCATGAGGTGAGATGGCCAACGATGAATAACATCAAGGAAATTATGAAATAAGATCATTAAGCTCATAATAGCATCAATTCATAAGCTTTGGATTCTCTAGAAGTAAAATCATCATCAACATCATTATCATAGAACACATCTTATCTCTTTCTTATAAGAAGCTCTTAAGAATCTTTATCTTTCAACTTTTGGGATGTAAGAAGGTCATGGAAATATAGAGAGGAAATCTTAATATGGAAGTCATGCCTTTGAAAGAAGGGGACTGGCCTTAACATATCTTTATTTCTTCTTAATGACTAATCGTTCTCCTTCCAAGCTCACAACTCTACATTCATGAAAATTCGTGCTAAATTAGATTATTTAAAACATGCTTAAGTCTAAACTATAGCGACTAAGAGCTAACGAAAATTGAGCAGCATTTCCTTTGTTTCGCCAACTTCCTTTATATACTAAACAACTCCCAAACATCAATAGCAACACCCATAATATCATAATTAATAGTCTTCTTCAAGTTAAACATTGTTCAATCCTCAAAACTCCTTTTCGAAGCCATTCATAACCATAATTACAACACAACACCATGTTCATTTACATATAATACTCCCTCAACATCCTTAGTATCATTCATAACAAGATTATACTCATAGGATACTAAGAATCACGAGTCAAGTTAACTTACTACTCAAAATCTCATTATTTCCATATTTGAGCTCATACTCTATTTTCTTCTCTCATCCAAGTCATTCAACCACTCAAATACTCTTAATAATATGAAATAAATGTAAAACTCACCTTTGATCATATAAGGATGAACTTTGGATGAATATACTTTACTTGAGAGAAACCCCAACTTCAATACCAAAGGGAATCTTGACTTCTACAAACCCTAGTGAGCCTTCCTTCACTTGATTCTCTTGATTCTTGGTAATTTATCCTTGATTTCTCTTAGATTAGTGTGGATATGGTGTGGGGAATGTTCTAGAGCTTTCAAGAGTTGTGGAGAGTGTGGGAAATGAATTAAATGGTCATGGGTCATATATATATATATATATATATATATATATATATATATATATATATATATATATATATATATATATAAAGAGAAAAATCTGGAAAAAGTTACCCGATTGAGTTATACGGACACTTATACGGTCTGTATAACTGACCGTATAATTCCACCAGAAACTGATCCATTCTGTGACTATTATACGGACCGTATAAAGTTATATAGACCGTATAAGTGGTCGTATAACTCACTTTTTCTCGAACTTGTTCTCGTCGATTCGTTTGATCTCAAATCCTTATGGAACCTTCTTGGCACTTGTGTAACACTTCATTAACCATCTAAGGAGCCCTATAGCTTCTCCTCAATATGTTACTAAATAATTATTCACTCGATAATAGCTAAGCCTTCCCAAATACAACTTATACTTTACTTCTTTCAATGAACTTAATTTCTCTGGTTCGTAATACTTCAAAAATCTTGTAGTATACACCTTTAAGCTACCAAATACCCTCCTTAAGATCATATGGACTTCATGTTCACCTTAAGCTTATGTTAGTCTACTCACAGCACAACAACACGAAATGTCCGAGGTGTAACACAGGTCATGACTAGTTGGGAAAACATTACCATTTAGTGTGTGTGTACCGGTTTGGAGTATTTGACCAGCGCATTGCATTGCACATCGTTATATTTTTCATTGCACTTCATTACATTTTATTTTGCATTATTATATGGGTCGTTTAGTTCTGATTTTGGTATGGGTTGTTGAAACAACTGTTGTGGTATAAATATGATCATTGGCCGAGTGAAATTGTGGATTAGTGACTTTACCTAGGGTCGGAACTTGGACTTGTGATTATTAGGTGAGATTATTGAGACTGGACAGACTTGTGGTTTAGAAGCTTTATCTTAGGCTGTGATTTAGTTATGGGATATTCTGTGACTTGGATATGAGTATTATCTGCCTATCTATTTATGTTGTTGATTTTATGCTTATATATGAGAACTAATCTTAGTCGACCTATGATGCTTATCGGTACATAGTGTTTTACTGATACTACGTTGCTGCACCCTTTTTGAGTGCAGATTGTGTTCCAGAAATTTCATCCAGATCATATCCCTAGCTTGAAGCTAGTTTGCTTGATCAGATCTGAGGGTGAGATTCTATCCATGCCATGCCACCTGAAGATCTTTCTTTCCAGATGTCTACTTTCATTCTAGACATTATTTATTATTATATTTGACAGATATTTCATTCTTTAGACATTGTTAGTTAGAGTCCTTGTACGATGACTTTCAGATTTTGGGAATTTAATAGTTAGACTTCCGCACTTATATTGTTTATCATTTATGACTTGGTTAGACTATTTATTTATTCACTTATTTATTGGTTGTTAGAGTATAAATGATTAAAGAAGTTGAAATTGGCTAGTGATTAATGGGTTAGCGGGTAAGGGTTCACCTTCTAGTGATAATAAGGTAGGTGCCCACACGATCGGTAATTAGGGTCGTGAAAGCTTCAGCAACAGTTTGCTAAAGTTAATGTTCAACAAATGATGGAAGGCATCATGAACCTGTGTGACAACCACATCTCATTCCAGGAGACTATCTTACTGAAATGGTTAAAACCATCTATGAGTTCTGTCAAACTCAACTCTGATGGAAGCTGTAAAGATGATTTGTTCGTTTGAGGAGGTGTCGTTAGAGATAACAAAAGGCAACCTGCTGATAATGCCTTTTACTATAAACTTGAAGGAAGGAACAAGTAATTGGGCTAAGGCAATGTTACACCTCGGAAATTTCTCCGTGAACGTACAATGAATAGACCAACGAAGAGTATGAGTGTGCGATGTTTTACTAAGAAGGGGGGTGACTAATGAGTTTTGAAAATGCGAAAGTTGCAGGTTTGCGCTTCGGCCCAGTTGGTCGTAAAATAGAATACGGCCCGTAAAGTGTTTTACGGACCGTAAACTGCTATCATCTTTTAACATTCCAAACCTTCAACTTTCTGCCAAATGTCTAAATGGTTAAATACGACTCAGAATATGGACCGTAAATCGAAATACGGCCCGTAAACTGTGACCGTAAACCACCATGACTCCAGCCAACCTTTCTGGTTCTATTATGCTTAAATACGGTCGTGAAAGACGGACCGTAAACCAGAATACGGCCCGTAAACTGGGTTTACGGCCACTGTGCACGTCGACTACTGTTCATAAAAATCAGATTTTAAATTAAGTATAAGGGACCCTTTTTCATTCCATTCATTTCATTTTCACTCCACACTTCAAGAAATATCTAGAATACTCTCTAATATTCATCCACAAGAGAAGCAAAGGAAAATCAAGATCAACAACACTAAATCCATGAAATCAAGAGTGTGAAACTCATCAAAGTTCATCTACACCAAGAAATTGCAAAGGAAGTGAAGTAGGGTTTTTGGTATAAAAGAGTATTACTACTCAAGGCTCGTTCCTACCACATCTAAGTTAAGTTTTATGAATTTCTCATGATGATTGAAGTATTTATACGTTGAAACACTTGGATTATAGAAGAGTGTAGTAAATGGGTCATAAAATGTGAATAGTGTTGAATGATAGTTAGATTGAATTATGAATGTTGATGAGTTGGGAGTATAAATATGTTATAAATGACGTGTAGACCATAAAATAGGTGTGATGTATGAGAAAATGTGATGATGAGCTAAAACCCATAAATGTGGAGAAATTGGAGAAAAATGGTGGAATGTGGTAAATGTAGATAAATGACGATTGTTGATACGATATTCTGAGTGTTGTTGTGAATGTTTTGTAGTTAAAATGAAACATGGGAAAAGTAGTAGAAACAAAGGAAATGCTACCCAATTTTCCCTAGAAATAGTAGCGCGTTCTTCTCGTCGATTGACTAACGATGGTACGAATTCTTTCTTGAAGGTAGAGACGTGACATCAAAGGGAATCAAGCCAACGATAGCATAGTTAAACGACAGAGGTATGTGAGGCTTATCTTTTCTTTCAAAAGGCATGAATCCTTCAAATCTTATATAATCCTTCTACAAAACGAAGCCTATGAGTCCTTCAATATATTGAATTACATATGAATATGATGGTGATGGTAATGAGCTAGAGTATAGCGATTCAAGAAATTGTGGCATGATATTCCTATAAGGCTAATGATGATATCTTTGTTAACACTCGCCTTATGCTCTATTTCCTTCAAGGAGAGGCACGATACTCATAAACATTCATAATATAATCGGGGGTTCACGACCTTACGTCACCCTGATATAGTGTGGTTGCCCTTAAAGCTTAACGTATGCTCTTAATGCTAATGTATGATATGTCTATAAGATGATTAACAATGCTAGTTGTAATATTATGATGATATGTATAAATTACCAAGAAATGATAAGATGATGCTATGTTATGAGGTGTGTAATAATGATGTGTTATGATTGATTTTGTGATGATAAGATTCCACCGCGTCTATATGGCCGGGCATGTCACCGCGAATGCGGGCTGCGTATGATTCCACCACGCCTATATGACCGGGCATGTCACCGCGAATGCGGGCTGCTATGTTTACACCGAGCCTAGAGGGCCGGGCATGATCACCACTAGTGGCCGGCATATGAGAATTACCCGGACGCGGGTAGTGATGCGAAGTACGATGTGACGATGTACGTGATGAAGTAAGTGATGATGTATGTGATGATGAATGTGATGATATATGGGATATGACAAAACATATGCTATGATGATGTAAAATATGATGTATGTAAAAACGTATGTTTCTTATAATACTCAAGCAGGTTATATCTTTTCTTATGATTCATGATGCTTCTATGACATTGTTCATTTCATTCCTGCCTTACATACTCAGTACAATGTTCGTACTGACGTCCGTTTTCTTTGGACGCTGTGTTCATGCCCACAGGTAGGCAGGGAGGAGATCTTGCTCCGGACTCTTAGAAGCTGTTAGCTGACTGAAAGCACTCCCTTGTTCCGGAGGTGCTCATGATGAATCTTTGTGTACAGTTGTATGTGTAATCCAATAGAGGCTCGTAGATACTCAATGTGGGTTATGTGGTTTCACGACATGGATATTGTGTAAATATATTGATATATGTTATTGTATAAAAGCATTATGTTTTGCAATAAAAAGCAGTTTCTTTTTTAAAATGAGCATGAAATCGATAAATGATTGTTGAAAGAGTCTAAGAAGTCATAGCACGAGCGGTGCTCGGTGGTTAGCCCCGGGGACCCGTCGTGGCCCCTAGCTTGGTCGTGACAGGCAATGTCTCTTCTATATGGTATCAGATAGTGTTTGGAAAATAACTATCAGTACATTAAAGTCGAGAGTGACTCTAAACTTTTAGTTTACTGTGTTAATGGAGTAAATCACATTCCCTGAAACATTAATAGTGAAGTTATTGGCATTAGCATGTGTAAGTTTTGATGATCGACAAAGTAAATGCACAAGGAAAGTGAACCAAGTCTGTGGACATGTTCTATCCAAGAGACAGTTGCAAGCTAAAGTGAATGAATCAGAAGTGAATGAATCAGACACATATGTAAGTTGCGAATTGTTGTGTTGCATTCCCTACTTTCTATCTTAATCAATATCAAATTTTCGCTTATAGGATAGAACACATTACTCTACCTATTCCAAGCTAGCGTTTGCGGCATAGTAAGATCAGTAAAGTAAGGACACAATAATTTTACGTGGAAACCACTCGGCTCACAAGGATGAAAAAATAAGACCTACACCTCTATAGGATTTTTCTCAAACTCCAATACAACTGTGAGTCTGTGCAAATTCAAGTTACAAACTCTGTAACCTAGGAACTAAACTCTAACTCCTACCTTACTAATCTTCCTAACTAGTAAACCCCCTTTAAGTTATCCCAAATTGAAGTTGAATTTGACTAACTATTTATACCTATAATATTTTCTTCTAGAAAAGTGGATAAAGGTAGAACTCAATAAACAATCTTCATACATAAATCTAGACTCAAGAATTGTAACACATAAACTCTATGAAACAATTTCTTCAATCTTCTTCATTGTATTAGGCGACACTTCTGGAATCAGAACACTCAATGTGACATTGATTGTATTCTCTCAATATTATGATTTCTCTCTTTGTGAATGTGCGCAAACTTTCTTCATGGCGTGACTTGAATATTCATTGCTCTAGGTTTGTCTCAAGTCGGCTGAACGCGATCCTACTAGGTAAGGCCTATAATTAGAGTTAGGGTTTGAGTTGACTTGAGATTCTTGCTTTTCAATGCAGCTTTTGTATCCTTGTAGGAGTCTGAAGTATCTTGATAATTATGACAAGAATTCCTGCAAACTTCTCCGCTAAATCTTTACCATGAAGCACAAATCCTACTCGCAATAGGACTGTGAGTTGGAACATGTGCTTGAACCTAGTTCAACCACATATTTCTTTTACCTCCGAATCTTCTCACTATCTGATGGAACATGTTCTTGGACTTGATTCAATCAACTCTATCCCAAGCTGAGCCGAATCACACATCTTGCTTCTCCTTATTGTTAACTTTGTCTGCATATGAACCCTTCTGCTTTCACACACTTTTGTCCCTTGTCTTTGTATTTGCACACCTCTGCATATCTGAACTCTGAAGAACATGTCTCAGACATGGTTCATTCCTTTTACCTCATTCTTTATAAACCCGATCCATCTACCCTTGTCTTGTTCGGATCTATTCATTACACTTGTTTCTGTGTTGAAACATGTTTGCAGACCTGGTTCATGTGTTTTGTTTGTCTACAACTCTATTGAGTAGATCATGTCCCCAGACCTGGTTCATCAACCTTGTTCAGTCGTCCTGTCCATCAATTCATCTGTCTAGTTCATTTGCTATATCCATCCATTCTATCCTTAAAGCCGGTTTACTATCTTTGTTCATTTACTTTGTCAATCATCAAAACATACATGCTTATGCTTGACAATATTTATGTCAACAAATTCCCTTTTTTTGATGATGACAAACTCATGTCTTTGAATCAAGTGATTTAACCCGTTACAAACGTCTCAGCAAAAAAAATGAACATTTCAACACAACACAATCACACTATTTGGAGTAAACCAGGTTAGTGTATATGAGTCAAAAAGCATAAGACACATTTAATCATCTCCCCCCTTTTGGCATCATTAAAATGTCATCTCAGATCACTGTAAGTAAATTTTGTCAATATTAAGCTCATGGCCACTGGGGCTATCTGTCACGACCCATTTTACAGATCATGATGGCACCTACACTATCTCCTCCCAGTAGGCGAACCATCTCCAAATTCATTTGAGCATTTAAGTTATATAAACGGGTATGAAAACCATAAGTGCTGCTTAATTATCTTGACTATATATATCCAAATGCAGAAATACTTGAGAAAATACGACCACAAAACCTGGTCTGACTTTTACAAGAACTTCTAATGAATATTGCAATATTTGAAATACTGAAATACAAGTAAACGTCTCGAAAAAAATGGAAGACATGAATATAAGATAGGAGGAACTCCAGGGTCGCTGATGATTCTGATGGCTCACCCTGAAAGTTCCTAAAGGGCCACCTCGGGATCAACCGTGAGGTCTCGAACTGGAACCCGGATCAAAATCTGCACTCAACAAAAGTGCAGCAAAAGTGGTATGAGTACAACACTAGTAATCGTAGGCTTCATAGGCCGACAATGATCAGATAATGGATGTAAGATATAAAGATTAACAAGTAAAACAAATAAGTCACTCAAGTACAGTCACGAAATCATATTTCAAGTAAAACATCAAAATGAGTATGTAAATCACCAAATAAGTAGTTATGAGTGAATGAATGAATGCAATGCTCTGGCCATCTCTCCACTCCCGTACACATATGCAAGGGAAATTCCTCAAAGTCATGACTCATGGGGAACCCGCGAAGTTCACGTACCTCTTACTACCTTCCGACAAAGACCTCGGGGGCTGAGAATTACTCTCTGGCAAAGACCTCGGAGGCTATCACTCATTCTCCGACAAAGACCTAGGAGGCTATCAATCACTCTATTATCTCAAATCAAGACCTTGTTTCTTTTCCTGCCTACCCAACTATATCATGATCACTTTACCATCATATCATCGAATATGAAACATGGAAGGCATGTCATGCATGGAATCAAATTCAACAACATCACAAGTCATAGAATCAATAGATGCATGCCAGGAATATTGATCACGACTCAAGTCATTATTATTATCTTTCCTTTTTCATGAGATAAATGAGATACCAAGTGACAAGAATATATTCATTCAATAATAACAAACATTAACCAAACATAGCTACAAGCCCACATAACAATATCCATACCAAACAAGTGGATTTATCACCATATCCATGCCCCAAGGCCTATCATTCTTTCCCGGTCAATATTTACTAACTACATACACTTCTCCAATCGGAGTCTAAAAAGATAAGCCATAACCTACTTCAAGGTCTAGCGGGTGCCACGAACACTATACTCGAGCCTTTCCTTTTCGAAGCGCCTCCGAACGATCAAAGTCTATCAAGATACGAATATTACATTAAAATACGATTCGAAGGATACTTATATTGCAATGAAGAAATTTCGGGTCGAAAAGTCAACTCAAAATCCCGTTCCAAATCCCAAGGTCAAAATCATAATTTCGTTGCAAAATTCAATATAGTCAAAATAGTACTCTACGAGGTTAAATGAGTCCAATGATACCCATATTGCTATACTTTAATTCGGAACCCCAAAATGAACCCAAAAAATAACCGCAAGCCTCCAAGGAAAAAACTGAAATTTATTTCAAAATTGGTTTACCCATAACTTAATTAGTCCAAATTCAAAAAACTCATTCGAAAAGTCATCATCTTGATCCTCAAATCCATGATTTATCACTTTTCAACTTTTGGATTCAAAACCTCAATTTTCCCCAACCAAAATCAAGACTAAAACTTAAATAAGCCTCGAGGTCCATGGGGAAATACAAAAACAGAGGTTAGGGACTTAACCACTATTTGAGACGAATCCACAGACACTGAAAT
Organism: Lycium barbarum; assembly: GCF_019175385.1. Classification (NCBI taxonomy): domain Eukaryota; kingdom Viridiplantae; phylum Streptophyta; class Magnoliopsida; order Solanales; family Solanaceae; genus Lycium; species Lycium barbarum. Next base: position 31,505,694 of record NC_083341.1, on the reverse strand, counting down.
CGCCCAAATCCAAGCTTGCAAACTTGTGAGAAAAAGTGACTAAATTTTGGAACAAAGTGAAGAACGCATCAGCTGTCTCGGCCCGAATCACATGCTAAATAGTCATGAAAAGATGATGTTTTAATGTTTTAAAGGAAATCAGTAATTTATGGACGAAATAAGGGCAAAATCATCATTTTAAGAAAATTCTCACCAAAAAATCGACAACAATATCTCACTCACATGACGATCCTCGTTGCTATAGTCTTAAAATTACGATACGGATCTAACAGTTCAATTGAAACACAAAACAAAGGTCATTTGCTCAATATGGTATCCTATTTGCTAAAAACGGCGTCGAAACCAAAAGCAAACGCCATACAACCTAAACACATCCGAATCTCATTGGAATTTAACCAAAATTTATGGATAAGTCCGAAATCATCATACACACCTGCTCGAACTCTACAAAACATCCAAACGGGACCGTCTTGACCGTAGTCAACTCCAAATCATCTCAAAAGCTACTTTCTCAACCAACCAGCTAAATCACACACGAACCTCTCGGGAACCGAACAAATGACTCGACTAAGTCATAAATCACATTACGAAGCTAATGGAACTGTCGAAATTCAATTACGGGCACACTTATCTAAAAGTCAACTTTTGGTCAAACTTCTCAAACTTAGAACTTTAAAATTCCAAAACTTATAGTTTCTTCTCCGATTCTCATCCGTTCACCTCGGAAATGGCGACACCGATCCCCACAAGCCATAAACATCAATATGAAGCTAACGACAACAAGAAATTTTCAATTTGAGAATTATTTCTTTCAGGAACCATCTTTTCACCATAAATAGGCATATTTAATGCTAAAACCGCTTTAATTGTCAAAAGACAATCAAATGAGCTCCGTCAATTTTTACAGGTCATAAATAATATTTCAAATCTAACAAAATCTTCATATCACCAATCAGAGCACGTTTTCCCTAGACAAATAATTTATCCAAATAATTGAATGCTAGAATTTTTAATGTGAAACCTTCTCCCAAAATCAACCAAATGACATCCGTTTGACTTCAAATTTCAAGCAGGTCAAAATTATTATTCAGAGCTTCTAGAATAGACGATATGCAGAATAGAGCATTGGTTCTCAAAAGATCAACTAGGTCATTACATTATCGCATATACAAAATATAACAGAATTAGCAACTCATTTGAAATAAGAAACATTCGAATCACACAACTAAGGCACAAAGTTGTAAGATATGCAATAATTTTTTCATTAATTTCAACAAGTACAATTTCAGTCCCTTGGTTGCAACTATATATAACAGATCATTTCCACAAAACCTAAGATGTATACACGTTAAGAATTTTACCTGGATAAAATTATAGAGAACCTGGTCACTTTGTTAGGGACTGTGACCAGGGTGGATGGTAGGATCTATGGATAATTTCTAGGAAATCCTAACTAGGGGATGTTAAGTGTCTAGGCTATAAGAGAGGTTTACATCTTTCTTTGTGCTCTTCCCCACATCACCATATGAATCACCCCTTTCCTCCCAGGAAGAACCACTATCGTTTTCCACCGGTTTTCTCCAAAAAGATGGTAGACCCACTGTTACACCCCGAAATGTTTTTTCGTTAACATACAGTGAATAGACTAACGAAGGGCATGACGTATACGATGTTTTGGTAAGTAAGAAATAACATTTGATGATTCTAAATGAGATTTCAAAGACGTTTGAGGTAGGAGACGAAAGTTGTTAAGGAAAGCAAGGTATATGTTGTGTGTCGGGCAAGATTTATGAGTATCGAATTAATGATGGCTTAAGGATGTTTTGGAGAAAGAGTTATAATGCCCCTTAGATTGTTAATGAAGTGTTAAACAAGTGCTAAGAAGGTTCCATAAAGATTTGAGATCAAACGAAGTGACGAGAACAAAATCGGAGAAAAGATAGATTATACGACCAATTATATGGTCCGTATAATGGTCCGCAGAATTATCACAGTGAAGGTCCCTCACTGATCGTATAAAATTATACGGTCACTTATACGAACCGTATAAAATTATACGGACTGTATAAAATTATACGGACCGTATAATGTGCCGTATAATGGTCACAGAAGCGAGAAGTGGATGGGGTGATTTCACGGTCACTTATACGGACCGTATAAGTTTATATAGACCATATAAGTGTCCGTATAATTTCCCGACGGGTCAGATTTTCCAAATATAAATATAAGACCCCATGTTATTATTTTCATTTCCCTCATTTCTCCACTTCTCTCTAACCCTCTAGAATATTCCACACACTTCTTTTACAAGAATCTAAGACTAAACAAGAATCAACTTCTTCAAACCAACAAAATCAAGTGTATGAGACACATTAAAGTTCATCCAAGCCAAGGAATTCCAACGGAAGTGAACTAGGGTTTTGGTGCAAGAGAAGTATTTTCACTCAAGGCTTATTCCTACACTATCTAAGGTAAGTTTTATGATATTTTCATGTTGTTTAAGGTATTGAGAAGTTGAAACACTTGGATTGTAGAAGGATATAGAAAATGGGTCACAAAGATAGGAATAATGAGATTTTGAGTAGTAGTTTGGAGTGAATCATGAATATTGATATGTTGTAATTGTAAGTATGTTATGAATGACATTTAGAACATGGGATAAGAATTATATGTGAGAAAACGCAATAGTGAACTATGACCACGATTATGGAGGAATTGCAGTGAAATTGTGAAATGTGAATAATGTAGATGAATGATGATTGTTGTTTATAATATTGTGAATGTTGTTATGGACATTTGGGAGTTGATATGTAAAATGAGGAAAATTGTACAAACAAAGGAAATGCTGCCCAATCTTCTCTAGCTTTAGTAAGCATGTTCATATAATCGATTGGCTAATGTTGATGCGAATTCTCTTGAAGGTAGAAACGTGAGCGTTGAAGAAGAACAATCAAGCGATAGAATTGTTAAAAAAAAGAGGTATGTAAGGCTAATCCTTTCCTTATAAGGCATGACTCCTATGACATGAATCTTCCTATTTTTCCCATGATCTTCCTAAATAACGGAAATTATGAGTCCATGACTATAAAGAGCTACACACGCATATGATGAAGAAAAGAGATACGATACGAGCATGATAATGACGATGATGAGTTTAAGTATAAATAATCCTAGAGTAAAATAAGATGTCCATGAAGCTAATGATCCTAAGTATGGTTCCATTGATGCTTTTCTTTGTATGCACTCACCTTAAAATGTTAGTCCCTTCAAGGTGAGATATGATGATTATGATTACTCCATCATATAATCGGGGGTTCACGACCTTATGTCACCCCGACATAGCCACAGATGCCTTCTAGTTCTAATGTATGTTTGACGATAAATGTATAATGACGCTAAGCTTATGATATGCCTATAAGATGTATGATAATGATAAGTTTATGTTGACTATATGACGATACGATTCCACCGTGCCTAGTTGGCCGGGCATGTCACCGCGAAGGCGGGCTACATACGATTCCACCGTGCCTAAATGGCCGGGCATGTCACCGCTAAGGCGGGCTGCTATGTTTACACTGAGCCTAGAGGGACGGTCATGACACCACTAGTGGGCGGCATATGATGGTTACCCGGACGCAGGTTAACGATGATGCTTTCTATGATATGATGATGTATGCGCTATGATGATACATGTACTATGATTATATATGATATATGTCTAAAATGTATCCACCCTTAAAAGTTACACAGGTTATATCTTCATCTTACGTCTTATGATTTCTCTATTATGTTCATTTCATTCATGTCTTACATACTCAGTACAATGTTCGTACTGACGTCCTTTAACTTTGGACACCGTGTTCATGCCCACAGGTAGGCAGGGAGGTGATCCAGACTCGTAGGAGCTATTAGCTGACTTGAGAGAACTCCATTGTTCCGGAGGTGCCATTGACTTATTCTTTTGTGTATATACATGTATTTTGGGCACGACGGGGTCCTGTCCCGTCCCTATGTCTAGCACTCTAGTAGAGGCTCGTAGATACGTATGTGTGGGTAGTACGGTCTCACGATTTCTTCATTATATATGTATATATTATTTTGATAGCCGGAAGGCTTGTGTATATAAAGGTAAATATGTTTCAAAATGGAAATGGTTTTCCTATGATTTTGAGTATAAGAATAATGAATGAAAGCAGGATGAGTACGATGGGTAATAGTCTGAGCGGTGCTTGGCGGTTAGCCCCGGGTACTCGTCATGGCCCCTAGTCGGGTCGTGACACCCACCATCTTTTTCACCGGTTTGCCCATGAGGATCCACCATCCTTTTCCATCAGTTTTGCCCATGAGAACTACCCATCTTTTTCAAATTTGTTCTTTTTCCTTAGATGATGGATTATTCCTCGTTCTACTTCCCATTTTCCTTTATGAGTTATCATGTTTTCATTGAATAGAGTTTTCCCCTGACTTAGGTTTGAGTTTTCTGAGTCTAGCAGCTCACTATCTAATCCAAATTCTTTTCTGTAGATTCTGGCATTGTTCTTTTGATAATGGATTCCGTATTAGTGGTTAGCTTTATCACTTCAGCTTGGAGGTCCGAGATGAGTGAACCAATTTGAGTTACATGTTTGTAGAAGTAATTTTCCTTATCAATTTTTTTCTATCCTCAACATCTGTGAGCCCACTCTTTAAGCTGGCGATGGCATTATTTAACTCGACTCTTTCAGCACATATGTCCTGACATTCACTAGTCAAGTTTACTACCAAGGTCATGAGACTTTTATTAGACATGCCATCTAGCTTTCTAAGGTCAAGAATATCCTCCCAGGTTTCTTCATTAATGTCAGAGTCAGGGTATTGGATAGCCATGAAACCAGTGTAATTTAGGGCTGGGCATAAATACCAAAAACCGAGAAATCGAACCGAACCGAAACTTCAACAAACCGAACCGAACCGAACTAGTTTGGTTCGGTGTTTGGTGTCCATCGTCAAAAAATCGAAACCAAGATAGCCGAACCGAAGTTTGATAAAACCGAACCGAAAAATCGAACGCGCACCGGAATTTAATACATTACCCAAAAAAAATTAAAATAGTCCAAGCCCATTAAGTTTAAAGCAAAAAAAACCCAATTGTAATAAGTCCTCTTTTGCATTTGTATCCCTAATTTTCCACTTCAATTGAAAAAATCAAATATCCTTTACAAAGAAAGGTAACTAGGATGTCTCTTTAGGATTAATGTATGTTTTTTATGTGTTTTCTTAATTATTCTTACGGTATGTATATAACACCTAGTAATCCTATGTCATGATTATAGTTTTTTGTTCTTGTGTATCCTGTTTGTTTGATTTTGATTTAAATTTATCAATTTTATGTTTTATTGCTTTTGAGAATATGAATTAGTGTCAATGGAATTGCTTCTAATATTATATTAAAAAAACTGAAAACGAACCGAACCGAACTTTAAAAAACCGAAACCGAAAGAACCGAATACTAATAAATCACATAATATCCCCTGTTATTTTTATCTCTTTTTTGAAATTCAGAAATAGTAAGCGATTCCATAAGGGATTTTTGAAGTAAGTTATTTATCTTATTATGTTATTATTAATCAAGGATTTCTTATATAGCTAGAACGACCCTCACAAATTGCGAATACTAATTTGTTAAGAATTAATCGGATTGAGGATATGGCGTCATCATTCGCTGGAATTGAAATATCTGCGAGATCGGGGTCACAATTTGTATCGGTTAAACCGAACCGAACTAGTTCGGTTCGGTGTTTGGTGTCCACCTTCAAAAAACCGAACCTAAAACAGCCAAACAGAACCGAAAAAACTGAATGCCCACCCCTAGTGTAATGTTCTTTCTCCACACAATCTTCCTTGGAACTTGAATTCCATACAGTCATCATAGTCTTTATCCATCCTGGTCCCCATGGTGGGCAATTCCTGATTTTCAAGGCCGATTCTTCATCCATGAAGCACCTCTTGACCTGATCCTTGCGTTTGGATCTTCATTCATCAGATTTTTCTTTCTTGAAGTCCTTTCCATACCTGTGGACACCTATCCCCTGTTCCTCACCATCGGAGTCACAGTCAGTTCGTGTTTCTTCTATATCTGAAATATTCCACTTGACTTGGTCAAGCTTCTCAAGTTCATGAGTTTTCAGATGAGCAAATAGGTCCTCTATTAACATTTCTCTTATCTCTTGTGTCGCACCCTATTTTCCTCGCGAAAAACAGGCCAAGACACGTGACAACTCTTTTAGCGGATTTAAACGAGAAGGGTTGCCACCTAATGGGTTAAGGTGCGTTAGGGCACCATTTACTACTACTAATGCAAATAACTCTATTTAAAACTAGTCTGCGTAACCAAAGATCGGGTAAGGGTTCAAATTACCTCAAAAGGAAGGTGTTAAGCACCTTTCGAGGTCCACAAATGTGGGTCCAGGCCGAATTTAATACTATCTGGGATTAAGTAAATAATTGAGCGAAAGGAAGTCACATGAACAATATATATTGCTAATTTTGAGACTTTAGACTAGATGTGAAATTCTAAGTATTTAAAGAACTAGATTTAAACTAGATGTAGCGTCCTAAATGATTGAATAACATTTACTTACTATCTACTCTAGATCATGATTTACCTAATTGTATGGACAAAATTTTTAAGAATAAATATTAAAAAAAAAATACTCTAAAGATTTCCCATGAACGTGGGTAACATATAACAAGTAACAAATTAAGAAGCAAATGAATTGTAGTTGCAGATTTTCTACAACATGATAAAGCAAGTAAAACATGCGATGGATAGCACTAAACACATGAGAAAGTATAAATGAACAAAATTAAATAAATGACCTTTATCCCCTGACTCAATAAGTATATGCATATTTTTACCATAATTGGGAATCTCAGATTATTCTCTCTTCCCCATAGTGTGTTCTAGCCGGTTCCCCATGAATATAACATCTCACAAAAAGAAATTGTTAATAATATGTATGCCCCTTTATTTTGCGTGACAAATTTAATGTAAGGGACTAAAAAAAAGTAATATCAACAACACATAGAGTTAAAGTTAAGCGTAAGAGATAGGAGAAATGTGTGGGATCAGTATATGAGTAGGCTGAAAACGGGCCCAATACGATGTTACTCCCCTCTTTTCTATTGTAGTATGATCAACTCTCTTAAATGTCTTAAAATGAGACGGAAAAGAGTTCTTTAAAATATCCAAGAGTTCCCAAAAAATAATAATTTAAGCATTTAAGAAAGCTGAAAAAAATGTATTGATGTTTTGATTGTATGAAAGCATGTGTGATTCCTGTTAATCAAATTATGATCTGTTTGCAGAAAGTAAAGAACAATATGTTTATTTCGAGCCCACAGAAAACTGTGTTTCCTTAAAGAATTTAATCCTCTCACAAGATAGAACGAAATTCTATTCTGCAATACCAGCAATTGAAATTGAAGAATTTCAGCGAACTCAACAAATGGTAGCAATCACACGACACTTACTGGTTTCTGGTTTTGAAACAATGCAGTATGAGGGGGGGGGGGGGGGGGGGATTGTTTGTCAGAAAGCAAAAAATTCAGAATTTCTCGTTTCAGTGATTGAAAAATGAGGCGAAGCCTATAGCCTGCTATTTTGCTGAACATGTGTGAAAGTGCCTGTTCGGTGAAGAAGATGACTGTTGGTCATCGTTATGTCTATTCGGAAATAATTAATTCCGTTGGGCAAAATAATTCCGCGAATTTAATTAATTAAGTTACATTCCGTGTGAATTAATCAGAAATCGAACACACAAAGTAATAATCTCGATGAAGTAGAAAATCCGAGGACTTTAGTCTCCAACCAGAATAGAATTTTAGATGAAACAGAAGTATAATTATCATTAAATTCTTTAAGTTTGTGAATTAATTAATATCAGGTTTGGAAATATTAAGTAACGAAAATGGAAATAAAATAAATTTGGTCCAAAAAGATTATCAATCAAATCATTTGACCAAATCCAAATCCAAATCCAAGCCGAAGCCGAGCCGAGCGACGACGGCGGCGCGAGGGGTGATCCTCTTCTCAACCCTTTATGAGCTAGAGAATGTGTTGCTTAATATAAGCACACACATAACACTTTCAACCACCAATGTGAGAGAAGTGCTCACTTGAAAGATTATTTTTCAAACTTTCATTTTCCTCCACTTTTGTTTCCCTCCATTTCTCAATTCGTACTTCACCTTTAAAGTCCCCCACTTAATGCATTTGTGGACTTTAAACTCAACAGCATGTTATAATTTAGCGTAGTAGTAAAGACTGTTAAATTTTGAGACTTTTAAAAGAGTGGAACGCGAAATTGGAAAGGAGGGAGTAACGAGTTGCTTTATTTTTTATAAAGCTCTATGTGCGCTTCATACAAGAAGTTATAGCCTGCCTTTTTCCGCATTTCCTGACGTATTTGGTCCCTCTTGGGATGACGACATCGCTTGCGTTGACCCCATTTGTGGTTGAACCTTGAGCGACAAAATCCTCTCGATCATGGTGTACATGTAAAGAAAATATTCAAACGGGTGAGAGCATGTCTCTTCTTAATGTTTAACTAATTAAAATTAAAATTAAAATAATAAAGATATATTCTGATAGAAGTATCAGAAGTAAGCACACAAGAAAATTAAAACAAGATAAGGTAACGGAACAGATAATGAAGAAATGAACTGGAGCATACTTCGGATCATTATTTTAGTATTAAAGTTGAGTGTAGTCTCTGGGCTATTTTTACGAGTATAGGCAATAAAGTAATTTGAACATATGTAATCCTTCATTGCATTAGAAAATTCCCATCAATACATAATATATTGCTTTGCAATGAAAATATGAACATGAATATTAATTACTACTTATCAATTTACACAATGAAGTTCATTTTACTATTACTAATGATAGCGAATACCACATATAAAATCCAACTCTAGCACGCATACTTCTTATCATATGTATAACTAAAGGATTCTAAAAAAAATAAAAATATAAACAACATTTTGAGCAGTAAACTATTTATCTACCCAATGATTCAGATCTTAAAATTGCTTCACGCTTATGATAAGTCATGCAGCATGGAGAAACTACTATCCAGAAAAGATTGAGCCTCTAGATTAGGTAGTAACCCTCTAAACATGTAGACAAACAAACCCACTTCAAGAGAAGACAACTCATGCTATCATATTTAACATGCCAAACAAAGTAAAACTTTAGAAATCGATTTCTATTTTTCTTCAACACAAATAGTAACAGATTACAAACCGTGATTTCTAGCAGATCGAACCCAAAACACCGTTTTTACCAAACTCAAGACATAAAGCTGCATTTCAGGCTTAAAAACAGTGAAATAGAGATGGACCTTTTGGAGTGAAATCAACCCAGCAGGGGGTAATAACCAAGATTTGGCCGAAACATTTTTGGAATGGCCTTTGGTTGAAGCAACGACGTCGAAGTTTCACGTCCCGCAACGAGGAAAGATTTGGGAATACCTTATCTTTACCGACTTATCTGGTAAGATTTTGGGGGCTGTAAGTAGTAATATATTTTGTGATGACAATAGTTGCTGCTTTATCCGACGACGGACTTTGATATGATTTCACTAGTTCGATGTTGAAGCCTTCATATAGCGACCAGGGCTAGAGTTTTTGCTGTTGTAACGGTATCTGCGTGAAGATGGTTATGGCATGAAGGTTGCTCCTTTTCTTTTTGAGGTGTTATTGTCGTTTCCTTGTGTGCGTAGCTACCCTTCTCTAAAATGAAGTGGAGTGTCCATATAAGGGAGAAAAATAAAGACGTTGGAGGGAGAGTAAAAATATGGAAAGGAAATAACTTTGAATAGAGCATATTGTGGAGAAGATCAAAAAGATTTTATAGGTTAATTAATTAATCAAAGCAGCTTTGGAATTATTTTAGAACATGGTATTATGGCCTGTTGCTAACATAGAGGATTCTTGGACATTCTTGCAATGCAATCGTAATAATAAATGGTAAAGAATAGCAAAACTAATAACAAAATATTTGAAAGGTTGAGATGATACTAACCTTGAAATGGTAGTGAAAATAAATAAAATCATATTTGGCCTGAAACGTTCGGTTGTAAATCGGAAAAGATTTCTCTTTTGGGATGGAAATATTGCCTAAAGAAAGGAAAGATTTTTTACTTGCAAGGTAAAGATTTGAACAGTTCTGAACTTTGAAACTTGAAATCAATGACATACACGTATCTAAATAAATATCATAGGCAAGTGCAATATAATTAAATCATTAAATAAACAGTATTATTAGTCAAAATAACTCACCAGTATTTACAATGAATCTTTAACTTATAATAAATTTTAAAATATCTGCACAAATTTATACCATATTAAAAGCACGAAAGGTCTTAGAAATGTTGATTGAACTTTTTACCCTTCATTAAAAGATTTTACAATAGACAAAATTATCATTTACTATTTTTCTCAAATTATTAATTATTATTTTAATTAAATAATGAGTAAACCAATTTGAAATTGGTTTCACGTCTAAGTCCATATGGACTACGCAACAGTTCTCATAAAAGGAATTGAATTCTATTCTTTGCGCGAAGGGCCTTAGAAATGTTGATTGAACTTTTCACCCTTCATTAAAAGACTTTACAATAGACAAAATTGTCATTTACTATTTTTCTAAAATTATTAATTATTATTTTAATTAAATAATGAGTAAACCAATTTGAAATTGGTTTCACGTCTAAGTCCATATGGACTACGCAACAGTTCTCATAAAAGGAATTGAATTCTATTCTTTGCGCGAAGGGCCTTAGAAATGTTGATTGAACTTTTCACCCTTCATTAAAAGACTTTACAATAGACAAAATTGTCATTTACTATTTTTCTAAAATTATTAATTATTATTTTAATTAAATAATGAGTAAACCAATTTGAAATTGGTTTCACGTCTAAGTCCATATGGACTATGTATACGGGCAAAATCGAGGACAAGGGTATCCTCGGTTACCCAACAAGAAACGTAAGGTTATGATGGTCGTTGCTGGATTGGACTAATCCAGTCGGGGTCAAGATCAAGTGTTGAATCGTTGCAAGGTCAAGCACGACTGACCCCGCACTACAAGAAAAGGCTCAATTTGTGGGGGTATTTCTTCGATTAGTGGCGGTTTTTTACTCCCACTAATTGAATTGTGGCGGTTTTAAAAAACGCTACAATTACCCTCGCCACGAGCATATTTGTGTCGGTTTCTTACAACCTCCACGACGACCGCCGCAAAATCAAATTTTAATTTGTGGCAGTTTTCAACATCAATATGTGGCAATTTAGAACCTCTACAATATGATCTCAATATTTTAAAATATTACACTAGCGTTGGTTTCAAACCGTCACAACATGATATTAATATCTATTACGATTTAATTTGTGCAAACTTTAAACCGCCACAAATTGATATTTTATCTTTTTAAAAAATTGAATTTGAATTACATCAAGCCTATATAATCTTATATACAAACAACTAACTAACTAACACATAATGTAAATAAAATTTCACCAACTAAATTCATAGTATAAGAAGTAACATGAATTTAAATTATATTCATGTCAAACTCAAGTAATACAAACTCGTATATTATAAGTTAATTGTTACAACTTTAAATCCAAAAAGAACAAAAATAGTTCTATATCAATAAAACATAAAAAAGCACTAAACATTTGCTCGGTGATTAGAGCTGTTGCACCCCATGATCTTCTTTCATCTTAGGATAAAGTAAGCTTACTCTCCGCATGACTAAGCTGAAATGATAAAGCAAAAGTATATGTAATTAGACAAATAAACATATCTTAGTACGAATAAACCAGTCACATGCATACATATAAAAGAGATTTTAAAATCCAATTCATCTCAAAAGTAAGTTCATATGAAGCTTTCATCTTGAAAAAGGTCTATTGGAACATGGATGTGAGGATAAAACTTTGATAAAGGTCAAACATGATATTGACCTTGAAGAATTTTGCAATCAGAAAGTAAAAAGTAGAAAGACAAAGTAAAAGAAGACTTAAACCACAAATATAATGTACTAAAAACATGATCTTCATCAATATCAGGTGGCTTAACTAGAAATTTTATAGATAATTAGAAATTAAAGTATGATTAAAAGCAATTATGGTTATTGAACTATCAAAAAGAATAAAAATCACAATAGGTAGTAAGTGTCAACTAACAAGTAATTGTAGATACATCATATATATCATAATAAAATTTTGGTTCCTATGTCTCTAACGTCCTCCAATGCATACTGATGCTAATAATAACAACAACATGAATTATTTCTACTCTAAGTAAGCATCGAAAATACAACCTAAGCCTATGTCGACCGACTACCAAAATCAGATCATGGTGTTTAGTGAATTGTAAATACATAAAAGTATTGTTACATTGGATCTCAAAAATCCAGTGTGAATCTAAAACCCGTACGACGGAGTATTACCTTCACATCCACAGAAGTATGATCCAATGTAACGTCTCTTTTAGACCTCCACTTTGTAAAACCTACAAAAGAAAAAGTAAATCAAAAGAGTTAATTGACCCACAAATTTCAACCAGAAAAAGATAAGAAAATGTAGGAGCAAAGGGAGAAAGGAGAAGGTAGGCCGCCAGTGAAAATGTAGGAGCAAAGAAAATGTGGGTTTCCAGTTTTTATTTTGTGGGAAGGAACTGCCGGTTGGGTTTTAAATTTTTGGGAAAGATTTGGTATTTGGGACTTTCAATTTTTGGGGGGAAAGTTTGGCTCCAAATGAAAAATAAAAGAAACTATAAAAAAAACTGATCGTATTGCCACTATTTTTTTATTTTTTTATGGTTATTAGTATTTAGTACTCCGTCCGTCCAAATTTATGTGATATAGTTTGACTAGGCACTGAATTTAAGAAAGAAAAAAACACTTTTGAAATTTATGGTCTAAAAGAAGTCGTAAATATTTGTGTGACTCTAAATCATTTCATTAAGGATAAAGGAGGAAGTTTTAAGTTAAATTATTTCTAAATATAGAAATGTATCGTTCTTTTGGGGACAAACTAAACGAAAAGTGTATCACATAAATTGGGACAGAGAAAGTAGTAGTACTTAATTAGTACTCTAATTATAATGTTGTCCTTGCAAAATTAATTACTCCTACTTTAATAAAAGCTTAAATAAAGATAAAATGCATATAGAAATAAATAGAATAAAGGGAGAAGGGTAAAAAATATCTGTGAACTTTTCGAAATTGATCAATTTTATACTTTGTAACGTTTTTTAATATTCAGATCTTCATTAAATTTCAAACGTCTTACTCTTAATGAAAATTCAAAACAAATGAGGTCTAAAGCAAATTCATTAATATTATTAATGTAGAAAAATAATTTTTTGAATAGTTATATAAGCAAAGGATATATGATTTCATGTCCAGAAATAATAATTCATACCTAATGCATAAGGAACCAGAAGAAAAATAAATTATATGTCTTTGTTTTTATTTGTGAAAATGGAAAGTCTTTATACTACTAGCGTTGTCTCATATGTGACACTTTTCTCTTCTCGGGATTCACATGACTAAAAATTGCATTAGTTAGTAATCGCAAATTTGTATCAGATTGCCATAATTTCTCAAAAAACTAAAATTTTATGTATTTGAGGATGTTATAAAAAACATACACAAAAAAAACCGTCACAACAAAAATAATTTTGGGGAGGTTGAAACAAACGCTACAAATTGAATTTATAGTGGGGTTTTTTACAACACCCTCAAATAAACCGCCACAAAAAGAAGTATTTTGTGGGGATTGACACAAACGCCACAAATTGAATGTATAGTGGGGGTTTGTTATGACCTCCATAAATAAACCGCCACAATTTAGTAATTTTTTTGTAGTGCCGGGTCACTGAGTTCGGACAGAACCAAATATCGAGGTAGGACGAGGAGGCGGTTAACAATGATAAATGAGGGCCGAGATATCCGCCTTCAATCGGATATTGCGGCACCAATTTCGCTTATCAGTAACTGAAGATTTTATATCTTATTTAGATTTGTACTAGGGTTAGGACTCCTCTACTATATAAAGAGGAGAACATTTTTTTCTTTGGCCAGTTCCACACACGCACAAACATACAGAGCAATACAATTTGATTCTAAGTGTTCATCCATCTTTCTAAGTGTTCTATCATTGTACATTACTTAACCACTGTAGCACGAGCTCGGATCCCAGGACCCGAGCCAACCGATCAGTCGCTTCCCAAGACCAATCACTGCTTTACTGTGGTTTGATAGTTTTTACTGGCATTTGCTTTATTATTTATCATTTAATAGTCATTCGTATTAAATCAAACCGCATATCCTTCGCACCGCGTACGAATTCAATTGTTATCCATTTTAAGGATAACCAGTTTGGCGCTCACCGTGGGGCTTAGGATAATAGTGGTGGTTGTTACGGTTCGCTTTTACGCGAGTTAAGGCATCAAAGTTACTACGAGTCTATTGGTGCTTTAATTAGATTTAGTATGTTTTAGAGTCGCCACCTAATTTATTTAAAGGAAAACTAGGAAAATCGATTAAAATATTTTTCAAGCAAGAGAGAAATCTTTTGGTATCAGAGTTCGAGGTAAGAGTTTCGGTGATCCCCTAGGGAAGGTTTTATGCACCCTAGTATTAATGATCCGTCGAATACGGTTGACCTACGAGCTTCAATGTGTGATTAATGTACATATTTGCTTTAAAGTGTTTAATTTTTCGCAAAGTGTCATTCATTTGTATCATAAACTCAAGAAAAAATTGGGCAAATATTCCCCTTAGGAAAGGGGTTTTTGGGTTTAAAAATCCACATAAGTGTTCAACTGACTTTATTGCTGGACTAGGACAGGCCCGGGATTTCTCCCAAGTAGAGCCGCTACTATTCTAGTCCTAATAAAATGGGTTTAGTTCTTATGGGTTTTATTATACATGTATAGGAAAATATAGAGTATATCTCCTTTTATACATACATACATATATACATACATATATATATATATATATATATATATATATATATATATATATATATATATATATATATATATATATATATATATATATATATGTATGTATATATGTATGTATATATATATATATATAAAGAAAAAATGGAAGTTTTGTTCAAGTCCAATATCATTCACTTTGAAGCCCATTTAAGTCAACCTCATTCTAGTCCAAAGCCATATTTCCTTAAAATGATCCAAGTATATTTCTCTTTATCACGACCCAACTGGAGGGCCATGACAGACACCCGGTGCTAACCCACCCGAGCACCTCTTATCGTACATTCATATTCACATCTAGGTGAGCCACATGGCCTATTCATGATTTCTATACATCAATAACACTAATCTCATTGGCAACGACACATTTATATCATCATCAATAGCTATGCCTATATAAATATACACAAGCCGACGAGGCTAACAAAATAGCATACAAAATATGAGCCAACAAGGCTAAAGGACATCTAACTGTACACAACTGTCAACGAGCCTCTAAAGAGAGTATGTAACATCATATAGACGGGATAGGACCCCGCCATGACCATATGTATGTGCACAAAAGAATAATACCAACAGCTGCAGCTCCGGATGAAATGGAGCTCATCTAAGTAGTCCCTGAACAAGTAATCTATGGATCAAGTTTGTCTCCCTGTCCACCTGCGGGCATGACGCAGCGTCCACAAACAAAGGACGTCAGTACGAATAATGTACTGAGTATGTAAAGCATAATCAATAATGTTATATCCCGCATTTCGTACATCCGGATAATTCAAGATAATTGCGAGGAGTTAAGGGCAAGGTTATGTTTTGATCTTGTTGAATATACAAGTTGCTTATGAACACTATTGATGTGGAAATATTAAGAAAGGCTAGGGGAAAAAAGGAAAATTCGCAAGATGACTCCTAGAAAATATGGAGGAAGGCTAAGGGCAAATTTGGAATTTGGAAAATAAATTGTCATGAAGTGCAAGACAAAAAAAAAAGATTAGTCTTGAAATAAGAGGCCCAAGTGGCCGTCCAAGGTAAGTGGGCTTAGGCCCATATGGATTAATTATATATGTGTATAAGATGACTTAAAAGTCATATTTTCATCTTTATCCCTTAGAAATTTCAAGAAGCTTGAAGAGAAGAAAGGAGAGGCCTATTCGGCCGTGGGGGAAAAAAATTAAAGTCCAAAAATCTTGATCAAAAAATTATTTTCTTCTAGAAATCCCACCAATTGGAAGGTCCTCTTTAACGTGGAGTAGTTGTTGGGGCAAGAAAACCATTCATTCTTACAAGGAGCAATTTTAGCCAAGAAAGAAGATAAGTGAAAAAGGTAAGGTTTAATCCTCTTTTTATATGTTATGGATGGTTTGTATGTGTTGTAGAGTGTAGAAATAAATGAAATTCATGAAAATATGAGTGTTGGGTTGAAGCCGTGTGGATGGTTGTTTTGTGTAGAAGTGATGAATTAATTTTACTTAGTATTTTAGTTGTTGTTGTTGTAGATTCTATGGTGCAAATGAAGGTTTAATGGTTCAAATTGGTATTGAAATTGTTGTGGCTTGTTGGAGAAGTTAATGTGATTTGAATGTAGTTTCTTGTATTTATGGAGAATAATGTTGCTAGCATGTGGATTGTTGATGTAGTTCATGAATTTGAAAGAAGGAAATGCGTTGTTATTGTTCTTGTTGAATTTGGAAGGCTTCGGGTGAAGTAGTATGTTGGTTGGGTTGTTTTGAATATTGTGTGGATTGTTTGAAGTGTTCTTGAATCATGTTAGAATGATTTCGGATTAATACTTGAATGTGAAATCATTGATGTTAGCTTGACTATGTGTGGTTGCATTGAATATAAATGAAATGTCGTCGAATTGTGTAAAAAGGATTGCTAGTGTTAGAATGCATTTTAATTAATTGTTGAAGTTGGAGATATGATTGTTGATATTGTTGTTGATAATTTGGCCGAGTTGAATTCTCGGATTGTTGATTGATAATTTGGCCGAGTTAGATTCTCGGGGATAGTGTATTTACAGGGGAGATGCTGCCGAAATTTCGGCAAATTATAAGTGAATTTATTTGGAAGACTAAGACAAGTGTGTGACAATGTGTTTAATGATTGTGTAATCTTCTTGAATGTAGACTAGCGATAGCGAGCTTGGACAAATAAGCGTAGCTAATAGGACGTGGAACAGGTATGTAAAGCTTACCTTTTCTTTCTTTTGGCATGTCCTAGAGATAAGTAAGCTATGATACTTATCTTGGGGTAACTCTATTCTTGATTCCGAGCTTGTTAATGATTCTTATTCACTCCTTGATGTGAGTATGCTTAGTATAGTCGAGATTATCATATGATTGAATAACGAGCAAAGCATAAAGAGTTCTTGTTTTCTCTTAAAGAGTTCTGTAAGTAGTAATGTCCCTAACTTTCGTGGATGGTCTCGGATTGTTTTGGAAATGTTCGTAGAGGTTTCTATAATGAATAACGTTCCTAACTTTCATATGCTGACTCGGATTGTTTTGGAAACGTAGCGTAACGATATCCATAATGAATCCATTCATAGATGTAGGATATCCTGAGTTCTTTGACCTCTTAAGCCCGAAGGGGCATCCTCAAGTTGTGCGACTTCATAATGCTGTCTAAATCCCGAAGGGGACATTCATAAGGTCTTTCTCTTATCTATGCATTTTACATTTAAATTTGTGCGTCTCGAAGGAGACAAATGAAAAGGGTTTGATTTCATACATGACGTCCATAATAGTTTTTTTCTAAATGATTTCATGACGTGACTGAGCGTGCTATATCACATATGGCCTCGGCTTAAGTTCGGGTGTGCTATGGCCTCAGCTGATCCCTGAGTGTGCTATGGTCTCAGCTTATGTCTGAGCGTGCTATATAACATATGACCTCAGTTTATGTTATGCCAATTGAGTTGTGCATATGGTTTTACTAATAATTTCGAGAAAAAAAATCAATTTTATACTAAAGGAAACATAAAGTTAGATTTTCAAAACCACTCCGAAGGGGGTGCGAGATTTTACTATTTAGACTTTCAAAACCACTCCGAAGGGGGTGCGAGATTTTCGAGCCTAAGCTATTGGATGATTTCATGACGTGACTAAGAGAAAGGGAAGAAGTTCCCGTTTGAAACTAAAGCTGCTCCGAAGGGAGTCTTTCGATGGGTTTCAAAGATTTTCATGCATTTGCATATTTACATACATGCACGACATCATCATTATCATTATTATGCCAGAAGCGGCATGCCCGAAGAGGCCATCATTATTATTATGCCGGAAGCGGCTGCCCGAAGGGGCCATTATCATTATTATGCTGAAAGCGGCTGCCCGAAGGGGCCATTATCATTATTATGTCGGAAGCGGCATGCCCGAAGGGGCCATCATTACTATGCCGGAAGCGGCCGTCCGAAGGGACTATTTGGTTAGCCTGTCGGAAGCGACACGTGTGTTAGATTGCATCATTTGCTTAAAGAATGTGTGTTCGCTTGCATTAGTTACTTAAGGATTGTTTGAGACCTCGTGTATACATTTATGCTTCTTCCAGCGGAGGCTGCAGGTATTGAGTTGATTGTGATTTCTTCTCTCCTAAATTAAGCTATGGTTACGATTTGTTACCGCTTTACATATTCAGTACATATTCTGTACTGATCCCCTTTCTTCGGGGGCTGCGTTTCATGCCACGCAGGTATACGCAGATGAGTAGAAGACTTTGCTAAAGGTGTTCCAGCGAGATTGGCGAGCTCCATCTCAGTTCGGAGTATTGCCGAGTCAAGTACTTTTGTTATGGCATTTTGTATATGTTAGAGACTTTGCAGACAGTGTCCTGTGGATAGGGCGTCGAGAAGTGTGAATCATTTGTAGATGTTAAAAGAGTATGTACTTTCAGATGACTTCAGTTGGTTTAAAGTTCGTAATTGATCGAAAGTTTTCATAATCTGTATAATGACAATGACCTCTATTTGGAAAAGTTCCATGTTTTAAAAGTTTTTGAAATGACAGGTTTTGGTAAAGCGAATGTTTAAGGGTTCGCTCGACTCTGAAGAGAGTCGGGTGCCCATCATGCCCTATCAAGATTAGGGTGTGACAAATAACATAATGGAAGCATAAGAAATACATAAGATAGACGAGTCATGGAATGAAAGAGCCATGTATACCTCTAGCAACGTTCATCATATTTACTTACCCTCTTTCTAATGGGAAACTTCCATTTCATACATTTATACATTTAGAAGTATCATACCCGATCATAGAGGTTCAGTGTCTTACATACTCGACCATGATAAGGTTCGGTGTTACACATACCTAGCCCTACCAAGGCTCAGTGTCATCCGTACCCAACTGCAGTGGTGCGCGCGAGATAGGTATCATACCCGGCCATATAAGCTCGGTATTACATAATAGCCATACATACTTATACCCGTATACATAAGAGTCCATAAGTATCATCAACAATATCATCATCATCATCGTTTTTGTAACACCCCAATTTTTTTTTTAACTCGCTCTTGAATTTTTGGATTGACCATACCTTGATAGTAAGGGTATATTTTACTTCGCACTCCCCGAATGTGAAATTGACGACATTTGAAACTTGTTTGAAGTGTTATGGTGTAGTTATATAAACTACTCTTACTATGATTATATTATTAAATTTATTAAAAGGATTAGATATTTATAAAAGTGGGCAACCTTTTTATTTTATTTTATTTTATTATTTTCTTTCATTCTTATCAAGGAAGATACAAATTATTTTATTATTTTTTTCCATTCTTATCAAGTAAGATATATATCCCTTGTCTCTTATTTCCCCTACCTCCATAATTTCGTTTTTCTCTAGAAAAAGAAGACCAAAAACTTCTCTCCTCTCATAACATTCACCCACTAAATCAATCGTCAAGATTTGCCTTGGTTGATCCCCAAACAACTCCACACGATTGAGGTAAGTTACAAACCCGTTTTTGGATTGGACTGCTGTTAGTGTTTTTAGCATAACTCCTTGTATAAAGCTTAGTTTTAACTGATTCAAGATGTTCGAGAAAGATATTTCATAGCCCTACAACTTTTGTTCAGGCTTGAAAACTTAGTTTGGCTCGTATTCAATCGAAAAGGGGCGAAGAAGTGCAGGGCAGGTGCTGCCCAGATTTTCGTTTTGCAAAACCTACATGTACTGCTGTTAGTATTTTGAGCATATCTCTTTGTAAATAATTGCTATAGGAGTGATTCTAATTTCTCTAAGACCCTAAGACATATATATACAACTTTCATTAAGGCCACAAAGTCTATTTTTGCCATTTACCCATTTGAAACTGAGCGACAGTACAGGGCAGTAGTGCTATCCAGAATTCCTGTTTTGATAGTTTAGGCTGATTTTCACTGATTTCATGTTTAGTTTCGATGTGCTGAGACTTTTGAACTTAAGTGGATATTTGATTGTGTATTTAAGGTATATATGCTCTTGTACAAGATAAGAGGAATTGTTTGACGAAGTGGGCTTTGGTTGGTCTATGGCGTAGACGATTTGAACTCCTCGAGTTGTGGTAGAACTTGTGGTGTGGTAAAATGCCAAGGTTTGTGTATAAACTTGAACTTGGATTGTCTTTGTTTTCTAGAATTTTTGAAGTACCTTGATGGGTTTTTTCCTTACTCTTCATCTTATATCATGGTATGGTTGTTATCTCAAGTGTTGCACAACTTTCGCTAAATCGCCCACTTGTACGAATTGCTTGATCATTTTGCATTCTTGTTGGGACTTTGTCCTTCTTGTTACGGTGACTTTGTCATCGATATCGGCATGCCTCTCGATTCGGATCTTGCCCATCTTGACTTTGGATTTACATTTCATCTTGATGATGGATTTTCATCCATTTTCAAGTACGAGTGGAAAGCCACTTTTAACATGGCTCTTGATTCTCTTGACTATTGGGTGACGACCCTTCTTGATTTGGGGCTTCGGCCCATCTTGGTATTGATTGTGCTTGGTGTGATGGCATGACGTACATATTGGGCGAAATTGGTTATTTGACAAACTCTCTTGAATTGAATTATAAACTTTCTTGATACTTGAGCCTTCGAATATTAGTATCGATATTTTGGAACTCTTCAAGGTTGGTATTTGATACTTTGATTATTGTATCCCATATTTTTGAACGTCAGATTATTTGCTGAGATGGGACCCACACATCGAGATTTTTTTTGGGACATCTGAAAATTCATATGAATCACATATGAGAAGTTAAACACAACTCAAGAAGGACCCTTGGGCCAAATCAAAGTGGAAGTCCTCCAAACGAATATTTTAAGAAAACATTTTCGGGTGATCTGACTTCAAGGGGCAAACACGGTATTATAAGTTTGGAATTTGGAAATGTACCAAGAACTAGAAATTGTAGATAATTGAATTAGCTTTCCAACCATAGGTCGTGGGTCCCCAGGTGACGTCGGTACAAGGAGATATGAACGTTTTAAGGTCGAAAGGTCAGTGGGCTAGGCCCAACTCGGGACCAAACCGAGTTGGCCCAAAAAAATCAAAAAAAATAATAAGGCCCAAATTTGTGAGGCCCAACCGGCCATGGTTATGGCCCAAGCTCATATTACATAAAATTTGGTCAATAAATAAGATGACTAAGTCATCTTTATCACACAACCTCTAGAATATTCAAGAAGTTGAAGAACAAGAAAGAGAAGGAGAAAAGTTGAAGGCCATTTCGGCCAAGATCAAATTTCCAAGGAATAATTGATAAAAATTCTTCAAAAATCATTTTATACCAAGTAAAGGGTGATTAACAAGGTGGAGTTGTTGTTGGAGCAAGAAAAATTCAAAATCATACAAATTGTCAAGTTGTAGTCAAGTGAGAAGTTGAAGAAGAAAGGTGAGTTTTGATCTTGTTTTATGTGTTATATATGGTTTATATGTGTTGTAGTATGCTAAAATGGATGAAATTCATGAAGGAGAGAAATATAGTACATGGCCGTGTGTATGTATATATGTGTAGGAGTCATGCTTCAATTATTTTAATTAGTGTTTGGTTGTTATTGTTGTGAATGATATGTGGAAAATGGAAGTTGAATGAATTTTGAGAAGTTGTAGTGTGTATGTTGGTGTTGGCCGTGTGGTTATGGTGAAAAAATGGAAGAGAATGAGTTAATTTTATTTAGTATGATATTGTTGGAATATAGATTATGAGGTTGTTATTGTTTTCATTAAAGTTAGAAAGTTTTTGGAAGAAGTAGTAAGTTGATTGAATATGGAAGTTGTTAGTATTGTTGTTGTTGGAATTGTGGTTGATATTTTGGCCGGGTTTGAATTCCCGGGATTGTTGTTGATTGAAATTAGCCAAGTTGAACTTGGTGGGATGGAATATTTATAGGGGAAGTGCTGCCGAAATTTCGGTAGCCAAATGTTTCCTTAAGAATTCAACTCTAAGTACCCTAATAAGAGTTTTGGTAAACATGACCAATTTGCAGATTTTGACGAGATTGCGACGTGAATTTGGAATAGCAAAAGGAGCGGAAAGAGGTATGTAAGGCTTCACTCTTATTTCTATGGCATGTCTTAGATGTAATAAGTCGGGTACGAGCCTCGGGGACAACCCTAGCCCCCGGAATCCGCACCTAAAGTTTTCCACTTTTTGTTCAATAGAATTGAACTAGAAAGTGTGCAAATGATGGAAAGACCTCTTAAACCCTTAGAACTTGCATAAGTGGGACCCGATTACCCTAGGACCCTCACAAGTAATGACATGACACGTAATATATGTAAATCATATACGTCACCCCATCCGGCCCGAGGTGGGCCCGCTACTCTCGGATTTTTCCTTACAGTCTTGCTTGACTTACTTGAAGTGAATCCAAAGGGAACCTTTGATCCCGATTTCGATACCAAATGATAAATACTATGACTCCTCTAACGAGGGCACTTCCATGACGATAATGATAACAATGATGTTGGATAAGAGAATATGCCTATGATACGTACTACCGGAACGACTCTATGACTAAGATGACTAAGCTAAGTATCTTATGTAAACATGAAAATGATAAACTAATTTTTGAATCTTATTTATATTTCCTAGCTATGACTTTATTTTCTAAAAGATTTCAAAGTCTATGAACTGTCATCTATGATGCCCCGATTTCATTCTACGTTTACTTTAATATTATTCCCCGTTGGTAGTCTCACCTTAAAATACTCGTTCCTTCAAGGTGAGACAAAGCGATCACGAGTATTCTATAATATAATTGGAGGTCACCGACCTTACGTCACTCCGATAACTACATGATTCTTCTTTGGGCTTTCCTGCGTGCCTATGAGACATATGTATATAGGATACGTAAATGCATATAAGACATGTAAATGTATGTAAGATATGTGTATATATTTTTTTAAAACGTGCACATGACGAAAGAGCTAGAGCGCTATAGACGCTGATTTACCTACACGACACACGTATATGTATATGATAAAAGAGCTAGAGCGCTATAGACGCTGATATATGTACATGATATATGCATGTGTATACGGGGAAAATGGAGGTAAGGGCAGAGCGTTATGAACGCATATCCACCTGATCAGTTGGCATTACATGATATGATATCGTCCCGGACGCGGGATGCCCGGACGCGGGATGTGTATATTTATGGTTAAATGGATCGGCTGCCGACGCCTCGGCAATATGAGATGTCCTATTTTATATGTATATGTATATGAACAAGGAAATATTCTTAAAGGAAAGCTAAGTACGCATAGCACCTGCCAAGGGTATATATATATACAGGTTATGTTTCTATCCCAGGACATGTGTTGTAACTCTCTTATGTCATTATACATGATTCATATTTTCTGTATATTACTATTCATGCCTTACATACTCGGTACACTATTCATACTGACGTCCCTTCTTGTGGACGCTGCGTTTCATGCCGCGCAGGTCAGCAGACAGGCGGATTTGATACTTAGAAGCTCTACCAGCAGTGTTGACAGTGCTCCAGTTATTCCGGAGCCTCACTTCCTTGGTACTATTTTGTGTATATATATTCGGGCATGGCAGTACTCAGCCCTTTCTATGTATAAGTGTACTACGTCTAGAGGCTCGTAGACCGTTATGTACAGTCAGTTAAGTACAGTTAGATATATGGTGTTTTGGCATGTTAATGTTGATGTATAAGTGATAACGAAGTTTATTAGTCTATGTTCAGAATGACGCCGCTAATGTTAATGTTCAAAAAAAAAAAATGGCTCTGTTTACATGGCTTGCTAAGAGGTAAAGGTAAAACGATAGACAAGGGGTGCTCGGTAGAAGTATCGGGTACTCGTCACGGCCCCTAGACGGGTCGTGACAGAAGTGGTATCAGAGCAGTTCGGTCCTAGGAGTTTGTCTACGAGCCGTGTCCAGTAGAGTCTTGTTTATGGGTGTGTTGCGCGCCACACTTATAAACAGGAGGCTACAGGGCATTTAGGAAATGTGACCTTCTTTGCATTCTGAAATCGTGCGATAGAGCTAAGTTGCCAGGCTTCCATATTCCTTTTCCTAAACCTGTGTTATGGTTTCAGTAATGCCGCCGAAGAAAAAGGCTACGATGGCCGAGAAAGCCAAGGGGGTGGCGGCCAGCAGAGTTGAACGGGAGCTAGAAGAAGAAGAATCTCATAATGAGGCTCCCCCTCAGACTGTTCCTGCTCCCCCTGCACCAGCAGAGCAGGAAAGAGTTCCAGCTCCAGCCCCCGCACCTCCAGTTCCACCGCCAGCAGTTCCGGGCCAGCAGATGGCAGAGGCCATCCAGTTATTAACCCAGCTCGTTGCCGCACAGGCTCAGCGGCAAGATGTAGACCTGGGAGGCAGAGCGGTAAGTGCAAGGGCTCGCGACTTTATCACCCTGAAGCCCCCAGAGTTTTATGGATCAAAACCAGAGGAGGACCCACAGAGTTTTATAGATGAGATGCTGAGGACTCTGGGATCATACATGCTTCGGATACGGAGTCCGTAGAGTTGGCTTCATACAGGCTGCGGGATGTGGCAGTTCTGTGGTACAGTAGCTGGATATCATCGAGGGGAGCAAATGCACCCCCTCCGGTTTGGCAGGAGTTCACTGAGGCGTTCCTGCGACATTTCCTACCGCCAGAGGTTCGACAGGCTCGAGCCGATATGTTCTTGAACCTGAGACAGGGAAATATGAGCGTTCGAGAATACAACCTCCGTTTTAATTCATTAGCCAGGTATGCCCCAGCCATGATAGCGGATAAGGGAGATCATGTACACCGATTTGTGAGTGGGCTAGGGCCACATTTGGTTAAGGAATGTTTGACAGCTTCACTCCAGGACGGGATGACTATTACTCGAATCCAGGCCCACACCCAAAATCTGGAGGAACAATATCAGCCACGGCGAGAGGAGTGTTACCCAGATAGGGGTTCCAGAAAAAGGGGCAGGTTTTCCAGGACTAGAAGCGAGTACAGAGGGGGACAGGCACAAGAGCTATTCAGGCATTCAGAACAACCGGCGGCCAGTGCACCGCCTCGATTTACGGATAGGGGACTTGACCGTTCTACTCACTCGCGACCAGATCAGGGTACTAAGGCGTCAGGATCCCAGTATAGAGCTGATTCTAGCAGGATGATGCCACCCCCGCCACGGTGTGCGCGATGTGGTAGACCACATTCTGGAGAGTGTCGCGCAGGTACATGTGCATGTTATACTTGTGGGCGGGTTGGCCATTTGATGCGTGATTGCCCATTGAGGTATGAGGGAGACCAAGCCCAGCCCGTCGGGTCCGCGGTTGGTTCATCGTCGACCGTACGCCCTTTTGGACAGACTTCCCAAGCTCCAGCGGGCCGCGGCCGAGGTAGAGGAGGGACACCTAGTTCAGCTGGTCCTCCGCACCGCCTATATGCATTGACAGGACGACAGGACCCTGAGCCTTCCGCAGACGCGGCCACAGGTACTTTTTCGGCACCTTCTATGATGTGTATGTTAATTGATTCGGATTCTATCCTATCCTACGTTGCCTTTATATTGCTGATCATATTAAGAATTCAGAAATTAGGACGAAAGGTAGCCATACACACAGGTAAAAAGACGAATACTAGAGATTGCGGAGGTTAGAACCGTAAATAAAAGAAGAGATGTGTTACGCGGCGTTTCGAAAACTGCTAAGACCCCAACTCGTTCCATAATATGTGATATAAGTAGTGCGAGGGAGTGGGGGCGAAAATACTAACGCTAAGACGCTGAAATGCACTAAAGTTTCAAGGTTAAGCGTGCTAGGGTGAGAGTAATTTCATGATGGGTGACCCCCTGGGAAATATGCTGAAATTTTCACAAATGTGGGAACAAGAGACGAATGTGAAGCTAGGTAGTCCAATGTAAATTAGAGTGTGTGGAGTGGTTACAAATCCTATAAAAGTCATGTAGGCGGAGACGGACAAGACTAACGGAAGAGGAGAAAGCGTGACAGAAAGGGGACTTATTAACGTAGGGCCAACGTTCAGAGCTTACTCAATGGACTTACGACATAAAAGCGACCTAAGCGACATGTGAGATGTCTACAGAGGAGACCTCCCCGAAGTATTATGATACACTATGAGGCCAGTTTAACATTCGAGGACGAAAGTTCTAAAGGGGGGGAGAATGTTGTATCCTGTATTTTTGAACGTCAGATTATTTGCTGAGATGGGACCCACACATCGAGATTTTTTTTGGGACATCTGAAAATTCATATGAATCACATATGAGAAGTTAAACACAACTCAAGAAGGACCCTTGGGCCAAATCAAAGTGGAAGTCCTCCAAACGAATATTTTAAGAAAACGTTTTCGGGTGATCTGACTTCAAGGGGAAAAAACGGTATTATAAGTTTGGAATTTGGAAACGTACCAAGAACTAGAAGTTGTAGATAATTGAATTAGCTTTCCAACCATAGGTCGTGGGTCCCCAGGTGACGTCGGTACAAGGAGATATGAACGTTTTAAGGTCGAAAGGTCAGTGGGCTAGGCCCAACTCGGGACCAAACCGAGTTGGCCCAAAAAAATCAAAAAAAATAATAAGGCCCAAATTTGTGAGGCCCAACCGGCCATGGTTATGGCCCAAGCTCATATTACATAAAATTTGGTCAATAAATAAGATGACTAAGTCATCTTTATCACACAGCCTCTAGAATATTCAAGAAGTTGAAGAACAAGAAAGAGAAGGAGAAAAGTTGAAGGCCATTTCGGCCAAGATCAAATTTCCAAGGAACAATTGATAAAAATTCTTCAAAAATCATTTTGTACCAAGTAAAGGGTGATTAACAAGGTGGAGTTGTTGTTGGAGCAAGAAAAATGCAAAATCATACAAATTGTCAAGTTGTAGTCAAGTGAGAAGTTGAAGAAGAAAGGTGAGTTTTGATCTTGTTTTATGTGTTATATATGGTTTATATGTGTTGTAGTATGCTAAAATGGATGAAATTCATGAAGGAGAGAAATATAGTACATGGTCGTGTGTATGTATATATGTGTAGGAGTCATGCTTCAATTATTTTAATTAGTGTTTGGTTGTTATTGTTGTGAATGATATGTGGAAAATGGAAGTTGAATGAATTTTGAGAAGTTGTAGTGTGTATGTTGGTGTTGGCCGTGTGGTTATGGTGAAAAAAAGGAAGAGAATGAGTTAATTTTATTTAGTATGATATTGTTGGAATATATATTATGAGGTTGTTATTGTTTTCATTAAAGTTAGAAAGTTTTTGGAAGAAGTAGTAAGTTGATTGAATATGGAAGTTGTTAGTATTGTTGTTGTTGGAATTGTGGTTGATATTTTGGCCGGGTTTGAATTCCCGGGATTGTTGTTGATTGAAATTAGCCAAGTTGAACTTGGTGGGATGGAGTATTTATAGGGGAAGTGCTGCCGAAATTTCGGTAGCCAAATGTTTCCTTAAGAATTCAACTCTAAGTACCCTAATAAGAGTTTTGGTAAACATGACCAATTTGCAGATTTTGACGAGATTGCGACGTGAATTTGGAATAGCAAAAGGAGTGGAAAGAGGTATGTAAGGCTTCACTCTTATTTCTATGGCATGTCTTAGATGTAATAAGTCGGGTACGAGCCTCGGGGACAACCCTAGCCCCCGGAATCCGCACCTAAAGTTTTCCACTTTTTGTTCAATAGAATTGAACTAGAAAGTGTGCAAATGATGGAAAGACCTCTTAAACCCTTAGAACTTGCATAAGTGGGACCCGATTACCCTAGGACCCTCACAAGTAATGACATGACACGTAATATATGTAAATCATATACGTCACCCCATCCGGCCCGAGGTGGGCCCGCTACTCTCGGATTTTTCCTTACAGTCTTGCTTGACTTACTTGAAGTGAATCCAAAGGGAACCTTTGATCCCGATTTCGATACCAAATGATAAATACTATGACTCCTCTAACGAGGGCACTTCCATGACGATAATGATAACAATGATGTTGGATAAGAGAATATGCCTATGATACGTACTACCGGAACGACTCTATGACTAAGATGACTAAGCTAAGTATCTTATGTAAACATGAAAATGATAAACTAATTTTTGAATCTTATTTATATTTCCTAGCTATGACTTTATTTTCTAAAAGATTTCAAAGTCTATGAACTGTCATCTATGATGCCCCGATTTCATTCTACGTTTACTTTAATATTATTCCCCGTTGGTAGTCTCACCTTAAAATACTCGTTCCTTCAAGGTGAGACAAAGCGATCACGAGTATTCTATAATATAATTGGAGGTCACCGACCTTACGTCACTCCGATGACTACATGATTCTTCTTTGGGCTTTCCTGCGTGCCTATGAGACATATGTATATAGGATACGTAAATGCATATAAGACATGTAAATGTATGTAAGATATGTGTATATATTGTTTTAAAACATGCACATGACGAAAGAGCTAGAGCGCTATAGACGCTGATTTACCTACACGACACACGTATATGTATATGATAAAAGAGCTAGAGCGCTATAGACGCTGATATATGTACATGATATATGCATGTGTATACGGGGAAAATGGAGGTAAGGGCAGAGCGTTATGAACGCATATCCACCTGATCAGTTGGCATTACATGATATGATATCGTCCCGGACGCGGGATGTGTATATTTATGGTTAAATGGATCGGCAGCCGACGCCTCGGCAATATGAGATGTCCTATTTTATATGTATATGTATATGAACAAGGAAAGATTCTTAAAGGAAAGTACGCATAGCACCTGCCAAGGGTATATATATATACAGGTTATGTTTCTATCCCAGGACATGTGTTGTAACTCTCTTATGTCATTATACATGATTCATATTTTCTGTATATTACTATTCATGCCTTACATACTCGGTACACTATTCGTACTGACATCCCTTCTTGTGGACGCTGCGTTTCATGCCGCGCAGGTCAGCAGACAGGCGGATTTGATACTTAGAAGCTCTACCAGCAGTGTTGACAGTGCTCCTGTTATTCCGGAGCCTCACTTCCTTGGTACTATTTTGTGTATATATATTCGGGCATGGCAGTACTCAGCCCTTTCTATGTATAAGTGTACTACGTCTAGAGGCTCGTAGACAGTTATGTACAGTCAGTTAAGTACAGTTAGATATATGGTGTTTTGGCATGTTAATGTTGATGTATAAGTGATAACGAAGTTTATTAGTCTATGTTCAGAATGACGCCGCTAATGTTAATGTTCAAAAAAAAATGGCTCTGTTTACATGGCTTGCTAAGAGGTAAAGGTAAAACGATAGACAAGGGGTGCTCGGTACAAGTATCGGGTACTCGTCACGGCCCCTAGACGGGTCGTGACATTGATATACTTGTTTACTTGGTTTATTGTTATCTTTTTGAGCTACCTACGACGGACACGGGGAATTGGAGAATCTAATGGCTCCAAGCCCAAAGTTTATACACCACTAAGCTTTATGCTTAGCGATAGTTGTTTTCTATCGTAGGTAATGTGCGGGAAGAGATGTGAAGATGGTCATTTGGAGTAGACTTTTTGGGAGCCTTAGTGAAGATCACATTTGCATATGTATCTAGGTATTGTAAATTTTGGGGACTTGTACATGATCCATGTGTGGCACTTATGTATGAAATTTTGAAGGCTTGTTGGACGCAAGACCATATGCTTGTAACTTGAACTTGGTGACTTGTTTTGCTATTTTAGGGTGTGCTACCAACCCAAGTCATGCCATGTATTGGGTTTACACTTTGCCTTGTAATTATGTACAAAGGAAGATACTAGTTTCTGTGATAATCGCAAGTTTGAGTTTTGTGTATCTTATGGACCCGCAATGGCGTTGATTTGAAAATATAAATTTCAAAACGAAGTTTCTTAAATGTGTTGACTATTTGAGAAGGGAATTACTGTTTTAAGTTGATACTTTGATATTGTATTTCATCTAAGAAATTTTTCGGAGGGTACAATGAAAAAAAAATGTCGCACTTTTGTCACGACCCAACCCCGTAGGCCGTGACTAGTGCCCGATCTGGGCACCCGAACCCATCTATCAAATGCTATCTCAAATTGTATCAAACGCATTCAAGTATATAGCAGAAGCTGACAAGGCTTTATTTTAAATTTAGTTAATTTCCAGAAAAATTTAGGCAGAGTTTCCTTTGTTTTACGGACTATCCAATATACCCTGCACGCAGAAAATACCAACAAAGGCCACACAGGGCCAACAAAGCAGCATTTAACATATGCGGACCGGCCGCCGCGGCGAATGGAATCGCCCAAATACGACATATACATACATCTGTACAGAAAGACCCCCCAACCCACAAACATGTCCACAGACCTCTAAACAGACCGACAGAATCATATGACGGGACAGGGCCCCGCCGTACCCATGAACGAGAATATACATATATAGAAGTGACAGACTATACCAAAAGATGGGTCTGAATAAAAGAGCGCTCCAAAATAACAGAATAAGATCCTAAGCGGACGGATCAGCAAACCTGTCGTCGGTACCTGCGCGGCATGAAAACGCAGCCCTCGAAGAAAGGGGGTCAGTACGAAATATGTACTGAATATGTAAAGCCTGAATTACAGAAACAAGATCATAACTGGTACAGAACGTACAGAAAGTGAGCAGAAAATCCAAAGTATCAAACACATATTTTCAAAACATGCAGAGTGTGTACACAAACATATGTCATATCAAATCCGGCCCCTGCCAAGGGACTCGGCAGACAGAACGTGGCCACCCTCCCGACGCTGGTGCCACAACTCACTTCCCGTTTTGTCAAAAATCTGCAAATGGTCAAGTTTACCAATTGTAAGTTATAGATGCTACGAATTCAATTCAACTCATATTTGTCTACCGAAATTTCGGCAGTACTTCCCCTATACATATAGCATCCCCGAGAATTCAACTCGGCTCAAAACCATCAACAACAACCCAAACAACAACATTAACATTAACAACAAACATTACAAACACAATATGGTACCACTAGTTCTACTTGCCGACATAATGCCATCATCTTCATTTCAACTTCAATTTCCAAACCAATTTCAATGATTTCACATTCATTATCAAACTAGATCATCACAACATAGTTTAGAAGCGTTTCATATCGTTTCCTCAAGTTATACACACGATATACATAATATACAAACTTTCCGTCAAAGTCATAATTCGCTCAAAACTTCTAATCTTTGGCATATATATTCATAACATGTTTCCAATTTCCAAATTCATCAACGCCCATCATAATTTACAACCTAATAACTTCATTCCCATAATGTCGTAAAATCATTGTAAAACGACATAAACTTCTACGCTCCATTTCATAGCAAACTTATATCATTTTACTTTCATTTACATTACAAGCATCACAATAACCCAACTAGAATACAACATAAATTTCAACTCATTTCACTTACACATTGACACACACACGGCCACATTCTATATTCCATACCCACTTTGCAAACTTCCATTTTTCCATACAATCAACTCATTTCTACATACTACAACACAAACAATACTTCATAACACAATAATAAGGGATAAATTCTTACCTTTTTACTCAATCTTCTTCACTTGAATATAGGGTCAACTTGAAGAAACAAGACTTCTTCCTTCAAAACCAACTACACCAAGTTGAAAAGGGACCTTGAATTAATAAGAATTCAACAAGAGAAAAATTCTTGGAGCAAGAGTTTTGGTGGTAAATTTTCTAGGGCCAAGCCGAAACCCTCTTCCCTTTTTTTCTCTTGTTTTGCTTTGCTTCTTGCCTTCTAATTTCTTGAGCTCTCTAATGAATATAATATGACTTAGTATTATTTTATTAATTGGTCACATGGTCAAGCACATGACCATGTAAATGGGCTTGGGCCAAAGCCATGTTGGCTGGCCATGGTCCCTTGTTTGGGCCTCAATTTCATCATTCATTTTTTTTAGCCCAATAATTTATAGCCCACGTTTTGTAATTCCCGAAACTAATTTCCCAAAATTCCAAAATTGCCCTTAGCCTTATCCCACACTTCCACGACACTATTCTTTCATGCGCAACTCCTATGTTCAATAAAAATCAACTATGACCTTATTTCTTACAAGTCAATATTGTTTTCAAATTTTCCAACATGTGAAAACACGGGATATAACATCCTCGCCCCCTTTAGAACATTCGTCCTCGAATGTTAAATTAATCTTATAGGGTCTGAGAATACTCCGGGGGAGTTTCTGTTTATAGGCAGCACATTCGTTATTGAAAGGGAATTAAACAAAGATTCGAGATTACCTGTGGGCATAGGGAATAAATGAGGATATTTCTTCTTCATCTCCTCTTCGGCCTCCCAGGTCATTTCTTCCCTATTGCTGTTCCGCCACAGCACCTTAACAGAGGCTACATCTTTGTTCTGGAGCTTCCTTACCTGGCGGTCCAAGATGGCTACGGGCTGCTCCTCGTAAGATAACTGCTCCGTCACCTGAATGTCATCTGCAGGAAATATTCTGGAGGGATTACCAATGCATTTGCGGAGCATAGATAATGGAATACCGGATGTACTGCTTCCAAATCAGATGGCAGATCTAACTCATAGGCGACGTTACCAATTCTCCGCACAATCAGATAAGGCCCAATATAATGCGGACTAATCTTACCCTTTCTGCCGAACCGCATTATGCCTTTCATAGGCGATACCTTCAGAAATACCCAATCACCAACCTGGAATTCCAAAGGACGACGCCGTTTATCAGCGTATGATTTCTGTCGACTCTGGGCTGCTAATAGTCGCTCTCGGATAAGTTTCACCTTATCAACGGCCTGCTGGATCATATCTGGGCCAATTAACTCTGTCTCGCCAATATCAAACCAACCAATAGGTGACCTGCATTTCCTGCCATACAGAGCCTCATAAGGAGCCATCTGGATGCTGGAATGGTAGCTGTTATTATAAGCAAATTCAATCAATGGCAAGTGATCCTCCCAGCTACCTCTGAAATCAATAACACAGGCCCGCAACATATCTTCAAGTGTCTGTATAGTGCGCTCGGCCTGTCCGTCGCTCTGAGGATGGAATGCTGTGCTCAGACTCACCTGAGTCCCTAATCCCTCCTGAAAAGATCTCCAGAAGTTCGCCGTGAACTGGGCACCTCTGTCAGTGATAATAGATATAGGAACTCCATGAAGTCGCACAATTTCTTTAATATAAAGCCTGGCATAATCCTCAGCGGAGTAAGTAGTTCTGACGGGGAGAAAATGGGCTGATTTAGTCAGCCTATCAACAATAACCCAGATGGAATCATACTTCCGTGGAGTGCGAGGCAAACCTGTAATGAAGTCCATATTAATGTTCTCCCACTTCCACGTCGGAATTTCCATTTCCTGCAACAGTCCACCCGGTTTCTGATGTTCAATTTTGACCTGCTGATAATTTGGACACTGGGCGACAAATTCTGCGATATCCCGCTTCATACCATCCCACCAGTATAGGCACCTAAGATCATGGTACATCTTCGTAGATCCAGGATGAACAGAATAGCGAGCATAATGTGCCTCGCCCATAACCTACTGCCGAAGCCCTGCAATATCAGGTACACACAACCTGCCTCTGTATAGTAAGGTTCCGTCTGGTGTAAACTCGAACGGAGTCTTCTCCTTTTCATGGGCAGTGTCTCTGTATCGAGCTAAAACTGGATCTTCATATTGATGCCATTTGATATCTTCCTTAATAGATGATTCAGAAACCCCTCGGACAGAAATCCGTGTACCGCCAAAATCGGCCAGACGAACCCCAAGATTAGCCAACTGGTGAATATCACGTACTATCTCTCTCCTGTCTGGCTGTAAATCTGCTAAGCTGCCCATAGATTTCCTGCTAAGTGCATCTGCAACAATATTAGCCTTGCCCGGATGATACAGAATATCCACATCATAGTCTTTTAATAGCTCCAGCCACCGCCGCTGCCGCAAATTAAGCTCTTTCTGCTTAAAAACATACTGGAGACTCTTATGATCTGTGTAAATATCAACATGAACACCATATAAGTAGTGTCTCCATATCTTCAGAGCATGGATTACCGCTGCAAGCTCCAGATCGTGGGTAGGATAATTCTTTTCATGCTTTTTGAGCTGCTGGGAAGCATAAGCTATAACTCTGCCGTGCTGCATCAATACACAGCCTAATCCCACGCCAGAAGTGTCACAATAAATAACATATCCATCGGGTCCCTCTGGAAGAGTCAGAACTGGGGCTGTAGTCAGCTTCTCTTTCAGCAACTGGAAGCTTCGTTCACAAGCATCAGTCCACTGGAACTTGGCTCCCTTCTGAGTTAGCCTTGTCAAAGGCGCTGAAATCGAAGCAAACTTTTCCACAAATCTTCTGTAATAGCCTGCTAATCCAAGAAAACTACGTACCTCTGTGGGCGTCGTGGGTCTAGGCCAATTCTTCACGGCTTCAATCTTCTGTGTGTCCACCCGGACACCATCAGCTGCAATAATATGTCCCAAGAATGCCACTGAAGCCAGCCAGAATACACATTTAGAAAATTTTGCATATAATTTCTGATGCCGAAGTACCCCAAGTACCGCTCTCAGATGATCTGCGTGCTCTGCCTCGGACCGAGAATAAACCAGAATATCATCGATAAATACAATTACGAACATGTCTAAGAACGGCCTGAATACCCGGTTCATTAAATCCATGAATACCGCAGGAGCATTAGTCAGCCCAAAAGACATAACTCTGAATTCATAATGCCCATATCTGGTCCGGAACGCTGTCTTAGGAATTTCAGCCTCTCGTACCCGTACCTGATAATAGCCTGACCTAAGATCTATCTTCGAAAAATATTTGGCGCCCTGCAACTGATCAAACAAGTCATCAATTCTAGGGAGGGGGTATTTATTCTTTATAGTTACCTTATTCAGCTGCCGATAATCAATACACATACGCAGCGACCCGTCTTTCTTACGCACAAATAATACCGGGGCTCCCCAAGGCGAAGTACTGGGCCTGATGAAGCCTTTTTCTAACAGATCCTTCAACTGCTCTTTCAGTTCTTTCAATTCTGCCGGTGCCATTCTGTACGGGGGAATAGATATCGGCTGAGTATCTGGAAGCAAATCAATAGTAAAATCTATCTCCCTCTCTGGAGGAAGGCCTGGAAGCTCATCTGTGTATACATCTGGAAATTCATTAACCACGGGAACTGACTGAAGAGTCGGCGTTTCTGCTGTGAAGTCTTGTACCCGAACCAGATGATAAAAATAACCCTTTCTGATCATTTTCTTCGCCTTAAGGTATGAAATAAACTTACCTTTCGGCGATGCAGTATTGCCTGCCCATTCTATAACTGGCTCCCCAGGAAACTGGAAATGAACTACCTTATTTTGGCAGTCAACATTAGCATAACAGGAGGCTAGCCAGTCCATTCCCATAATAACATCAAATTCAATCATATCTAATTCCACCAGATCTGCCTTAGTGTCTCGGCCACATACAGTTACAGAACAGTCTTTATATACTTGTTTCGCTATAATAAAGTCCCCGATCGGTGTGGCTACCTCAAATGGCTCTATAGGTTCAAACGTTATACCAATATTTCCAGCAACAAGGGGCGAAATATAGGACAAAGTCGAACCTCAATCAATCAATGCATACACAGACCGAGAGAAGACCAATAATGTACCTGTAACGACATTAGGCGATGCCTCCTGGTCCTGGCGGCTGGACAAAGCATAAATGCGGTTCGAAGGACCGCTAGTACCAGAAGCTCCACCACGACCTCTGCCGCGACCCGCCGGTGCTGATGTACCCGGCCCTGTAGGGCGCATAGCCACTGACGAAGATGATGACCCGGCGGCTGATCCGGTAGGCTGCGCTGCACCACCCGAACTACCCTTATACGGGCAATCTCTCACAGAATGGCCCTGACGGCCACAAGAAAATCATGCACCGGTGGCTCTGTAGCACTCCCCAGGGTGGTATCTGCCGCAATAAGAACACTGAGGCCTAGGTGGCCTCGTCTGACCAGAACCCCTATCTGTCCGCGAACCTGAAGCCCTGGAGCTCTCACCTGCACCTGAATACCCTGGGCTATCAAATCTGCGACCTGTAGGCTGTGGAGGTGCGCTCTGTGCCGGCTGGGATAGATGTCTGCTAGGCTGCTGCGGCTGCTGAGGCTGTCTGCCCCGAAAATCTCCAGAATACCCAGATGATCTGGCCCTCTTAGGCTGTCTCCGATCCTGACTCCTATCAGGCTGACGCTCCCTATGCCGGTCCTCCATGCCCTGGGCGTGCGCCTGAATCCGGGCAATATCCATGCCGGGCTGAGCAGCCAATACCAAATAGTTGTCGAAAAAATAACGGTCTAGCCCCATAATATACCTGTGCATCCTGTCAGCCATAGTAGCTACCACAGCAGGCGCATATCGGGCCAATGAGTCGAACTCCATACTGTACTCTCGGACGCTGCGGCCCCTTTGTCTCAGCAATAAGAATCGGTCAGCTCTGGCCCGCCGTAACTCCGGAGGCAGAAAATGGCTAAGAAAAGCCTCAGAAAACGCATCCCAGACTGCCGGGGGAGCGCCGTCGCCTCTGTCCAACTCCCAAGACTCGTACCAATTAGTTGCTACATCATACAACCGGTACGAAGCCAACTCGACTGACTCTGTCGCAGAAGCCTTAATCAAATGTAAGGTGCGCCGCATCTTCCTGATAAACTCCTCAGGATCCTCCTCGGGCTTTGTCCCGAAGAACTCTGGAGGGCCACAAGTCAAGAACTCACGAGCTCTCGAACTGTCACGCCTATATGCTCGGTCACCTCCCAATCCGTGCCCCTGAACCTGTCCCGCCACAAGTCTGGTCAATAGCTGGACTGCCTCTCTCATAGTCTGATCCTCAGTCCCTGGCCGTGGAGCTGGAGGCTCAGGTACTGGAATCTCGGGAGCTGGCGGTGGAGCCGCCCCTCGACCTGCAGCTGCTGTTGCTCCAATCTCCTCTACATGTGGCGGTGTGGAAGAGCCTTCTGCCGGGGGAAAAATATCAGGAGCAATATGTGCATGGGCCCTGGTAGTCCTCAGGGCCCGAATAGTCTCTCCCACAGCTGCTGCCTTGGCCTTTTGGGCCGCTGACGCCTTTTTTGGAGGCATAACTGCAAATGTAACAATTCGTTAGGGAGGAATCATCCTGATAACACAGCTCTATCGCACAATCTAAGACAGAAAAAAAGGTAGTATCCTAAATGCCCTGTAGCCTCCTGTTTATAGATGTGGTGCACAACACACCGATAAACAAGACTCTACTAGACACGGTCTGTGGACACTCCGAGGACGGACCGCTCTGATACCACTTTTGTCATGACCCAACCCCGTAGGCCGTGACTAGTGCCCGATTTGGGCACCCGAACGCATCTATCAAATGCTATCTCAAATTGTATCAAACGCATTCTAGTATATAGCAGAAGCTGACAAGGCTTTATTTTAAATTTAGTTAATTTCCAGAAAAATTTAGGCAGAGTTTCCTTTGTTTTACGGACTATCCAATATACCATGCACGCAGAAAATACCAACAAAGGCCACACAGGGCCAACAAAGCAGCATTTAACATATGCGGACCGGCCGCCGCGGCGAATGGAATCGCCCAAACACGACATATACATACATCTGTACAGAAAGACCCCCCAACCTAAAAACATGTCCACAGACCTCTAAACAGACCGACAGAATCATATGACTGGACAGGGACCCGCCGTACCCATGAACGAGAATATACATATATAGAAGTGACAGACTATACCAAAAGATGGCTCTGAATAAAAGAGCTCTCCAAAATAGCAGAATAAGATCCTAAGCGGACGGATCAGCAAACCTGTCGTCGGTACCTGCGCGGCATGAAAACGCAGCCCCCGAAGAAAGGGGGTCAGTACGAAATATGTACTGAATATGTAAAGCCTGAATTACAAAAACAAGATCATAACTGGTACAGAACGTACAGAAAGTGAGCAGAAAATCCAAAGTATCAAACACATATTTTCAAAACATGCAGAGTGTGTACACAAACATATGTCATATCAAATCCGGCCCCTGCCAAGGGACTCGGCAGACAGAACGTGGCCACCCTCCCGACGCTGGTGCCACAACACAGAAGAATCAGAATAGGGCATAACCCCGTAACATAATATATCATATCAGATGGCCATAGCAAATCATATCAGAACATGTGTACATGGCACAGCATACTCCACAAACCCATGTACACGTATACCTGCCCCCTCACGTCGAGGCACGGCGAACAATGCAGGGGATTACGCTTGACAACATATCCTGGCCCGGGCTCAGTGTGGGAAACATTGGGGCATCCACGAATGGAGTAGTGAGAGACTAATGCAATTAAATTATCATAAATGTTTCCATAGTCTCGATGAGGCATATCAAAGACAAACCGATCCAATGAAGACGGAAGGAATCATAGTAAACGAGTTTTCGATATCATAATGAATTACAGAGTATAACCTTTCTGAAGTCGTTTCGAGTGGCAAAACAATTTATCAGACTTAATGGAATATTTAAAACAATGTTTGTTAGGTAATTAGAATAGTAGTCAAACATTTCTTTCAAAAACCGCTCGAAAATAGGACTTAAGTACAATAAGGGCAAAATCGGGAATAACGGGCCCACCTCAGGACAAGCAAGGCGGTGGGCTCAAATTACATGTTTTAAGCTTATGGGTTCACCTACAAAGGTTCTACGGACGTTCTATAGCTTTCCATGGAGTTTAGAGAAAGTTTGCATAATTTCCAAGAAAGTATACCAAAGGAGTTTAATCATACTGAAAGGAAAAGTGATATTTTCACTTGCGGATTCCGATGGGCAGAAAGTCTTTCGTGGCCCGAATCCGATTCTAATACACTTAGGCATGCCAAGAGAAGGATCGGGGTAGCTTTACATAACTTTCAAGCTCCTTACGCCTCTCCCAACTCACTTCCCGTTTTGTCAAAAATCTGCAAATGGTCAAGTTTACCAATTGTAAGTTATAGATGCTATGAATTCAATTCAACTCATATTTGTCTACCGAAATTTCGGCAGCACTTCCCCTATACATATAGCATCCCCGAGAATTCAACTCGGCTCAAAACCATCAACAACAACCCAAACAACAACATTAACATCAACAACAAACATTAGAAACACAATATGGTACCACTAGTTCTACTTGCCGACATAATGCCATCATCTTCATTTCAACTTCAATTTCCAAACCAATTTCAATGATTTCACATTCATTATCAAACTAGATCATCACAACATAGTTTAGAAGCGTTTCATATCGTTTCCTCAAGTTATACACACGATATACATAATATACAAACTTTCCGTCAAAATCATAATTCGCTCAAAACTTCTAATCTTTGGCATATATATTCATAACATGTTTCCAATTTCCAAATTCATCAACACCCATCATAATTTACAACCTAATAACTTCATTCCCATAATGTCGTAAAATCATTCTAAAACGACATAAACTTCTACGCTCCATTTCATAGCAAACTTATATCATTTTACTTTCATTTACATTACAAGCATCACAATAACCCAACTAGAATACAACATAAATTTCAATTCATTTCACTTACACATTGACACACACACGGCCACATTCTATATTCCATACCCACTTTGCAAACTTCCATTTTTCCATACAATCAACTCATTTCTACATACTACAACACAAACAATACTTCATAACACAATAATAAGGGATAAATTCTTACCTTTTTACTCAATCTTCTTCACTTGAATATAGGGTCAACTTGAAGAAACAAGACTTCTTCCTTCCAAACCAACTACACCAAGTTGCAAAGGGACCTGGAATTAGTAAGAATTCAACAAGAGAAAAATTCTTGGAGCAAGATTTTTGGTGGTAATTTTTCTAGGGCCAAGCCGAAACCCTCTTCCCTTTTTTTCTCTTGTTTTGCTTTGCTTCTTGCCTTCTAATTTCTTGAGCTCTCTAATGAATATAATATGACTTAGTATTCTTTTATTAATTGGTCACATGGTCAAGCACATGACCATGTAAATGGGCTTGGGCCAAAGCCATGTTGGCCTGCCATGGTCCCTTGTTTGGGCCTCAATTTCATCATTCATTTTTTTTAGCCCAATAATTTATAGCCCACGTTTTGAAATTCCCGAAACTAATTTCCCAAAATTCCAAAATTGCCCTTAGCCTTATCTCACACTTCCACGACACTATTCTTTCATGCGCAACTCCTATGTTCAATAAAAATCAACTATGACCTTATTTCTTACAAGTCAAGATTGTTTTCAAATTTTTCCAACGTGTGAAAACACGGGATATAACAACTTTCAACCCTTTTTCGCATGGGTCTATTTCCGCTGTTAAATATTTTTGTGAATATCTTTTGGCATAACTTCCTTCTAAACACTGTAAGTGTGAAATTAGCTTTTGTTTTGTAAGTGGTATCCTTCCAAAGGGGATGCTACAGTTTTCGTTACATCTTTCCTTAGAGGATCAACTATCATATAAAGGAGGTAATAACATTGTAAAAATATCGATGATCATGAGCTTTAGTAATTCTAGGGATGGAGTCATTTGGAAGACATTTTGGAACCCATGAGAAAGTATATAGCAGAGGAATCATGCCTTAATGAAAGAAGGGTTAGCCTTGCAAACCTCGTCGTCTTCTTAACTCCTTAATTTTCACCGTCGAAGGTTGAGAAATCTACATTTAGAAGGATTCATACCATGGTTAAGCCTTAATGATACTCTGAAACCCAAACTAGAATAATTCATGAGCTAACGAAAATTGGGCAGTATCTCCCCTATTGCATCGACTTCCACCATATTACAAAACAACTCCCAAACATCCATAATAACATCCACAATATCATAATTAAGTAATCACATTCCATTAAGTCTTCAATATTCGTTCTCATATTTAACTCATACTAGTAACTTCATACAACCTTTTGCACATTTTCATACAACACTTCCTCATCATCATTATTATCTTCCTTAACGAGATTATATCCATATCATACTAAAAATCATGGCTCAAATTAGTTTACTACTCATAAACATCATGAAATCCACAATTAGAACGCATCCTTTACATTTCTCTTTTCATCCAAGTTTTGTTACAACCAAGCATTCTTAATAACATGAAATAAGCATGAAAACTAACCTTTTTATTTCATAGGAACAAGCTTTGGAGCAAGATATCAACTTGTGCAAAACCCTAGCTACAATACCCAAGTAAATCTTGAAATCTACCAACCCTAGGGAGTCTTCTAACACATGAACACTTCAATTATAGCTATTTGATCTTTGTAATCTCTTGGGTTTGAGTGTAATATGCTTAGAGAAGGGTTTTAGAGCTTTGAAGAGTTTGGAAAAAGTGGGAAATGAAAAGAAAGTAAGGGTCGTCCATGTATATAAAAAGAAAAATTTGACCCGACCCGATTATATGGCCAATTATACGGGCAGTATAATTTATACGGTCCATATAATTGGACCGTATAATCTCACTAGGGATCACCCTTTTCTAGAAGTAATCTATGGACCATTGTACGGGCTGTATAATTTATACGGTCCGTACAAATGGCCGTACAACTTGAAATTCCCGAATTTCATTCTCGTCGACTCGTTTGACTTCCAATCCTTGTGGAACCTTCTTGGAACTTATATAACACTTCATTAACCATATAACAGGCCCTATAGCAGCCCCTCAAGACATTACCAAATAAATATTAGCTCGACTATAGCGAAAACCTTTCCGAACACGACTTACATTTCACTTCCTTCAACAAACTAAATTTCACCTATTCATATAACTTTAGAATCTTATAGTACGCACTTTAAGCTACTTAATGCTCTACTTAATCTCGTAACGACTTCATGTTCATCTTAAGCTCACATTAGTCTACTCTCAAAGCAACAAATCCGGAATTTCCGAGATGTAACATTCTTCCTCGAATGTTAGGTTCAGGGGGATTCTATAAAGATTTCGCCAGAGTTTCCCCTATAATATGGCACTGCCATCCTATCATAACAACCCAAAATACATTGCCTCACACGGCTACAACAACAACATCAATAACTATGGCCACACATGACCAGGAAAACATCAAGGAAAGCACTACATACCTGAGGACAATGGCGTCTCTGCCTAAGTCTCCTCTGGAGGTGAAAATAAATGCGGGTACCTGAACTTCATGTCTTCTTCTGCTTCCCAAGTCATTTCCTCTCTATTATTATCCTCCATAAAACTTTAACTAAAGCTATATCTTTGGTTCTGAGTCTCTATACTTGCCTATTTAGAATGGTAATGGGAACTTCTTCGTAGGATAATTGCTCAGTGACTTGGACATCATCTACCGGTACAACTCTAGAAGGATCTCCAATGTACTTACGAAGCATCGACACATGGAAAACCGGATGGACTGACTCCAAATTCAAAGGTAGATCTAATTCATAGGCCACTTGGCCTACCTTGCGTACAATCTCATATGGTCCAATATACCGAGGACTAAGCTTGCTCTTTTTTCCAAATCTCATGACGCCCTTCATTGGCGACACCTTTAAGAATACCCAATCGTTCACTTGAAACTCTAAGTTCCTTTGACGATTATCTGCGTAGGATTTCTGACGACTCTGAGCTGTTAATAATCGAATCCTGTATAAGCTTGCCTTCCTCTATAGCTTGCTGGACCAAGTCTGGCCCTATCAATTTAGTCTCTCCTACTTCGAACCACCCAATTGGAGATCTACACTTACGCCCGTATAAAGCCTCATACGGGGCCATTTAGATGCTGGAATGATAACAGTTGTTATAAGCAAATTCAACAAGCGGTAAGTGATCATCCCAACTACCTCCAAAATCCAATATACATGCTCGTAGCATATCCTCAAGGGTCTGAATGGTGCGCTCAGCTTACCCATCAGTCTGTGGGTGAAATGTTGTGCTAAGACTCACCTGAGTCCCCAAACCTTCTCGGAAAGTTTTCCAGAAATTTCTTGTAAATTATGTCCCTCTATCGGATATAATAGATACTAGAACACCGTGAAGTCGCACTATCTCTTTACCATAAAGCTTTACATAATCTTCCGCTACATATGTAGTTCTGACTGGTAAGAAATGAGCTGACTTCGTGAGTCTCTCCACAATAA
This sequence comes from Lycium barbarum, assembly GCF_019175385.1. NCBI lineage: Eukaryota > Viridiplantae > Streptophyta > Magnoliopsida > Solanales > Solanaceae > Lycium > Lycium barbarum. The sequence goes on along the minus strand of NC_083341.1, from coordinate 31,461,971 downwards.
CCCATATAGAATCATGCTTACGTCGAGAACGGGGTAAGCCTGCAATGAAATCCATGTTAATTACTTCCCATTTCCAAGTCGAAATTTCCATAGCTTGCAACAATCCACCGGGCTTTTGGTGTTCAATTTTCACTTGCTGACAATTAGGACATTGGGCCACGAATCCCGCTATATATTTCTTCATCCCATTCCACCAATATATAGATTTAAGATCAAGATACATTTTCGTTGCTCCGGGGTGAACAGAATAATGGAAACAATGGGCTTCTCTCAATATTCGGTGGCGTAGTCCTGCAACATCAGGAACACACAACCTGCCTCGGCATCGAAGAACTTCATCTCCAGAAATCTTAAAGGATGACTTCTTTTTCTGAGAGAGTGTATTTCTATAACGAACTAGCGTGGGATCCTCGTACTGGCGTTTGTTCACTTCAACCACTAGTGACGTGTTACACCTCGGAAAAATTTCATGTCGTCATGAGATAGATAGACTAATGCAGGGTGAGACGAACATGATGTTTCTATAAGTAAGAAAGGTTATTTAACGATCCTAGTTAAGATTTCAAAGATGTTGGAAGTAAGAGGAGAAAGTTCCTTAAGAAGGGCAAAGTATATGTGGTGTTTTGGAAAAGCTCCATAAAGTACCGAACTAATGTTGACTTCATGATGTATTAAAAAAGAGTTGTAACTCTCCTTAGATTGGTAATGAAGTATTAAACAAGTGTTAAGAAGGTTCCATAAGGATTGGAGATCGAACGAAACGACGAAAACCATTTCAGGGAAGTGGAGTTATACGACCACTTATACGGTCCGTATAAGGGGTCCGTATAACCCCCCAGCAGGAAGATGTTTTTCATAGTGGTGAAACACGACCACTTATACGGACCGTACAATGTTATACGGACCGTATAAGTGTCCGTATAGTATCCGTCGGGCAGATTTTATGTTTTTGTATAAATAGCTTCCCTTGGTTATTTTATTTCATTTTTCATCTTCTACAAGTATTGAGAGCTCAAAACCCTTCTCTAAACTTATTCCACCCCAACCCAAGATAAAACAAAGATCAAGAGGCAAGAACCAAAGTGATCATACGTTAGAAGGTTTCTTAGGGTTTGTAAACTATAAGAAAACTTGGGCATTGTAGCTAGGGTTTTGTACAAAGTGGATAGCTGCTCCAAAGCTTGTTTCCATGGGATGAAAAGGTTAGTTTTCATGCTTATTTCATGTTGTTGAGAATTTTTGGTTGTAACAAGACTTGGGTGGAAGAAGGAGGTAGAAAATGAAGTCTAAATGTAGCTTTTATGATATTTATGACTAGTAATCTATATGGAGTCATGATTCTTAGTATGATAAGGATATAACCATGTTATGGAAGGTAATAATGGTGATGAAGAAGCATTATATGAAAATGTGCTAAAATGGGTATGAAGTTGCTAGTATGAGTTGAACATGGGGGTGAATATTCAAGGCTTAGTGTAATGTGATTACTTGAATTGGATATTACGAGTGTATTATGGATGTTATTGTGGTTGTTGGGGGTGATATGATGGAAGTTGACGAAATAGGGGAAATGCTGCCCAATTTTCATTAGACTATGATTTATTGTAGTTTGAATTTAAAAGTATCATTAAGGCTTAACCATGGCATGAATCCTTCTAAATGTAGATTATTCAAGCTTCAGCGGTGAACGCTAGATAGTTGAGAAGACAAAGAGGTATGTAAGGCCAACCCTTCTTTCAGTAAGGCATGGTTCCTTGGCTATATATATATATATATATATATATATATATATATATATATATATATATATATCCTTTCATGAGTTCTATAATGTCCTCCAAATGATTCTATCTCTAAAGCTAATAAAGCTCATGATCCTCGATACTTTCCCGATTCCATTGCATCCTCTATATGATAGTTTATCCTCTAAGGATAGACGTAACAAAAACGATAATGGTAATGATGTTGATGATATTTATGGACTCTTAAGTATATGTGTCTAAGTATGTATGACTATTATGTAACATCGAGCTTATATGGCCGGGTATGATATCTATTGCGCGCACACCACTGCAGTTGGGTACGGATTCCACTGAGCCTTGGTAGGGCCAGGTATGTATAATCACCGAGCCTTGTCATAGCCGGGTATGTGAAACCACCGAACCTTCATGGTCGGGTATGCTATGGATATGAATATGTATATGAATAAGGATACGAATATGGATACGGATATAGATATATGTATATGTTTGTATGTATGTACACGAGCACGTATTAGAAATGGAAGGTCCCTATGAAAGACAAGTAAGTAAGTAATGATGATGATGGCTTTATTATCTCTCGATTTTCCCATCTTATGCTGTTTCTTATGCTGTCTCTTATGTTCCTATTATGATGTTGATTATGCTTTACATACTCAGTACAATATTCGTACTAATGTCCTTTTGTTTGTGGACGCTGTGTCATGCCCGCAGGTGTCAGGGAGACAGGCTTGATCCATAGCTTTTCTTATTCAGGGACTACTTAGGGGAGCTCCATTTCATCCGGAGCTACAACTTTTGGTATTATTCTTTTGTGTACATACATGGACACGGCGGGGTCCTGTCCCACCTATATAATGTTACTTACTCTTCTTAGAGACTCGTAGAAAGTTGTATATGGTTAGACGTCTTGAATCCTTGTCAGCTTATATTTTGTATGTCATTTTGATGGCCTCGTCGGCTTATGTATATTGATGTGGGCATAGTTGTTAATGATGGTATAAATGTGTTGTTGCCCAATAGTTTTAGCATGATTGATGTATAGCATTCATGAGTAAGCTATGTGGTCCACCTAGATGTGAATACGAATGTACGATAAGAAGTACCCGGGGGGTTAGCACCGAGTGCCCGTCATGGCCCTCGGGTCAGGTCGTGACATGACGAGACCATTGAATTTTGAATAGTAGCTCCCATATCGCCCGAGTCTATTACTCGGACTCCTAGGTTAGCTAACTGCTTGAGCTCATGAGCTATCTCTCATTTCTCTGGCTGAACATCACATAAACTTTCCATGGATCTACGGCTAAGAGCATCAGCCACAACGTTCACTTTCCCGGGATGGTATAGGATGTTAACATCATAATCTTTCAACAACTCCAACCATTGCCTTTGCCGCAAATTCAATTCCTTCTGCTTGAAAATATACTGGAGGCTCTTATGATCCGTGTAGATATCCACATGGACACCGTACAAATAATGTCTCCACATCTTCAATGCATGAATCCGCAGCTAACTCAAAATCATGGGTCGAGTAATTTTTCTCATTTTGCGTAACTGCCTTAAGGCGTAGGCAATCACCTTACCATGCTGCATCAATACACATCCTAATCCAACACCGAAAGCATTACAATAGACAACATAACCTTCTGGTCCTTCTGGAAGCATCAGGACGGGCAGAAGTTAATCTGTTCTTTAGCTTTTGGAAACTACGTTCACAAGCATCCGTCTATTGAAATTTGACTAGTTTCTGGGTCAACTTTGTGAGTGGTTCAGAGATAGAAGAAAAGCCTTCTACAAACCTCCTATAATAACCTGCTAAGCCTAGAAAACTACGAACCTCCGTAGGTGTTGTAGGTCTCGGCTAAGTCTTCACGGCCTCAATCTTTTGGGTATCTACCCGAATACCATCGGCTGAAATAACATGCCCCAAAAAGGTCACCGAATCCAACAAGAATTCACACTTAGAAAATTTGGCGAATAACTCTCGAGTTTGAAGAACCTTAAGGACGGTACGCAGATGATCCACATGTTCTACTTCAGATCGAGAATATACCAAGATATCGTTAATGAACACGACCACAAATAAATCTAGGAAAGGCCTGAACACACTGTTCATCAAATCCATAAATACTGCCGGCGCATTAGTTAGCCTAAATGACATTACCTGGAACTCAAAATGACCATGTCTCGTTCTAAAAGCTGTCTTAGGAATATCTTTCTCCCTAACTCTCACCTGATGATACCCGGATCTCAAATCTATTTTTGAAAACCATTTGGCACCCTGTAATTGATCAAATAACTCGTCAATCCTTCAAAGTGAATATTTGTTCTTGATCGTCACTTTATTTAGTTGCCTGTAGTCAATGCACATTCACAAGGAGTCATCTTTCTTCCTCACAAACAACACGGGTGCTCCCCATCGGGAAGAACTAGGCCTAATAAAACCTTTTTCAAGCAAGTCCTCAATTTCTCCTTCAACTCTTTTAACTTTGCGGGAGCCATTCGGCAGGGAGGAATAGATTGGTATTCGGTAGCACATCAATAGCAAACTCGATCTCCCGCTCAGGAGGAAGGCCTGGAAGCTCATCCGGGAATAAATCCAGAAACTCATTCACCACGGGGACAGACTGAAGAGTTGGCGATTCGGCTTCTACATCTTGAACCCGAACTAGATGGTAAATACACCCTTTAGCAGTCATTTTCTTTGCCTTGAGATAGGAAATAAACTACCTCTCGGAGACGCTTTATGTCCCTTCCATTGCAAAACTGGTTCTCCCGGAAACTGGAAGCGAACCATTTTCGTTCTACAATCAACATTGGCATAGCGAGAAGCCAACCAATCCATGCCCATGATAACATCAAAGTCCACCATTTTTAACTCATGTAAATTGTCCGTAGTACGATGGTCAAAAATCACAACTACACAGTTTCTATATACTCGACTAGCTATTACCGGTTCACCAACGGGTGTCGATACCTCGAAAGGTTTGATTGACTCCGGTTTGACCCCAAATCGACCCGCAATATATGGGGTGACATATGAAAGTGTGGAGCCCGGATCTATCAATGCATATACATCAAGAGAAAATACTGATAATATACCTGTAACAACATCAGGGGAGGACTCAAGATCCTGCCATCCGGCCAAAGCATAAATACGGTGCTGGGGACCACTAGAGCTGGGAGCTCCTTCTCTACCTCTACCACGACTAACTGATGTCTGAAAGCCTAGACCCGAGGGCGTATGGATGATGAAGACCCGACTGCCGACCCTGAAGGCTGGACTCTACCCCTTCCACTAATCAAGGGGCAGTCACGTATGATGTGGCCTGGCTGACCACATGTATAACAAACTTCTAAGCCTAATCGACACTGGCCCCAATGTAACTTTCTGCACTGGGAACATCGTGGCATGGGTAGCCTTGCCTGACCCGAATCACCTCTGAAATGAGAACCTAAAGCCCTAAAACTCTGACCCGGCCCGAAGTGAGTAGATCTATCAAATATTTGGCCCGTAAACGATGGAGGCGCACTAGTCATAGAATGTCCTGAATGCCTTGAAAAGTGCTGTCTTTGCCCTCCTCCGAGCTCATTAGTCGGACCCGAAGATCTAGCCCTCTTGCTATACCCTCTGTCATGCTCACACTCACTTCTTTGCTGTTGTTGGCTTTTCTCCAAATTCTGAGCATGGGCTTGAATGCGTGAAATATCTATATTGTCCTGAAGGGACGTAGTCAAGCACTTATCCATCAAGTGTAGCCCTAAGCCACTCACAAATTGGTGCACTCGATTACACATATCCGCTACCATAGCCGGAGCATATCTAGCCAAAGAATTGAAGCAGAGACTATACTCCACGGCACTGATACTCCCTTGTCGAAGATTCAAGAACTTATCGGCCCTAGCTCGCCAAACCTCTGGAGGCAAGTAATGTTAGGGGAAGGCATCCACAAATTCTTACCATACCGAGGAAGGTGCATTAACTCCCCTTGAAGCCATCCAAACCGTATACCAATGAACCGCGACATCCTGCAATCTATAGGATGCTAACTCTACCGATTCAATGTCTGAAGCATGCATTAACCGAAGTGTCCTCAACATCCCATCAATAAAGCCCTGAGGGTCCTCATCGTCTTTGACCCGAAAAATTCCGGTGTGTTTAAGCAAATTAAATCACGGGCTCTTGCACTAACAACCCTATCACCTGACCTGTACATTGTCGCTGGGTCTGAGCGGCAACTAACTGAGTGATTAAATGAATGGCCTCATTCACATCTTGTCCCGAAGTATCTAGTGGAGGAGCTGGGGCTGAAGCTCCCTCATGCTCCTTTGAAGTGGGTAATGGGTGGGAGGATCTAGATGAAACCTCATTCTGGGATTCATCCCCCTCTATAAGTGGTGGCGGTATTCTTTCAGCCCGCGTCACTGTCTTGCCCTTTTGGGATACCGTAGCTTTCCTCTTTACAGGCATTTTTGAAATACATAATACACGGTTAAGGAAAGAGAAATCCTTATATCATTGCTCTATCGCACGATATATGAAGAAATAAGGTCATTCATCCCTAAAAATGCTCGCAGCCTCCTGTTTATAAGTGTGGCGCGCAACACACGCATAAATAAGACTCTACTGGACACGGCTCATAGACACACCCTAGGACGAAATTGCTTTGATACCACTTTTTTCACGACCCAACCAGAGGGCCATGACGGGCACCCGGTGCTAACCCACCCAAGCACCTCTTATCGTACATTCATATTCACATCTAGGTGAGCCACATAGCCTACTCATGATTTCTATACATCAATAACACTAATATCATTGGCAACGACACATTTATATCATCATCAATAGCTATGCCCATATCCATATACACAAGTCGACAAGGCTAATAAAATAGCATACAAAATATGAGCCAACAAGGCTAAAGGACATCTAGCTGTACACAACTGTCTACGAGCCTCTAAAGAGAGTATGTAACATCATTAGATGGGATAGGAGCCCACCATACCCATATGTATGTACACAAAAGAATAATACCAATAGCTGCAACTCCGGATGAAATGGAGCTCCTCTATGCAGTCCCTGAACAAGTAATCTATGGATCAAGTCTGTCTCCTTGTCCACCTGCGGGCATGACGCAGCGTCCATAAACAAAAGGACGTCAGCACAAATACTGTACTAAGTATGTAAAGCATAATCAATAACATAATGGAAGCATAAGAAATAACATAAGATAGACGAGTCATGGAATGAAAGATCCACGTATACCTCTACCGACGTTCATCATATTTACTTACCCTCTTTCTAATGGGAAACTTCCATTTCATACATTTATACATTTAGAAGTATCATACCTGACCATAGAGGTTTGGTGTCTTATACACCCGACCATGATAAGGTTCGGTGTTGCACATACCTGGCCGTACCAAGGCTTAGAGTCATTCGTACCCAACTGCAGTGGTGCGCGCGCGATAGGTATCATACCCGACCATATAAGCTCGGTGTTACATAATATCCATACATACTTATACCCGTATACATAAGAGTCCATAAGTATCATCAACATCATCATCATCATCATTTTCGTTACATCTTTCCTTAGAGGATCAACTATCATATAAAGGAGGTAATAGCATTGTAAAAATATCGATGATCATGAGCTTTAGTAATTCTAGGGATGGAGTCATTTGGAAGACATTTTGGAACCCATAAGAAGGTATATAGCAAAGGAATCATGCCTCAATGAAAGAAAGGTTAGCCTTACATACCTCGTCGTCTTCTTAACTACTTATTGTTCACCGTCGAAGCTTGAGAAATCTACATTTAGAAGGATTCATACCATGGTTAAGTCTTAATGATACTCTTAAACCCAAACTAGAATAATTCATGAGCTAACGAAAATTGGGCAGCATCTCCCCTATTTCATCGACTTCCACCATATTACAAAACAGCTCCCAAACATCCATAATAACATCCACAATATCATAATTAAGTAATCACATTCCATTAAGTCTTCAATATTCGTTCTCATATTCAACTCATACTAGCAACTTCATACCAACTTTTGCACATTTTCATACAACACTTCCTCATAATCATTATTATCTTCCTTAACGAGAGATTATATCCATATCGTACTAAAAATCATGGCTCAAATTAGTTTACTACTCATAAACATCATGAAATCCACAATTAGAACTCATCCTCTACATTTCTCCTTTCATCCAAGTTTTGTTACAACCAAGCATTCTTAATAACATGAAATAAGAATGAAAACTAATCTTTTTATCTCATAGGAAAAGGTTTGGAGAAATATATCAACTTGTGCAAAACCCTAGCTACAATACCTAAGTAAATCTTGAAATCTACCAACCCTAGGGAGCCTTCTAACACATGAACACTTCAATTCTTGCTATTTGATCTTTGTAATCTCTTAGGTTTGAGTGTAACATGCTTAGAGAAGGGTTTTAGAGCTTTGAAGATTTTTGAGAAAGTGGAAAATGAAAAAGAAAGTAAGGGTCGTCCACGTATATAAAAAGAAAAATCTGACCCGAACCGATTATACGACAAATTATACAGGTCGTATAATTTATACGGTCTGTATAATTGGACCATATAATATCACCAGGGATCAACCTTATCTGGAAGTAATCTACAGACCATTATACATGTCGTATAATTTATACGGTCCGTACAAATGGCCGTACGACTGAAAATTCCCGTATTTCATTCTCGTCGACTCGTTTGACTTCCAATCCTTGTGGAACCTTCTTGGAACTTATATAACACTTCATTAACCATATAATAGGCCCTATAGCAGCCCCTCAAGACATTACCAAATAAATATTAGCACAACTATAGTGAAAACCTTGCCGAACACGACTTACATTTCACTTCCTTCAACAAACTAAATCTCATCTACTCATATAACTTCAGAATCTTGTAGTACGCACTTTAAGCTACCTAATTATATCCTTAATCTCGTAAGGACTTCATGTTCATCTTAAGCTCACATTAGTCTACTCTCAAAGCAACAAATCCGAAATTTTTGAGATGTAAGAATTTAGTGGACTAATACGTCTATTTAATGCTGACTGGTTTTATACTTCCTATTCTGAATGGTTAGAATATAGTGTTGACGTAATGACCCGCTTGGTCGTTATAGTATTTTCGTCACCTTTGACCTTTTCCCAAGCTTGTTTAGCTTACGTTTGACCTGAGGGGACCATTGACATGCTTCTCGAGGTGGTTAGATGTGATCCAGGTGGCTTTATGGTAAATTAGGCTTTAAGTGAAAAAGAGTTGACTCAAAGTTGAATTTTGGATAAACGAACCTTTTTGGGAATTCTGTCGATTTTGAGAGGTCCGGATGGGCATTTAGAACTTGTGCGCATATCTGGTTTTGTTCCCAATGCACTCGGGTGCATTTTGGGACTTGGGTTGGGAAGTTAGAATTGAAGTATCGGGGGTTGACTAGGTCAACTTGACCTCCGTTGGGAATTTCAAGGCCACAAGTGCGTTCGTAGTGTATTTCTATATATGTCTGTGTATTTGGTATGTGAGCAGATAGTAATGGGAGATAGTCTGAAATTCGGGTTGAGTTGTGAAAATCTTGGGATCTTCTGGTGTCTGGTGCCCGCTTTGGCAGTGTTACACCTCGGAAATTTCTCCATGAACATATAACGAGTAGACTAACGAAGTGTATGAGTGTGCGATGTTTTACTAAGTAGGGAATGACTATTTATGAATATTGGAAATGAGAAAGTTACAGATTTGCACTTCGACCCAGTTGGGCGTAAAATAGAATACGGCCCGTAAAGTGGTTTACGGACCATAAACTGCCATCGTCCTTCAACATTCCAAAAACATCAACTTTCTGCCAAATGACGAAATGGTTAAATACGATTCAGAATACGGACCGTAAATCGAAATGCGGCCCGTAAATTATGACTGTAAACCACCATGACTCCAGCAAACCTTTCTTTTTCTGATATGCTTAAATACGACCGTGAAGGACGGACCGTAAACCAGAATACGGCCCGTAAACTGGGTTTACGGCCACTGTGCACCCGACTACTGTTCATTAAAAATCAGGTTTTGAGTTATTAAAAGGGACCCTAAGCTCATTTATTCATTTCTTATCTACACGACTCAAGAAGTCTCTAGAACACTCTAAACACTTCATTCACAAGAATTCAAGAGGACCAAAGGAAAATCAAGGTCAATAACATCAAATCCATGAAATCAAGTGTAAGAATCACACTAAAGTTCATCTTTCTCAAGAAAACCCAAAAGAGGTGAAGTAGGGTTTTGGTGCTAAAGGAGTAATTTCATTCAAGGCTTGTTCAACCATCATCAAAGGTAAGTTTCATGACTAAAACATGTTGTTTGAAGTATTATAAGGTTAAGATACTTGAATTGTAAAAGACATAGGAAATGGGTCATTTGTGAGTGAATAGTATCATGGTTGGATAGTAGTTGGGTTGGATTATGAATGATGGAGTGTTGTGATTATGAATACATTGTAAATGACATTTAGGCCATGAAATAAGTATTATATACGAGGAAACGCGATGGTATGCTCTAACCATAAATGTGGAGAAAATGAAGAGAAATGGTGGATTGTGGTCAATGTATATAAATGATAATTGTTGATTGCGATATTGTGAATGTTGTTGTGAGCGTGTGGGAGTTGATATAGAATATGGGAAAAGTAGTATAACAAAAGGAAGTGCCGCCCAATTTTCCCTAGAAATAGTAGTGCGTTCTTATAGTCGATTAACTAACGTAAATGCGAATTCTCTTTTGAAGGTAGAAACGCGATATCGAAGGAGAACAAGCTAACGATAGCTTAGTTAAACGTCAAAGGTATGTGAGGCTAGTCCCTTCTTTCTAATGGCATGAATCTCATAGCATAATTTTCCTCCTCTTCATGAGTTCCTATATTCCGGAAAGCTAAAAGCCTTTATCCATGAATGGTAATATAAGATAAGAGATATGATATGATGATCTTAAAATGGCATGATGTTATTTATTGCTCACACTCACTTTATATGTTAGTTCCTTCAAGGGAGGCAGGATGTCGATAATTGTTCCATAATGAAATCGGGGGATCACGACCTTACGTCACCCCGATAAAGTAAAGTTGTTCATAAGCCTTATGCATGTATTGAGATAAGTATGTTACGATAAGCATATTATGATGAGCATGTATGATGATGATATAACACCGCGCCTAGTTGGCCGGGCAGTCACCGCTAAGGCGGGCAGCTATACGATACACCATGGCCAAATGGCATGGGTAGACACCACTAGTGGGCGGCATGAGATGAAACCCCGGACGCGGGACGCCTGGACGCAGGCTAATGTTACGATTATCACACCGATCCGATATGGACGGGCAGCTTATACATTATGCATACATGATAAGATGACGAGTATGAGTAAAACAGCATGACTTAATTCTTTATGCATGACCGTCAGACATAGATGTTCCATATTGATATTTCCATTATGTCATTGTCCTATTTATTTGTTTATGCCTCTCATACTCAGTACAATGTTCGTACTGACGTCCGTTTTCTTTGGACGCTGTATTTATGCCCACAGTTAGACAGGGAGGAGAGCTCAACCTAGACCAGCAGTAGCTGTCAGCCGATTGAAAGCACTCCTTTGTTCGGAGGTGGTTATGACGATTCTTTTGTGTGTATTCATGTATATGTATCTTTGGGCATGACGGGGTCTTGTTTCGTCCTTAAGTTTAGTACTCCAGTAGAAGCTCGTAGATGCGCAGTGTGGGTTGGATGGTCTCACGAGATGCTATTATATGTATATATTATTTTGATGGCCGAGAGGCAAATGTATATAAAAGTACTTATGTTTCCATATAAAATATGATTTTCTTGTAATTTGAGTATAAAATCGATAAAAGACCATTCAATGAGTAAGATGAGTAGTAGAACGAGTGGTGCTCGGTGGCTAGCCCCGGGTACCCGTCACGGCCCCTAGTCGGGTCGTGACAAAAGTGATATCAGACCGCTGTTCAGTCCTAGGAAGTGTCTACAAGCCGTGTCTAGTAGAGTCTTGTTTATGGTGTGTTGCGCGCCACATCAATAAACAAGCGGCTACAGGGCATTTAGGAAAAATGACCATTCTTCTTCCTATGAGATCGTGCGATAGAGCCATGTATAAGATTTTATCCTCCCTAATAGTGTGTTGTGATTTCAGAATGGCGCCAAAGGGGAAGGCTACAGCCGCCTAGAAGGGCAAGACTACGGCAAAGAGGCGGGTAGAAAGAGAGCCCCCGATGAACATAGAAGAAGGCGAATCACACAATGAGGCCTTGTCTAATACCTCTTCTACCCCGCCTAATGTGGAAGAGCAAGGAGGAGCTCCAGCTCCAATTCCTCCACCGGTCGCTTCGGGTCAACAAATGACCGAGGCCATTCATTTATTAACGCAATTGGTTGCTGCTCAGGCACAACAGCAAAGTGCTAGTTCGAGTGATCAGGCAGCAAGTACCAAAGCTCGTACTTTTATGAGTTTAAATCCTCCGGAGTTCTTCGGGTCAAAGCCGGATGAAGACCCGCAGGGTTTCATAGATGAGATGTTGAGGACATTGAAGATTGTCCATGCCTCTAAAATTGAATCTGTGGAGTTGGCATCTTATAGACTCCGGGATGTGGCAGTCTTATGGTATAACAACTGGGTAAGGTCATGAGGAGAGAATGCACCTCCTCCGGTTTGGCAAGAATTCGTGGATGCATTTATTCATCACTATTTGCCACCCGAGGTCCGCCGAGCTAGAGCGGATAGATTTCTAAATCTGAGGCAAGGAAATATGAGTGCCCGGGAGTATAGCATGCAATTTAATTCTTTGGTAGATATGCCCCGGCTATTGTGGCCGACATGGGAGATCGGGTACATAGATTTGTAAGTGGCCTAGGGCCACATTTATTCAGAGATTGTTTAACGGCTTCCTTGCAAGACGGGATGGATATTTCCCGAATAGAAGCCCATGCTCAAAATTTAGAGGGGCGACAACAACCACCAAGAAATGACCGCGATAACGAAAAAAGGCAAGGCAAGAGGGCTAGATCTATGGGAGCAGGCAGTGGTTATAGAGGGGGATCAAGGCAGACATATTATGGTTACTCAGGCCAGTCGGTGACCAGTGCACCTCCTCGATTTACAGGTAGGAGATTTGATCGCTCCTTCCGCTCAGGACAGGGCCAAAGTTCGAGAACTCCAGATTCCCAGTTCAGGGAAGATTATAGTTAGAGGAGACCCCCAGTACCGCGATGCAGCCAGTGCGGTAGATTGCATTCCGGACAGTGTCACCAGGGTTCGGACGCTTGTTATACTTGCGGCCAAGTTGGGCACATGATGAGAGATTTGCCCGTCCATGAGTGGTAGAGCTGGAGTTCAGCCCATAGGTTCAGCAGCTGGTTCCTCCTCAGCACGCCCGGCAGGACAGGTTCCCCAGGTGTCAGCAGGCCAAGGTAGAGGTAGAGGGGCAGCATCTACTTCAGGTGCCACTCAGCCCCGTGTATATGCTTTAGCCGGACGGCAGGATCTTGAGTCCTCCCCGGATGTGGTTACAGGTACATTGTCTATATTCTCCCGTGATGTATACGTACTGATAGATCCGGGTTCTACTTTTTCTTTTATTACTCCATATGTTGCTGGTTGTATTGGGGTGAAACCTAAGCCAATCAAACCTTTCGAGGTATCTACTCCGGTTGGTGATCCCGTGATAGCAAGACAAGTGTATAAAAATTGTGTAGTTGTGATACGTAATCGCCAGACCACAGCTGATTTGATTGAGTTGGAAATGTTGGATTTCGATGTAATTATGGGCATGGATTGGTTGGCCTCGTGATATGCTAATGTTGATTGACGATTGAAAGTGGTTCGATTCCAATTCCCGGGAGAGGCCGTGCTTGAATGGAAGGGTAATGCAGCATCTCCAACGGGTAGGTTTATTTCCTACCTTAAGGCAAGGAAGATGATAGCCAAGGGTTATATTTATCATTTAGTTCGGGTTCATGACACCGAGTCAAAGCCGCCAACTTTCCAATCAGTTCCGGTCGTGAATGAATTCCCAGATGTGTTTCCAGACGAACTTCCAAGTCTTCCTCCAGAGAGAGAGATTGACTTCGCCATTGATGTGTTGCCAGACACCAAGCCTATTTCTATTCCTTCTTATCGAATGGCTCCGGCAGAATTGAAAGAGCTAAAGGCGCAGTTGAAAGACTTGCTTGAAAAGGGGTTTATTAGACCCAGTTCATCACCGTGGGGAGCACGGGTCTTGTTTGTAAGAAAGAAAGACGGATCTCTACGAATGTGTATCGACTACAGGCAATTGAATAAAGTGACGATAAAGAACAAATGTCCTCTTCTGAGGATTGATGATTTATTTGATCAGCTACAGGGTGCCAAATAGTTTTAAAAAATAGATTTGAGATCGGGTTACCATCAGGTGAGAGTTAGAGAAGCGGATATTCCCAAGACGGCCTTCAGAACGAGATATGGTCACTATGAATTTCGAGTGATGTCGTTTGGGTTGACTAATGCTCCGACCGTGTTTATGAATTTGACGAACAACGTATTCGGGCCTCTCTTGGACCTATTTGTGATAGTATTTATTGATGATATTCTGGTGTATTTTTGCACGGAATCGGAACATGCAGATCATTTGCGAATTATTTTTGGCATTCTTCGAGCCCGAGAATTGTATGCAAAATTTTCAAAGTGCGAGTTTTGGCTAAATTCTGTGATATTTCTGGGCCATGTTATTTCAAATAATGGCATTCGAGTCGACACTCAGAAAATTGAAGCTGTGAAGACTTGGCCAAGACCTACGACGCCTATAGAAGTTCGTTGTTTTCTGGGGTTGGCAGGTTATTACAGAAGGTTCGTACAGGGCTTTTCATCTATTTCAGCCCCATTGACGAAGCTAACCCAGAAGTCAACCAAATTCCAATGGAATGATGCTTGTGAACGCAGCTTCCAAGAATTGAAAGACAGATTGACCTCAGCTCCGATCTTAACACTTCCAGAAGGGTCAGATGGCTATGTGGTGTATTGTGACGCTTTTGGTGTCGGACTAGGGTGCGTATTGAGGCAGCATGGTAAAGTTATTGCATATGCTTCGAGACAATTACGGAAACATGAAAGGAATTATCCGACTCATGATCTTGAATTGGCTGCGGTTATTCATGCCTAAAAAATATGGAGGCATTATTTGTATGGTGTGCATGTTGATATCTATACAGATCACAAAAGCCTTCAGTACATTTTCAAGCAGAAGGAGTTGAACCTGCGGCAGAGGCGGTGGTTAGAATTATTGATGGATTATGATGTGAACATTTTGTATCACCCCGAAAAAGCGAATGTAGTAGCCGATGCGCTTAGTCGCCGATCAATGGGCAGTTTATGTGAAGTCCCTCCGGAAAAGAAAGAGATGGTTCATGAGCTCCGCCAATTAGCTAATCTTGGAGTGCGGGTGATTGATTCGGGTAATGTAGGGATTGGCATCAATGACCCCACAACTTCGTCCTTGGATGTAGAAGTGAAAGAACAGCAATATGAAGATCCTCAATTGCGTCTCTACTGAGACACATCTCATGGAAAAGAAAAATCTCCATTTGAAGTTTCGATGGACGGAATTCTTAGATACCGAGGCAGGCTGTTTGTGCCGAATGTAGCGGAGTTGCGCCAATGAATTCTAGAAGAAGCACATTGTTCTCAGTATTCTATTCATCTAGGTGCAACTAAAATGTATCATGATCTCAAGATGATGTATTGGTGGGATGGCATGAAGAGAGACATAGCCAAATTTGTAGTGCAGTGTCCAAATTGCCAACAAGTAAAGACTGAACATCAGAAGCCAGGAGGCTTATTGCAAGCAATAGAAATCCCTACTTGGAAATGAGAAGTGATTAACATGGATTTTATTGTGGGAATACCTCGTTCCCGTGGCAAGTATGATTCCATATGGGTGATCGTGGACAGGTTGACGAAAGCAGCCCATTTTCTTCCAGTTAAGACTACATACTCAGCTGAAGATTACGCAGGGTTATATCTCAAAGAAATTGTGCGACTTCATGGTATTCCATTATCCATTATCACAGATAGAGGAGCACAATTTACAGTCAAGTTTTGGAAGTCCTTCCAAGAAGGTCTAGGCACTCAAGTGAAGCTCAGCACGGCATTTCATCCGCAGACCGATGGACAAGCCGAGCTCACTATTCAGACCTTGGAAGATATGCTACGAGCATGTGTGTTGGATTTCGGGGGAAGTTGGGACGATCATTTGCCACTAATCGAATTTGCGTATAATAACAGCTATCATTCCAGTATTCAAATGGCTCCATATGAAGCTTTATATGGAAGGAAGTGTAGGTCCCCAATCGGATGGTTTGAAATAGGAGAAGCACAACTAGTAGGCCTAAATTAATTCAACAAGCGGTGGAAAAAGTTAAGGTGATCCGAGATCGATTGTTAACAGCCCAAAGAAGCCAAAAGTCTTATGCAGACAATCACCGATGAGACTTGGAATTTCAAGTTAGTGATTGGGTATTTTCGAAAGTATCGCCAATGAAAGGGGTGATGATATTTGGTAAGAAAGGGAAGTTGAATCCTAGATACATTGGACCCTATAAATTATCCGCAAGGTGGGTCAAGTAGCCTATGAATTGGATTTGCCTTCGGAGCTTGAATCAGTCCACCCAGTTTTCCACGTTTCGATGCTCCGCAAGTGTATTGGAGATCCCACAACGATTGTTCCGATAGATGATGAGCAAGTAACAGAAAAGCTAACCTATGAAGAAGTGCCTATTGCTATCCTCGACAGGCAAGTGCGAAAACTCCGAAACAAAGAGGTGGTTTCAGTTAAAGTCTTGTGGCAAAACAATAACCGGGAAGAAATGACTTGGGAAGCGGAAGAGAGTATGAAGTCTAAGTATCCGCATTTATTTCGACCCCTAGGAGATATTCAAGATGAAACGCCAGTGATATAAGGTGTGTAAGTTTATTTTCATGCTTTTGGTCGTGTGTGGCCATAGATATGTCGATGTTGGGATGTAGCCCTGTGAGGCGATGATATTATGGGTTGTTGTGATAGGTTGATAGTGCCAAATTACAGGGGAAACTCCGGCGAAATTTTTCTAGAATCCCCGATGACTTAACTTTCGGGGACGAATGTTCCAAAAAGGGGGGAAGAATGTTACACCTCCGAAATTTCTCCGTGAACGTACAACGAGTAGACCAACGAAGTGTATGAGTGTGCGATGTTTTACTAAATAGGGAATGACTATTTATGAATTTTGAAAATGAGAAAGTTACAGATTTGCACTTCGACCCAATTGGTCGTAAAATAGAATACGACCCGTAAAGTGGTTTACGGACCATAAACTGCCATCGTCCTTCAACATTCCAAAAACTTCAACTTTCTGCCAAATGACGAAATGGTTAAATACGACTCAGAATACGGACCGTAAATCGAAATACGGCCCGTAAACTGTGACTGTAAACCACCATGACTCCAGCAAACCTTTCTGTTTCTGATATGCTTAAATACGGTTGTGAAGGACGGACCGTAAACCAGAATACGGCCCGTAAACTGGGTTTACGGCCACTGTGCACCCGACTACTGTTCATTAAAAATCAGGTTTTGAGTTATTAAAAGGGACCCTATGCTCATTTATTCATTTCATATCTACTCGACTCAAGAAGTCTATAGAACACTCTAAACACTTCATTCACAAGAATTCAAGAGGACCAAAGGAAAATCAAGGTCAATAACATCAAATCCATGAAATCAAGTGTAAGAATCACACTAAAGTTCATCTTTCTCAAGAAAACCCAAAAGAGGTGAAGTAGGGTTTTGGTGCTAAAGGAGTAATTCCATTCAAGGCTTGTTCAACCATCATCTAAGGTAAGTTTCATGACTAAAACATGTTGTTTGAAGTATTAGAAGGTTAAGACACTTGAATTGTAAAAGACATAGGAAATGGGTCATTTGTGAGTGAATAGTGTCATAGTTGGATAGTAGTTGGGTTGGATTATGAATGATGGAGTGTTGTGATTATGAATACATTGTAAATGACATTTAGGCCATGAAATAAGTATTATATACGGGGAAACGCAATGGTATGCTCTAACCATAAATGTGGAGAAAATGAAGAGAAATGGTGGATTGTGGTCAATGTATATAAATGATAATTGTTGATTGCGATATTGTGAATGTTGTTGTGAGCGTGTGGGAGTTGATATAGAATATGGGAAAAGTAGTATAACAAAAGGAAGTGCCGCCCAATTTTCCCTAGAAATAGTAGCGCGTTCTTATAGTCGATTAACTAACGTAAATGCGAATTTTCTTTTGAAGGTAGAAACGCGATATCGAAGGAGAACAAGCTAAAGATAGCTTAGTTAAATGTCAAAGGTATGTGAGGCTAGTCCCTTCTTTCTAATGGCATGAATCTCATCGCATAATTTTCCTCCTATTCATGAGTCCCTATATTCCGGAAAGCTAAAAGCCTATATCCATGAATGGTAATATAAGATAAGAGATATGATATGATGATCTTAAAATGGCATGATGTTATTTATTGCTCACACTCACCTTATATGTTAGTTCCTTCAAGGTGAGGCAGGATGTCGATAATTGCTCCATAATGAAATCGGGGGATCACGACCTTACGTCACCCCGATAAAGTAAAATTGTTCATAAGCCTTATGCATGTATTGAGATAAGTATGTTACGATAAGCATATTATGATGAGCATGTATGATGATGATATAACACCGCGCCTAGTTGGCCGGGCAGTCACCGCTAAGGCGGGCAGCTATACGATACACCATGGCCAAATGGCATGGGCAGACACCACTAGTGGGCGGCATGAGATGAAACCCCGGACGCGGGACGCCTGGACGCAGGCTAATGTTACGATTATCACACCGATCCGATATGGACGGGCAGCTTATACATTATGCATACATGATAAGATGACGAGTATGAGTAAAACAGCATGACTTAATTCTTTATGCATGACCGTCAGATATAGATGTTCCATATTGATATTTCCATTATGTCATTGTTCTATTTCTTTGTTTATGCCTCTCATACTCAGTACAATGTTCATACTGACGTCCGTTTTCTTTGGACGCTGTGTTCATGCCCACAGGTAGACAGGGAGGAGAGCTCGACCCAGACCAGCAGTAGATGTCAGCCGATTGAAAGCACTCCTTTGTTCGGAGGTGGTTATGACGATTCTTTTGTGTATATTCATGTATATGTATCTTTGGGCATGACGGGGTCTTGTCCCTTTCTTATGTTTAGTACTCCAGTAGAGGCTCGTAGATGCACAGTGTGGGTTAGATGGTCTCACGAGATGCTATTATATGTATATATTATATTGATGGCCGAGATGCAAATGTATATAAAAGTACTTATGTTTCCATATAAAATATGATTTTCTTGTAATTCGATAAAAGAGCATTCAATGAGTAAGATGAGTAGTAGAACGAGTGGTGCTCGGTGGCTAGCCTCGGGTACCTGTCACGGCCCCTAGTCGGGTCGTGACAGGAAGCACCAGCTCCGTGGCAGCGGTACCGCTATAGCAGTCACCCTACCGCTGAAGCGGCCAATGTGATTTTGGGCATAACTGCTGTAGCTGTCATAGGACTGCCAAAGCGGTCTGCTGGTCGCATAAGCGGGTGCCGGGCAATTAATTTCATTAAATGAAATGTTAAAAGCCCTAAGTCCCTCATTTATTAGTATTCCAAAATCTGAGTTATTGGGAGAAATTCTAGGTTATTCTTGGGGAAAAATCTTGGTGGTAAGTCCTTCTATCATCCTTCCTATTCCATGATTTCATTATCATCTTAAGATTCCTTTATCATGCTAGTTCACTAGAGTTCTAGAATTAAAAGAGGGTTCAATAAGTTCTTCTTCTAGGTTTTGTAATCTTGATTTAATTGTTGGATTATTTTCATTAAGCATGGAATTAATTATTAGAATCTTGTATTTCATAATTTCTTCCTAATTAGTAGCTAATTTATGGGATTGAAAGTTAGGGTTTATACCCAAATTTGGGGATTTTTCCTAGAATCCCAATTTAAGTAAATTGTTGGTTATTCTAGCTTGATATTGATGGGAATTGATCACCTAGAGCTTTAATTTCATATTGGAACCTTTAGATTCCTAATTCTACCCTTCTAGTTCGTAAAACACATTCCATAGGTTGGGGATTTGGATCTTGAATAGAAGTAAGGTTTGATCGATGTTCTTCTTGATTCTAATTCCTTGATTCGAATGTGCTTAGACTTTCTTTATCTCAAGGATCAAAGGAAAGGAAAGACTAAGGTGTGATTGTGGAGACCTTGCTGTTCGGCCTTCCAGGTAGATTACGATTTACGTTATGGTGAGACTTCGTTTAGCGAAGCATATATTTAGACGATATCGTTGGAGAAAGAATATAAACCTTCGGGTTTGAAGTTAGGTTAGATATTGTCTTAGGTTGCGCCCTGTTGTGTGATTGAAGTTAGCCACCTTGTTGTGTTGTGACTTATCTTGTTCTATTGTTGTTGGCTCGATGCTACGTGGGGATAGTAGATAATGGAGACTATTGGTATATCTTGATTATGATATTGTAGTATCTTACATGTTGTCATTTATGACGAGGATAGTGATTCTATTATGGCTTATTGTGTAGATGATATTGTTGGTGTGCCCATGTGTGGTACTTTTGATACTGATTTGATTATTGACATTAAACTCATACATGCTACCATTCTCATCATTCGTGATATATTGTTGATACATTGATGATACTTTAGGAAACACTGTTATAAGCTAGGCTCAGTTGGATGAGAGTGACATGAGGAGCAATGTCCGATGTTTATACTGGAATCGAGGATGAGTGCTGGTAGCGATTGCCAAGGTTGTTGCTGGAATCATGACGTACATAGACTTCGCGAGTCCCCCATGGGTTGTGCTACCGGGATGTGATGTTCCATCATCGGAGTAAATGTGTACGGTTCATTTGCATTGCATTCATATTCCATACATTATTACATTGCATTGTACTATGGCTTTTATTGTGATATTCTTATGATGTACTTGTGCTATACAGATTCAGATTGAGTATATTGAGACTTGACATATTTAGGGTTTAGATGCTATAACATAGGTGATGGCTTTTACTTGGTTACTGGCTCGTGATTGACTTATACCTTGTGATTTACCTGTTTATCATACTTTGTTGCCTTGATATATGTTAGCTAATCTTAGTCGGCCTATGATACCTACCAGTACTTGTTATTTGTACTGACA
This sequence comes from Lycium barbarum, assembly GCF_019175385.1. NCBI lineage: Eukaryota > Viridiplantae > Streptophyta > Magnoliopsida > Solanales > Solanaceae > Lycium > Lycium barbarum. The sequence goes on along the minus strand of NC_083341.1, from coordinate 31,440,871 downwards.
TGCACTTGCTGCATTATTTTATGAATGCACAGTTTCAGGTGGGTTCGACCTCTACTCCACGTGGCTGATAATAGTTCGAGGGTTGCTGTTTAGAGTCTGACAGGGTGAGCACGAGCACATTCGTCGCCTTGAAGATTCTTGCTTTACTTATGTCTTATTTGATGTTCTGAGACATACTACGACTTTTTGATGTTTTATTATTCCCAGACTTGTAGTTTCTAGTTAAAGGCGTTTGTATGACTAGACTAGATTCTGGGGTTGTTTTGATGTATTCCATACTGTTGTGATTTTTCTAGATCACTATCGTTAGAATTACGTATTTCTATTTCTTTATCTTTATTATTATTATTGTTTTAAGTGTTTCTAAATTGTTGGGCTAAGGGTTCGCTTACCGAGGTGGGGAAGGTAGGAGCCTTCATGACTTAGTGAAATTAGGTCGTGACAAGTTGGTATCAGAGCCCTAGATTGCCCGGTCTATAATACAAGAGCGTGTCCAGTAGAGTCTTGAGGATCTGTAAGATGAGCTCTATACTTATCTACGAAAAGCTATAGGACATTTAGGAAACTTCACTTTCTTTCATTCTTTCATGCTACTTTATTCTAATTACTATCTGGAACAATCGAATTGGTATCTGACTCTTATCTCTTCTCTCACAGATGTTGAGGACTCTAGCTATGATAGCTTGAGACCAGGTGCTAGAGCCCGCAGCTACTGCTGGCACCAGAGGGCGACCGACAGCCAAAGGGCGTGATCGAGCTAGAGGCCGCGAGGCTGCCCCAGCCTGGAGAAGGGCTCCTGCGGTAGGTCAGTAGTGTGAGAGATCTCTATCTTCAGAGCCTGAAGTTCAGCAGGTTCGAAGCCAGGCTGCCGAGGATGATGTGGCTCCAGCGCGGGTACACCCCGAGGCCACTTCAGAGCAGATGATGCAGGATACTATGGCTCATGTTCTACTCCACTTAGATGCCCCGCAGGCTGCCGCCGGTATTACTTTTCGAGGTGAATGATCGCAGACTAGAGTTGGGGCACAGATCCATGAATAGAGGTAGACTCGTGCAACACACCCTGCTACGGCTATGGCTCCCTGAATTGATGCAGTGCCAGCCCCGGGTGATTATTTTAGACCCATGGCGGGCCTTGTTATGACCTCGACTGATCAAAATCTAGTTGGAAGGTTTAGGAAGTTGGAGCCACCGAGATTCTGAAGTACTTCTGGAGAGGATGTGTATAAGTTCATCTTGGACATGCATGAGTTGTTACATAGGATGGGGGTTGTTGAGTACCATGGAGTTGACTATGTTTCCTACCAGTTTCGCGGAGACGCAAAGACTTAGTTGAGGTATTTTATTGCTTGCAGACCTGAGGGTTCTCCTCCACTGACTTGGACAAAGTTTCATCGGGCCTTCCTTGAGAAGTACGTGCCCCGTACTTTGAGAGTGGCATGTAGGGATGAGTTTCTATATCTACAGTAGAGGGGATTTTTTGTGGAGGCCTATGCTATTTGCTACTTGCACTTGGCTCGTTATTCAGCTCTTTTGATTCCTACTGAGCCTGACAGGATTCGGCGCTTTATTGGTGGGCTCTTTGGTTCTCTTCGGATTCCTTACCTTCAGCTTGAGGCTATGGGGGATTCTTCCAGTCCATCATTGAGCATTCTTCTTTAGTCGAGGCCTCTAAGGCCCACGCATTTGGAAAGGGTAGTGAGAAGAGGTCGCGATAGTTTGGAAGATTTGGTGGGTGTGGCTTGAGGGGCACCGCTCAATCTTCATAGTTGTATCAACCCTATTTTAGCCGCTTTGTACATTCAGCTTTGTAGGCTTCCTCCAGTGGACCACCCAGTCAGAGAGCTCTTGAGAGCTAGTTTTCTCGACCAGTAGACAAGGTTGTTGCAGCCGGGTCCTCAGCTTCAGTCTATCAGTTTTCGCCCTCTAAGGGCTATTTTGTGTGTGGAGAGTTCGATAATTCTGCTAGGGGTGTCCCCGATCCAGGCAGGTTCATTAGTCCCAGAGGACTCAGGCATCGTCAGGTAGTCGAGGGGGTGCTTCTCAGATGAGCGGTGCTCATCAAGCCATGGCGGTTCTCAGGTTTTTAGGGGTGGATCCCAGGTTGGTAGAGGTGGGTCCTAGAGTTCAAGAGGTGGATCTCAGTCTGGATATGGTGGGGCCCAGTGTTACTCATTCCCAGGTAGATCCGAGTTAGAGGCCTCAGATGCTGTTATTTTAGGTACTGTTTCAGTCCACCATGCAGTAGCATCTGTGTTATTTGTTGTCAGATCCACTTATTAGTATGTGTCTATGTATCATGCCATTGATTGGAATTTGCCTTATGATAGCATAGTTGTACCTTCATGTGTCTACTCTGGTCGGAGATTCTATTATGGTTAATCGAGTATATCGGTCGTGTTTGGTTACTTTTATGGGCTATGACACTTGGGTAGATTTGATGATTCTAAATATGGTGGAATTTGATATTATTGTAGGTATGACCTGGCTTTCTCCTTATCATGCGATCTTGGACTGTCATACCAAGACAGTCACTTTAGCCATGCCGGGTATTCCTAGACCTGAGCTGAGGGGTACTCCAAGCCCTGCTTTGAAGAATATTATTTTCTTTCTTCAGGCGAAGAAACTAGTCAACAAGAGGTGTTTAGCTTATCTGTCTCATGTGCATGACACTACTATTGCATCTCCACCGCTTGAGTCTATTCCTATCGTGAGCGAGTTCATGGAGGTATTCCCTACTGATTTGCCGGGTATGCCACCCAATTGCCATATTGACTTCTGTATTGACTTAGAGTCGGGAACTTGCCCTATTTTTATTCCACCATATTGGATGGCACCTGCTGAGTTGAGAGAGCTTAAGGAGCAGTTACAGGATTTATTTAGCAAGGGGTTCATTATACCGAGTGTCTCCCCTTGGGGTGCTCTTATGTTGTTTGTGAAGAAGAAAGATGGATCTATGAGGATGTGCATTAATTATCGCCAGCTGAACAAGGTTACTATTTGGAATAAGTGTCCTATGCCTCGTATTGATGATTTATTTGACCGGTTCAGGGTGCTTCAGTGTTCTCGAAGATTGACTTGCATTCAAGCTACTACTAGCTGAGGATATTCTGAAGATAGCCTTTCGAACGAGATATGGACATTATGAGTTTTTGGTGATGTCATTTGGGCTTACCAATGCCCCGCCTGCATTCATGACTTTAATGAATGACATTTTTAGGCCATTCCTTGATTCCTTCTTGATTGTGTTTATTGATGATATCTTGGTGTATTCCAAGAGTACATAGGAGCATGGGAGCCATCTTCATACTGTACTTGGGTTGCTAAAGAAGAATAGCTTGTTTGCTAAGTTTTCAAAGTGTGAGTTTTAGTTGGAGTCTATGGCATTCTTGGGCCACGATCTGTCTAAGGACGGGATCATAGTTGATCCTCGGAAGATTAAGGCTGTGAGGGATTGGGTGAGGCCCACTACTGTGACTGAGATCAGTAGTTTTGTGGGTTTGGCCAGCTACTACCGCTGATTTGTGAAGGGTTTTTCTTCTATTGCTTTATCTTTGACCAGGTTGACTCAGAAAGATGTTCCCTTTACGTGGTCTGATGATTATGAGGAGAGCTTCAAAAGCTCAAGACTCTTTTGACTTCAGCCTCGATTTTAGCATTACATGTGTGGGGTAAAGATTTCTCAGTCTATTGTGATACATCATGTGTGGGTTTGGGTGTTGTGCTGATGCAGGGAGGTACAATCATAGCCTATACTTCCCGTCAATTGAAGATCCATGAGAAAAATTACCCTACCCATGATTTTGGAGTTGTTAGCCGTGGTTTTTGCTTTGAAGATTTGGAGGCATTACTTGTGTGGTGTCCATTGTGAGGTTTTCACCGATCACTATAGCCTTTAGCAGGTGTTTACTTAGAGAGATCTTAATTCCAGGCAGTGCCGATGGATGGAGTTCCTAAAGGACTATGACATTTCTATTCTTTATCATCCAGGGAAAGCCAATGTGGTTGTTGTTGCCTTGAGTCGCAAGGCCACGAGTATGGGGAGCTTAGCCCATTTGGTTATTTCCGAGCATCTGTTGGCCATCGAAGTTCAGACTCTGGCCAACAGTTTCGTTCGTCTTGATACTTCAGCCCCAAGAAGAGTTTTGGCTTGTGTAGATGCGAGATCATCCTTGTTAGATCAGATTAGGACTCATCAGTATAAGGATGCTCAGTTGAGTAAGATTCGAGATAGGCTTCTGAGGGGTGAGGTCAAGGAGGCCATGATTTATTTCGAGGTTACTTTGAGGATTAAGGGGTGCGTGTGCGTTCCTCGTGTTGGTGACTTGATTCATTTGATTTTGACTAAGGCCCATAGCTCTCGATATTCCATTCATCAGAGGGCGACTAAGATGTATCGTGATTTGAGGCAGCACTATTGGTAGCGTCAGAAGAAGAGGGATATAGCCGATTTCTTGGCTAAGTGTGGTAATTATCAGCAAGTTAAGTATGAGCACGAGCAACCCAGTGGTGTACTTTAGAGGATGCCCATTCCCGAGTAGAAGTGGGAGAGGATTGCCAGGGATTTCATTGTGGGTCTTCCAAAGACCCTGGGTAAGTTTGATTCAATTTGGGTGATAGTTGATCAGTTGACTAAGTCCGCTCATTTCATTCCATTTCAGATTTCCTATATGGAGGAGAAGTTAGCCAAGTTGTACATTCGTGATATTATGAGATTGCATGGGGTTCCTATTTCTATCATATCTTATCGGGGTACTATCTACACTTCCCAATTCTGGAGAGCTTTTCATGAGGAGTTGGGTGCCCGATTGGATCTTAGTACAGCTTTCCACCCCCAGACCAATGAGCAGTCCGAGCGGACCATTCAGGTGCTCAAGGATATGTTGAGAGCTTGCGTTATAGACTTTGGCGGTCATTGGGATCAGTTCTTGCCATTGGCAGAGTTTGCGTATAACAACAGTTATCACTCGAGTATCAACATGGCAGCTTTTGAAGCTTTGTATGGTAGGATATGTAGATCTACGATTGGCTGGTTTGATGCATTTGAGGTTCGATCTAGGGGTAAGGATCTATTGAGAGAGTCTTTTGAGAAGGTGAGGGTCATTCAGGACAAGCTTTTGGCAGCTCAAGTCGAGGCCATGAGTGCATCAGAGTTTGTTTGTATGTATGTCTGTGTATCTGGTATGTGAGCAGATGGCCTTGGGAGATAGTTGAAAATTCGGGTTGAGTTGTGAAAAATCTTGGGATCTTCTGGTGTCTAGTGCCCACTTTGGTGGTAAGTGTGATTTTGGGCATAACCGCTGAAGCGGTCATAGGACTATTGAAGCGGTGCCGCTGAAGCGGTCTGCTGGTCGCATAAGCGGGTGCCGGGCAATTAATTTCGTTAAATGAAGTGTTAAAAACCCTAAGTCCCCCATTTATTACTTTATCGAAATCTAAGTTATTGGGAGCAATTCTAGGTGATTCTTAGGGGAAAATCTTGGTGGTAAGTCCTTCTATCTTCCTTCCTATTTCATGATGTCATTACCATCTTAAGATTCCTTTATCATGCTAGTTCACTAGAGTTCTAGAATTAAAAGAGGGTTCAATGAGTTCTTTTTCTATGCTTGGTAATCTTGATTTAATTGTTGGGTTAGCTTCTTTAAGCATGGAATTGATGATTAGAATCTTGCATTTCATAATTTCTTCCTAATTAGTGGCTAATTTATAGGATTGGAAGTTAGGGTTTATACCCATATTTGGGGGTTTTGCCTAGAATCCGAATTTAAGTAAATTGTTTGTTATTCTAGCTTGATATTGATGGGAATTGATAACCTAGAGCTTTAATTTCATGTTGGAACCTTTAGATTCCTAATGCCACCCTTCTAGTTCATAAAACTAATTCCATAGGTTAGGGATTTGGGTCTTAAATAGAAGTAAGGTTTGATTGATGTTCTTCTTAATTTTAATTCCTTGATTTGAATAGGCTTAGACTTTCTTTATCTTGAGGCTCAAAGGAAAGGAAAGACTAAGGTGTGATTGTGGAGACCTTATTGTTTGGCCTTCTAGGTAGATTACGGTTTACCCTATTGTGAGACTTTGTTTAGCGAAGCATATATTTAGACGATATTGTCGGAGAAAGCATGTAAACCTTTGGGTATGAAGTTGGTTTGTATATTGTCTTAGGTTGGGCCTTATTGTGTGATTGGGGTTAGCCACCCCATTGTGTTGTGACTTATTTTGTTCTATTGTTGTTGGCACGATGCCACGTGGAGATAGTAGATATTGGGGACTATTGATATTTCTTGATTATGATATTGTAGTATCTTACTTGTTGTCGTTTGAGATGAGGATAATGATTCTATTATGTCTTATTGTGTAGCTTTTTCATGATATTGTTGGTGTGCCCATGCGTGGTACTTTTGTTATTGATTTGATTACTGACATTGAACTCATACATTGCACGCATTCTCATCCTTCATGATATAATGTTGATACATTGATGATACTTTAGGAAAAACTATTATGAGCTGGGCTCAGTTGGATGAGCGTGGCGTAAGGACCGATCTTCTATGTTTATACCGGAATCTAGGATGAGTGCTGGTAGCGATTCCCTAGGTTGTTGCCAGAATCGTGATGTACATGGATTCGTGGGTCCCTCATTGGTAGTGTTTCAGAGATGTGATGTTCCATCATCGGAGTACATGTTTATGGTGCATATGCATTGCAATCACATTCCATAGATTATTGCATTGCATTGTACTATGGCTTCTATTTTGATATTCTTGTGATGTACTTGTGATATACAGATTCGGATTGAGTATATTGAGACTTGGCACATATGGGGTTTAGATGCTACAACATAAGTGATGGCGTGTACTTAGTTACTGGCTCGTGATTGACTTATATCTTGTTGATTTACTTGTTTATCTTACTTTGTTGCCTTGATATATGTTAGCTAATCTTAGTCGTCCTATGATACCTACCAGTACTTGTTGTTTGTACTGCCCTACACTTGCTGTATTCTTTTATGAATGCGGAGTTTCAAGCGTGTTCGACCTCTACTCCTCGTGGCTATTAATAGTTCGAGGATTTCTGTTTAGAGTCTTACAGGGTCGGCACGAGGACATTCGCCGCCTTGAAGATTCTTCCTTTACTTATGTCTTATTTGATGTTCTGAGACTTTTTGATGTATTATTATTTTTAGACTTGTAGATTCTAGTTGCTCTTGTATGACTAGACTAGATTCTGGGGTTGTTTTGATGTATTCCTTACTTCCGTGATTTTTCTATATCACTATCATCAAACTTACGTATTTCTATTTCTTCACCTTAATTATTATCATTTTAAGTGTTTATGAATTGTTGGGTTAAGGGTTCCCCCACCGAGGTGGGGAAGGTAGGTGCCCTTATGACTTAGTGAAATTAGGTCGTGGCAGTTGATGCGGGCTTTTGTTTATGTTGCTACTTGTTTAAAAATGAACATGGAAGAGTTGGGGATTCTTTTACGAAACGTGGTTTTAAAGCTTGGAATAAAGGTATAGAAAGGCTTAATAGACATATTGGTAATGTGAATAGTCTTCACAATCGGCGTTTCAAGAAGATAAGAGACTTAAACAATCAAGAACAATCGATTCTACCTTCTTTTGACAAGCATAATGAGAAAGATAAAAGGAAGTATCGAGTTCGGTTGAATGCTTCGGTTAATGTGACAAGATTTCTTTTGAAACAAGGAATGCCTTTACGGGGCCACGATGAAGGTGGAACTTCTACAAAAAAGGGAAATTTTCCAAAACTTTTAAATTGATATGCAAATAGGCATGATGAAGTGAAAAACGTTGTACTAGAAAAATGTTACATCCCGGAAATTTCCCGTTAATGTACAGTGAATAGACTAACGAAGGGCACAACATATATGATGTTTTGATAAGTAAGAAATAACATTTGATGATTCTAAATGAGATTTCAAAGACGTGTGAGGTAGGAGACGGAAGTTGTTAAGGAAAGCAAGGTATAGGTTGTGTGTCGGGCAAGATTTATGGGTATCGAATTAATGATGGCTTAATGATGTTTTGGAGAAGGGTTATAATGTCCCTTATATTGTTAACGAGGTGTTAAAAAAGTGTCAAGAAGGTTCCATAAGGATTGGAGATCAAACGAACGACGGAGATCATTTCAGGGAAATGGAGTTATACGATCGACTTATACGGTCCGTATAACATTATACGGTCCGTAAAACATTATACGGACCGTATAAGGGTCCGTATAACACCCAGCAGAGATGATGATTGCTTGGTGGTGAACCACGACCACTTATACGGGCCGTGCGATGTTATACGGACCGTATAAGTGTCCGTAGAAGTCCCGATGGGCTGAGTTAAGTTCAATTATATAAATGTGATCCCACTTCACTAATTTCATTTCCCACACTTCTTCATCTCTCTCAAGGCTTCTAGAGGGTTCCACACTTCTTCCACAAGAACCCAAGAGAAATTGATGATCAACTTCATCAAACCAACAAAATCAAGTGTATGAGACACATTAAAGTTCATCCAAGCCAAGGAATTCCAATGGAAGTGAACTAGGGTTTTGGTGCAAGAGAAGTATTTCCACTCAAGGCTTATTCCTAGAATATCTAAGGTAAGTTTTATGATCTTTTCATGTTGTTTAAGGTAATGAGAGGTTGAAAGACTTAGATTATGGAAGGATATAGAAAATGGGTCACAAAGATAGGAATAATGCGATTTTGAGTAGTAGTTTGGAGTGAATCATAAAAATTGATATGTTGTGATTGTAAGTATGCTATCACGACCTAATCAGAGGGACATGACAGGTACCTAGTATTGCCTACCGAGCACTCCTTATCATACTACCTATTGTCAACCTGTACTGTCACGACTCAACCAGATGGACATTTATCAAACTTGCGATTAGCATATTAAGGGCTTTTATAAATGCAAGACAAAACGCTGTATAAAACTGTCACATATGATGTCGCACACAAGCCGGTCAAGCTATCGTAATGCAGGGAACTGCCAAAATGTAATCACACTGACATAACTGCACAATGACCACCCATGACCCACATACATGTTTACAGGCCTCTAAGAGTAACAACAGTGTCATATGGCGGGACAGGGCCCCACCGTATCCTAATTAGACATATATACATATATACATATTCACAACAGAAGGGTCTGTACCAAAAGTATAGGCTCCGGAACAAGGGAGCACTTCAAAATAGCCGAATGGATGTCCTAGGCTGACGGGTCACCGAAACGAACGTCTGTACATGCGGGCATGAAACGCAGCCCCCGAAGAAAGGGGGTTAGTACAGAATATGTACTGAGTATGTAAGGCATGAAATACAGTAAAGAGGATCATAACTAAAACGGAGAATTACCAGAAACAAGTATGACTGTTAAAAACATCAACACACTTGCCTTTTGAAATGAAAATCATGCATGTCAATATCATATATCATATATACATATAACGTGTCCCGGCCCTCTAGTGAGGGACTCGGTGGATAGAGTCATCATATGCCATCCTGGCCGCCACCCCCGTATCATCATGTCATCATATCATCATATATATAACGTGCCCCGGCCCTCTAGTGAGGGACGCGGTGAACAATGCAGTGGAGTACGCACGAGAACGTGTCCTGGCCCAGGACTCAGTGAAGGACATATTGAGGCATGCACGAGCAGAGTAGTGAGAAACTATATGCAAATAAATCAAATTTTAAGACTCGATAGGTAAGTACACTAATCGACACTTGAAGGATCATAAACACGTTTCGAGTCAATCCGAGTTAGCGTAAGAAAGTTATGGACGTTAACCCTTATAGAACCCTTTTTGGAATAGGGACTCTCTATGCTTTGCTCGTTATTCAATCATACAATGAGCTTGAATGTACTAAGTAGGCTAGTGTCAAGAAGTGAATAAAAATCGTAAACAAGCTCGGAACTAAAGAATAGAGTTACCCCAAGATGCGTGTCATACCTTACTTAGCTCTAGGTCATGCCAAAAGAAAGAAAGGGTAAGCCTTACATACCTTGCCCGCTTCCTAAGCTAATCCAAACTTAAGTCTCGACTTTCCCAAGATCTACAACAACGTCAAAAGATATCAAACATTAGCTATAGGTATTTAGGAATCCGGTTCTAAACTAGCAATCCACCTACAGAAATTTGGGCAGCATTTCCCCTATAAGTTCAACCAACCCCGAGAACTCAACTCGGCCAAATCACCAACAACAATACCAACAATCATATTTTCAACTTCAACAATTAATCTGAATTGCGTTCTAACGTTAGTAAACCTTTCTACTTAATTCAACGACATTTCATTTACATTCAAATCAACCACAACAACACAATCCGCAATCTTCCAAGCTCAATAAAAACAACAACAACAACACATTCCTTGCTCCCAAGTGTATGAACTACACCAACAATTTACACGTTAACAACTTCATTCTCATGATTACAAGAAACCATATTAGAATCACATTAATTCCTATAACAACCCACAAAAAATTACAACGCCACCTTGAACCATTAAACCTCCATTTGCATCATAGAATCCACAACAACAATAACTAAAATGCTAAGTAAAATTAATTCATCCCTTCTACACAACACAAACACCTACACGGCTACAACTCAACACACATAATTTCATGAATTTCATCCATTTCTACACACTACAACATGCACAAATCATCCATGACACACGAAAGAGAAGATTAAACCTTACCTTTTTCCACTCATCTTCTTACTTGGCTAGAGTTGTAAATTGCACAATTGAATGGTTTGATTGCTCCAACAACTACTCCACGTTATTAAGGACCTTCCAATTGGTTGAATTACTAGAAGAAAATATTTTTTGATCAATTTTTCATGGGACCCATTTCAGCTAGCCTTGGCCGAATGGTTCCCCCTTTTTTTTCTCCAAGTTTCTAGAGTTGGAAAAGATGAATAATGAGTCTTGCTTGGTCATCACCCATCTATATATATATAATTACATGGCCCATACAAAGTGAACACATGCCCCACCTCATGGCTTGAAGCAATTGGCCAAGGCATTGGTGGGAGCCCACACCAAACCACACGACCACTTGTGGGTTTTTGTGGTTCATGAAGAATTAATTTCCTAATTCCAAATTTGCCCTTTATATTCCATACCAATAATATTCCTAAGTAACTTGTGTGTTAAAAAAAATAAAAAATATAACCTTGTCCTTAACTTATCGCGGTAGCCTTAAAATGTCCCAATGCACAAAATACGGGATATAACATATGCTATAAGTGACATTTAGAATATGGGATAAGCATTATATGTGAGAAAACATAATAGTGTACTATGACCATGGTTATTGAGGAATTGAAGTGCAATTGTGAAATGTTGAAAACGTAGATGAATAATGATTGTTGCTTATAATATTGTGAATGTTGTTATGGATGTTTGGGAGTTGATATGTGTTATGAGGAAAGTTGTATAAACAAAGGAAATGCTGCCCAATTTTCTCTAGCTTTAGTAAGCACGTTCTTATAATCGTTTAGCTAATGTTAATACGAACTCCCCTGAAGGTAAAGACGTGAGCATTGAAGGAGAACGATCAAGCGGTAGAATAGTCAAAGGAAAAGGGATGTGCGGCTAGTCCCTTCTTACTAAGGCATGAATCTTATGACATGATCTTCCCTCCTTCTCCACGAATTTCCTACATTCCAGAAAACTAAGAGTCTATGTTCATGAATAGCCATATGAGTTAAAAATAAGAGATATTATAAACATGATGATGATGAGCTTAAGTCCAAAGATTCTAGAGTTCACGATATGATGTTTCTACAAAGTTAATGATGTTAACTACGATCCATTGATGTTGTTTATTGTATACACTCACCTTATATGCTAATTCCTTCAAGGTGAGGCAGAATGCTTATGAATGCTCCATAATGGAATCGGGAGTTCACGACCTTATGTCACCTCGATAAAGTATAGTTGTCTTTGAGTTCTATGCATGCATTATGACGAGTACATGATAATGATATTACACCGCGCCTATATAGCCGGGCAGACACCGCTAAGGCGGGCAGTGTATACACCATTTCTAGATGGCATGGGCAGACACCACTAGTGGGCGGCATGAGATGGTACCCCAGACGCGGGAGGCCTGGACGCGGGCTAATGATTATTACACCGTACCTATATGGTCGGGCAACTTATACATATATGCATACATGATATGATGATGATTATGGAGTAAGCCAGCGTGCATTATTTCTTTTATAATTGATAGTCAGTTACAAGTTGCTCCTCATTTGATGGTTCCTTATTTCATTGATGTATTATTATTGTTGATGCCTTACATACTCAATACAATGTTCATACTAACGTTCGTTTTCTTTGGACGCTGTGTTCATGCCCACAGGTAGGCAAGGAGGTGATCCAGACTCGTAGGAGCTACTAGCAGACCTTGAGAGCACCCCATTATTCCGGAGGTGCCATTGATTTATTCTTTTGTGTATATATGTTTTGGGCATGATGGGGTCCTATCCCGTCCATATGTCTAGTACTCTAGTAGAGGCTCGTAGATGCGTATGTGTGGGTAGTATGGTCTCACGAAGTCATTATTGTATGTACATTATTTTGATAGCCGAAGGGCTTATGTATATAAAGGTAATTATGTTTCGAAGTGAAAATGGTTTTTCCTATGACTTGAGTATAAGATTAATGAATGAACGCTTGATGAGTACAATGGGTAATGGTATGAGCGGTGCTCGGTGGTTAGCCTCGGGTACCCGTCATGGCCCTTAGTCGGGTTGTGACAAAAATGCTCAACAAAATAACATGATGATTGCTCGAAGCATCCAAAAGGAGATCATGTATGCTTGTGCAAAAGAAACAATGAAAGCAATTGTTGAAGATTTAAATGGTGATTACTTTGGCATATTGGTTGATGAATCTAAGGATGTTTCTCATAAGGAACAAATGAGAAACAATGAAGGCACACTTATGAACGATTCCTTAGTGTTGTTCTTGTTCTTAGATATGTTAACAAAGAAGGCACACTTATTGAACGATTCCTTAGTGTTATTCATCTTAAAGATACAACTGCAATTGCATTGAAATATGCTATCTATTCTTTGTTGTTAGAGCATTCATTGATTCCATCTCAAACACGGGAACAAGGTTATGATGGAGCTAGTAACATGCAAGGAAAAATCAATGGTTTTAAAACTCTAGTTCTGGAAGACAATCCTTCAGCTTATTGCATACATTGCTTTGCTCATCAGTTGCAATTGACTTTTGTAACTGTTGCAAAGAAACACTATGATGTAGATCAATTTTTTGATATTGTTGCTAATGTATTGAATATTATTGGAGGTTCTTTTAAGCGTAGGGAGATTCCTCGAGAAGATCAAGTAAAAAAAAACTAGAGGAATTACTAGTGCTTGGTGAAGTTCATACGGGAAGTGGACTAAATCAAGAACTTGCGCTTCAAAGGCCGGGTGACACCCGTTGGGGATCTCACTTTAAAACACTACGTAATTTTATTACATTATTCTCATCAATTGTTCATGTGCTTGAAGTAATTGGAAGTGAGGGTACAACTTATCTAGAGAGATCCATGGCAAAAAGTAATGAATGATATAAAATCTTTTGAGTTTGTGCGTATGTTGCAATTGATGTTGAAAGTGTTGGCAATTAAAAATGATTTGAATATGACTTTGCAAAGAAAATATCAAGATATTGTGAATACTATGAAGCTTGTTGGTTTTGCCAAGAGGCAACTACAAACGATGAGAGAGTCTAAATGGAAATCTTGGATTGAAGATGTCTCTTCATTTTGTGTGAAGCATGATATTCTAATTCCTGAAATGGATAAGAACTATCATATTGGAAAGTCAAAGTGCAAGAGTTCAAGTGTCACATATTCTCATCATTTTCTTATAGAAGTCTTTAATGCTGTTATTGATTTGCAACTTGCGGAGCTTAATAGTCGTTTTGATGCAGTGAATAGTGATTTGCTTCTAGGTATGCTAGTTTGAGTCCGGACAATTCTTTTGCAAATTATGATAAAGACAAAATTATGAAACTTAGTACACTTTATCATGATGAGTTTAGTGTTTCCAAGCTTGAAGATCTCAGTTACGAGCTTGACAACTATATTCTCTTTGTGAGAGAAGATAGTGATTTCTCTAACTTGAAAGGACTTCGAGATCTTTCAGAAACATTAGTTGAAACAAATCTGCACAAGACTTGGAGACTTGTTTATTTGCTTGTGAAGTTAAGCTTGATATTGCCCTTGGCTACTGCAAGAGTAGAAAGACCTTTTTCTTCAATGAACTACATAAAAAATGACTTGTGAAGTAGAATTGGTGATGAATTTCTCAATGATTGTTTAGTTTCATATATAGAAGATGAAGTATTTGAAAGTGTACCAAATGATGCGATGATTGATCGTTTTCAAAACATGACAAGTCGTCGGGGACAATTGTAATGGTGATATTTACTATAAATATGTATCTCTTTTGCATGTTGATAATAGTTATATGATTTGATTTAGCCTGGCTCTTCTGCAAATATTTTACTTTTTTGTGCTTTCACTGTAATACTTGTACACCTGAAAAGTAAGGAAATAGCTGAATAAAACTTAATGAGATTTATGTGTTGTAGAGAATATCTCAAACCACTTTATTTAAACTAAAGTATAGTATCATTTTCTTGTATCCAGTACTTAGCTGTTTCAATGTCTACACTATTGAAATGTAAATTTTTGGGTATAGCGGGGTGAAGGGGTTTAAAAAGTATCTCTATGTTTTGAGTGTAAGGTGGTTTATTATTTTTAAAATTTTTGAATATCGATGTTCGTTGTTTGGTTCGGTTATTATTATATGGTACTTTGAGGCCTGTCCTAAAATTTTAAATCTTGAATCCCTAAAGTTAAATCCTGGATCCGCCTCTGCATAACAACCTGAAGACCAAATGATAATGATTTCCACCTCTATGATTCTTAAAAAGAAAATAACCAAATTCTAGAAAAGGTGTTATTCCTAGTCCAACATATTATTGTCTGCAATGCTTCACCTAACCAGCTCAAAAGTTTTGCCAACTCCTAACTAAAAAGTAGAAATGGTCGAAAAAGTCCCACTCTATTACACCTCGGACATTTCATATGGTTGTGCTGTGAATAGACTACCGCAAGCTTAAGGTGAACTGAAGTCCTTATGACAATAAGGAGAGTATTTAGTAGCTTTAAAGTGCATACGACAAGATTTTAAAGCTAGATGAATCGGTGAGACTAAGTTCGTCGAAGGGAGTAAAGTATAAGTCGTGTTTGGAGAGGTTTTTCTAAGTATCGAGTTAACAATTATTTAGTAATGTCTTGGGAAGGAGTTATAGGGCTCCTTAGATGGTTAGTGAAGTGTCAAACAAGTGCCAAGAAGACTCCAAAAGGATTTGAGATCAAACGAATCGACGAAAACAGTTTTGGAAAAGGTGAGTTATACGACCACTTATACGGTCCGCATAATGGTCCGTATAATAGTTACAGTGAAGGGTCATCACTGGTGCTATTATACGTTCACTTAAACAGACCGTATAAGTGTCCGTATAAATCCTATCGGGCAGCTTAGGTTTTTTTATAAAAAGGTGACCCAAGTTTTTATTTCTTATTTCTCATCGTCTCCACACCTCTTGAGAACTCCAAAATATTCTACACACCATATTAACACAAATACAAGAGAAAGCAAAGACTAAACACCAAGAATCAAGAGGATCAAGTGCAAGGAGGCTCACTAGGGTTTATAGAAATCAAGAACTCCTTTGGTATTGAAGTTGGGAGGGTTGTTCTCAAGTGGGGTATATTCATCCAAAGTTCATCCTTACGTGATCAAAGGTGAGTTTTACATCTATTTCATGTTATTAAGAGTATTTGAGTGGTTGAATGACTTGGATGTGAGATGAAAATAGAATATGAGCTCAAATATGGGAATAATGATATTTTGAGTAGTAAGTTAACTTGAGTCATGATTCTTAGTATGCTATGAGTATACTTTTGTTATGAATGATATTAAGGATATTGAAGGAGTAGTATATGTAGATGAACATGGTGTTGTGTTGTAATTATGGTTGAGGATTGAACAATGTTTAAACTCGAAGAAGTGTCACGACCCGACTAGGGGGCCACGACGGGTACCCGGAGCTGACTACCAAGCACCACTCATTATGCTAGTCATCATACCCAACCTGAACATACACAATCTCGAAGGAAACATATACATACATACATATATATATATATATATAAACCCTCATGGCTACAAAAATGATATACAAAAGATACACCGATATATCCATAAGACATCAACTACCCACGTATCCGTATCTACGAGCCTCTACTAGAGTACTGTGTCATAAGGACGGGACAGGACCCCGTCATACCCAAATATATACACAAAATAATATAACCATAAGTAGCACCTCCGGAGTAGTGGAGTGCTCCTGTAAACTTGCTGATAAGATAAGCTCCTACGGGTCTGCACCATCTCCCTGTCTACCTGTGGGCATGAACATAGCATCCAAAAGAAAAGGACGTCAGTACGAAAAGTGTACTGAGTATGTAAGGCATGAATAATACCAACATAATAAAGAAATGATGAAACATAAGGCGAAGATATAACCTGCTTAGCTTTTAATGGAAAATACATGTTATGCATATCAAATATACCACCATCGTTAACCCACGTCCGGGTAACTATCACATACCGCCCACTAGTGGTGTCATGTCCAACCATCTAGGCACGGTGTTATCTTAAGCCGTCCGCCTTCGCGGTGTCATGCCCGGCCATCTAGGCACTGTGTAATCATAAGCTGCCCGCCTTCGCGGTGTCATGCCCGGCCATCTAGGCACGATGCAATCTCATCATCATGTGCTTATCATACAGCATGCATTAGAACTCAATTAAAGCTACAACTCTATCGGGGTGACGTAAGGTCGAGAACCCTCGATTCCATTATGGAGTAGTCCTGATCATCATGCCTCACCTTGAAGGGACTAGCATTATAAGGTGAGTCTAGCAACAATGAGTAATATCAAGGAATCGTATAAGGATCATTAGCTTCATAAAAATATCATATCATGAGCTTTAGAATCTCTAGACTTAGATTCATCGTCATCATTATCATATTCGTAACGTATCTCTTATCTTTATCTCGTGAGGAGCTCTTTATAAACATAGACTCATAGTTTCCGGAATGTAAGAAGGTCATGGAAAAAAATAAAGGAAGTCATGTCATAGAAATCATGCCTTGGAAAAAGGAGGGACTAGCCTCACATACCTTTGTATCTTTTTAACTCTATCGTATAATTGTGTGCCCCTCAAGCTTGCGATTCTACCTTCAAGGGAATTCGTACTAAGATTAGATAATTGAAGACATACTCAAGCTTAAGCTAGAGCGACTAAGTGCTAACGAAAATTGGGAAATATCCCCATTGTTTCAACCACTTTCTCCAACTGTAACAATTTCCAACCATCAACAACAACACCCATGATATTCTAATCAATTACCTCTTTAAGCTAAGCATTATTCAATTCTCACAATTCCCCTCCAAGGATATCCATAACCATAATTATAATACAACATCATATTTATTCCTCACATAACATTTCCTTAACGTCATTAGCATCATCTCTAACGAGATTATATTAATCTCATACTAAGAATCATGATTCACATTAACTTACTACCCAACAGACCATTATTTCCATATTTAAGCTCATATTCCACTTTCTTCCATAATCCAAGTCTTTTAACTACTCAATATTCTCAATAACATGAAAAAAAAACATAAAACTCACCTTAATCACTTAGGAACAAGCTTTGAGTCAATCTACTCCATTAGAATGAAATCCCCCACTTGAATACCAAAGAAATTCTTACACTTCACAAACCCTAATAGGCTTCCTAGTACATGAATCTCTTAATCTTTGCTTTTGATCTTGGTTTTTGGTGTAGATTTGTTGTAGAAATAGAGGGAGGATTTTTTAGAGTTCTAGAGAGATGTAGGATCTGTTTTTGGGAGAATAATGGAATAAAAATGTGGGATCTTATATTTATAATCAGGGTTGGAAAATTCCAGATCCGCAGGTAGACTGTCCGTCGATATGCCCCGTCGAACTGCCGCCTGAGATGCCTAATTGCAGAACCCTGTCAACGGTGCCAGACGATGGCTCTTCGACGTGTCGACGATCATCCTTTGGGTCGTCGACGCTGACTGGTTTCAGCAATTTTTTCTGAACTGCTCCGATTCGATTAGTTTCACTTCTAGTTCCCTCGTAATGTCAAGAATGCATACTTATACTCATGTACACATACAAGGTAAAATATCTCATGTCCAAAACTCTGGTGCAGATTATCGAACCGAAGGTACACACCGCCAATAAGCCAAAATCTCCTTGCAACAAAACGGAAGGTGTAACATCCCCCCCCCCCCCCTTTTAAGAACATTCGTCCCCGAATGTTAAATTCTCGGGGGTTCTACAAAATTTTTGCTAGAGTTTCCCTTGTAATATGGCACTACCATCCTGTCGTAACAACCCGCAATAACAATGCCTCATAAGGATACAACACAATGGTAAGAAAATAGGGCCACACATGACCAAAAGCATTAAAAGAAGCATTACATACCTTACTATAATGGTGTCTCATCTTGAACTTCTTCCGAGGGTGGAAACAGTTGCGGATATTTGGATTTCATCTTTTCTTCTACTTCCCAAGTCATTTCCTCTCGATTATTATTCCTCCACAAGACTTTAACTGAGGCTACCTCTTTATTTCTAAGCTTATGTACTTGCCGATCTAATATGGCTATAGGCACCTCTTCATGATCCAACTTTTTTGTAATTTGAATATCATTAACTGGCATGATTCGAGCTGGATCTCCAACACATTTGTTGAGCATTGACACATGAAAGACTTGGTGGACTGATTCAAGCCCTGGAGGTAAATTCAATTCATAAGATACTTGGCCCACCTTATGTACAATTTATAAGGACCAATATATCAGGGACTAAGTTTGCCCTTCTTGCCAAATCTCTTCACACCTTTCATCATTGATACTTTTAGAAATATCTAATCATTAACTTGAAATTCCAAGTCTCGCCGACGGTTGTCCGCATAAGATTCCTGGCGACTTTGGGCTGTCAATAATTGATCTCGGATAACCTTGATCTTTTCCAACGATTGTTGAATCAGCTCCGGACCTATTAGCTGTACCTCTCCTACTTCAAACCATCCAATTGGGGATCTACACTTTCTTCCATACAGAGCTTCATAAGGGCCATTTGAATACTAGAATGATAGTTGTTGTTTTATGCAAACTCAATAAGAGGTAAGTGGTCATCCCAATTACCACCGAAATCTAGCACATACGCCCGTAACATATACTCTAAGGTCTGAATAATGCGTTCAGCTTGCCCATCAGTTTGTGGATGAACGCGGTTCTAAGTCATACCTGAGTACCCAAACCTTCTTGGAAAGATTTCCAGAATTTAGCTGTAAATTGTGCTCCTCGATCTATGATAATAGATATCGGGACACCATGAAGTCGCACAATCTCCTTAAGATACAACCTTGCATAATGTTCTGCTGAATATGTGGTTCTGACTGGAAGAAAATGAGTTGATTTCGTGAGTCTGTCCATGATCACCCATATGGAGTTATATTTTTTCCGAGAACGAGGCAAACCTACCATGAAATCCATGATAATCACTTCCCATTTCCAGGATGGAATTTCCATCGCTTGCAATAATCCTCCTGGCTTTTGATGCTCAATTTTCACTTGTTGGCAATTTGGGCATTGAGCTACAAATACGGCTATGTCTTTCTTCGTTCCATCCCGCCAATACATTGACTTAAGATCGTGATACATTTTTGTCGCTCCAGGGTGAATGGAGTACCGAGAGTAATGAGCTTCTTCTAGAATACGACGACGTAGTCTCGCAGTATTTGGAAGAAACTTCAAATGGCGACTTCTCTTTCTCAGGAAATGTAGCTCTGTAATGACTTAACTGAGGGTCTTCATATTGGCGCTCTCTCACCTCCATATCTAAGGACGAAATAGCTGGGTTGTGAATACCTATTCCTACATTGCCTGAATCAATTAGACGGACTCCGAGACTAGCTAGCTGGTGAAGCTCACGGATTAATTCTTTATTTTCTGGAGGGACATCACATAGACTACCCATTGATGTGCGGCTAAGTGCATCAGCTACTACATTCGCCTTTCCGGGGTGGTATAAAAGACTTACATCATAATCCGTTAATAATTCTAACCATCGCCTCTGTCGTAGATTTAAGTGCTTCTGGTTGAAAATATATTGATAACTCTTGTGATATGTATAAATATCAACATGTACGCCGTACAAGTAATGTCTCCACATTGATAGCGCATGAATAACCGCGGCCAATTCAAGATCATGGGTCGGATAGTTCATTTCATGTTTCCGCAACTGCCGGGAAGCATAGGCAATAACTTTACTGTGTTGCATCAACACACAACCTAGCCAAACACCAGAGGCATCACAATACACAACATAACCATCTAGTCCTTTTGGGAGTGTCAGGACTGGGGTTGAAGTTAATCTATCCTTCAATTCTTGGAAACTGCGTTCACAAGCATCAGCTTACTGCAATTTTGCTGATTTTTGAGTTAGCTTCATTAATGGTGCTGAAATAGAGGAAAATCCTTCCACAAATCTTTTGTAGTAACCTGCCAACCCCAGAAAGCTACGGACTTGGGTAGGCGTTGTAGGCCTTGGCCAAGTCTTCACAGCCTCAATTTTCTGAGTATTGACCCGAATACCATCACCTGAAATGATATGGCCCAAAAAAGCTACATAAGTCAACCAAAACTCACATTTCGAAAATTTAGCATACAATTCCAGAGCCCGAAGAATTCCAAGGACAATACGCAAGTTGTCTGCATGCTCCGTTTCTGACCGAGAATATACTAAAATTTCATCGATAAACACGATCACAAATTGGTCTAGAAAGGGCCTGAATATATTATTCATCAGATTCATAAACACCGCCGAAGTATTATTCAACCCAAATGACATCACCCGAAACTCATAATAGCCGTATCTTGTTCTGAAAGCCGTTTTGGGTATATCTTCTTCTCTAACTCTTACTTGGAGATACCTCGATCTTAGGTCAATCTTGGAAAACCATTTGGCACCCTGT
This sequence comes from Lycium barbarum, assembly GCF_019175385.1. Taxonomy (NCBI): domain Eukaryota; kingdom Viridiplantae; phylum Streptophyta; class Magnoliopsida; order Solanales; family Solanaceae; genus Lycium; species Lycium barbarum. The sequence continues at coordinate 31,419,640 of NC_083341.1, read as the reverse complement.
AATTGGTCAAACAAATCATCGATCCTTGGAAGCGGATATTTATTCTTTATCGTCACCTTGTTCAGCTGCCTATAGTCAATGCACATCCGTAGGTAACCATCTTTCTTTCTCATAAATAGGACAGGTGCTCCCCACGGTGACGAACTGGGCCTACTGAATCCCTTCTCAAGCAAATCTTTCAGTTGTGCCTTTAGATCTTTCAATTCTGCAGGAGCCATTCGATAGGGAGGAATAGATAGGCTTGGTGTCCGGCAACACATTAATCACAAAATCAATCTCCCTTTCTAGAGGAAGGCCTGGAAATTCATCTGGAATTACATTCGGAAATTCATTTACTATCGGGACGGATTGAAAAGTCGGTGGCTTTATTTCTGTTACATCCCGCGTTTTCACAAGTTGGAAAGCATACGAGTTCAATGACATTAGTAACGGAATAAGTTTGATGAATTTTGAAACTATTATATATGGTCTTGATATGGTAGTTTCTTTTAAGTAAACCCCTTTTAGTAAATATTTGATAAGTATGATTTTCTATAGTTATTACTGTTACTACTTCTGGGATACATTTTTAATTATACGTGTGGTATGAGGACATTTAGAAATGAGATTTTATTTGTTATGGGTACATAAATTATTTTCTCTTATGAAAAGCTATCTTTTTTCCATTATGAGAATTGATAGTACAATAATTTGTACTCTTGATGTTAGGTTGAGGAAAGATTATAATTAGACGAACATAATTTCCAGATGTATTAGTTTTTGTGAAATACGTGTATGTCTTAAGTTTATATGATATTTCAATAACAAAAGTTTTGGAAGCTTATGTATTTCAAGGAAATATTAAAATATTAGTGTATGAGATTATGTCTTATGATTTTACTTTTTATATTAAAATAATTGGAGGGATGGCATATCATCCACGTTACCATATGGATTTTGGACATGTATTAGACATCATCACTACCTATTCATTCTTTATAATTAAGAAATTTTGCCAGCAATAATCTTTTTCTAATAAGTTTCCATCTGACTCCAAAATATGCCGTATTTTTGGATTAGGAAAAATTTAATCGTCCAATATGAGCAAAATTTACTCGAGCCCGGAGAATTCGATCATTTCCAAGGATGAAACTCAAGAGCTCGGTGTATACAAGGAATGAAGTCCCAAAATGATTTAAGACGAAAAAGTGTGACGACGATGATGGAAAATAATATTTTATGTCTGGCAAATGAGGCTATGGAGTATGTTATACTACATGATTATGATAATGAACATATGAAGTGTATCAAAAATGATTTATTTAAGTAAATTGAGGTCAAGAAATTAATTATGCGTGTGATTGATGAAGAGGGGAATTATAGTGGAAGACCGGAAATTAATGGATATAATTTAAGTGGGCTGCAAGCACTACAAGTACACATACACGTTGTGCCTTGAATTATGGAGCAGCAACGTGGAACTTCATTGAGCAGCAACATTAGAATTATGGATATTCATGAGAGACAATTCAATACATTAAAAGAATAGTGGATAAGTGATTGAAGTGGCAGACCTTTACACGTGGTTGCATGGAGTAAAAATATACTTGGTGACTAGTACAACCTATTTGAATCTGTAAGAATTATTATATCAAAGAAAAGGATTGTTGGGGGTGGACCCCACGGTCCTCTAAATAGTCTACAACTACTATTTTACTTTGATGAATACACTTGCCTCTTGAGAACCTATACATACTACACCAGCAACGTTATTAGCTAGTATGGAAATAATATACATTTTGCTACTTCTCAACTTAAGTTAGGGAAAACCCCACTATATACCCTCTCAAGGATTTCCCCACCAGTCAACGAACTACTTGCTCACAAAAATCCTATTTTAGTAGCTTCTTGCTTGTCATCATCTTGGATAAGCTAGTATATGACTCACTTTATGGGTCCTTCTTATATATACACGTATAGGCTTAGAAGGGATTAACGTATGTTGCTAGCAGCAATGGCACTGCAATTTGAGGCAGGAAAGTGTAGTTCTTCTCAAGAATAAAATACGGGTGTTGGGCACCGCTTTGATCTCGTTGTTCGTTTTGCCGTGTTATTGGATTCGGGCTTTCTTCACAGTGAAGTAAGGCGGAAAAGAGTAATTATTGGCATATAAGGTAAGAAATTCTCTCTCCTAGATATTTTTAAATTCATCTAGGTCATAGCCAAATTGTGGAAATAGAGTTGCTAAAGTGTGCATTGTTGTTGTAGTTTGTGAAATTGAAAGGAGAAAATGCGTCGTTGTAGTTTTGTTGCATTTATAGAGTTTCGGATGGATTAGAGCTTGGTTGGATCGTTTTGAATGTTGTGCGGGTTATTAATGTTAGAATATGTTTCAAATCAATTGTTGGTATTGTTGAAATGATTGTTGATAAATTTGGCCGAGTTAAATTCTCGGGGATGTTGAATTTACAGGGGAGGTGCTGGCGAAATTTCTGTAGACAAGTGCTAGTTAGGATTGAATTTCTAAGTACTTGTAGCTAACGTTTGGTAATTAATAACGTTATTGTAGATCTTGGGGAGCCCGAGATTTGAGTCGGGATTTTTTTTAGCGAGCGAGCGAGGTATGTAAAGCCTAGCCTTTTTTTTTGGCATGACCTTTATGGAACGAATAAATGACGTATATGTATGACTCTGAAGAAAATTCTATTCTTAGCGCCACTAGGATTGCCGATGTCTTTGATTTCCATAAGTATTCCATATGGTTTGATATGTATATATGATGTACGAAGATTCTAGTTGGTATATTTCCGAATGTTGTTCGGAAGAGAATCGATATGACTAAAGTCTTTGATGAATATTTTGATACGTAAATATGGTCTTAAAGTCTCTATTTGATTTGATCCATAACGTTATTCGAAAGTTTCCTAATATGAATGATACTTGAATTTCCAAATATGGCTTATGAAATGTTTTTAGAAGGTTTCGTACTTCAAAAGCTCGTAACTTTCGTATACTAATTCCGATTGACCCGATACTTGTTTCTGAGCTTTCTGATATCGGTATATATATTTATTCATTGAGTCTCGGAATTTATTTACTTATATGCATATGGTTTCCGCACTACTCCGCTCGTGCATACTACTATTACATCGTTCGCCGGATCCCGGGCCGGTTTTGTGATCGTGCGCACTATGTTATATTCGGTAGTATGATGTGTTACGGTTCCCGAGACCTCGCCATAGGGCCGGGTACCGCTTATATACGGCGTTATGATGTGATATGGCAGATGATGTGTTCTGATGATGTGATATATTTTGATAATATGATATGTTCAGGGATTGTACGGAGATTTGAAACTTTCTAGAGTATGATGTGTTGTGGCGCCAGCGTCGGAGTGGCGACCACGTTCTTGAGCCCTAGGCATGATTTTTATTTGCATTATTTATGTTTTCAGAACAGGTTTTGACATACTAATTCTGTATCCATTTTCCGTATTTCTCACTTCAGTTATGATTTGGATTACTGTATTTCATGCTTTACATACTCAGTACATATTTCGTACTGACCCCCTTTCTTCGGGGGGCTGCGTTTCATGCCCGCAGGTACAGACGTTCGTTCAGGTGACCCGCTAGAGTAGGGTACTTATTCTGCTATTTGGAGTACTCCTTTTGATCCGGAGCTCATATTTTGGTACATACCTTCTGTTATACATGTTCGACATATATGTATATGGTTATTTGGGGTACGGCGGGGCCCTGTCCCGTCATATGTTTCTGTTGTGGTTTGTAGAGGCCTGTAGACATATATGTGGGTCATGGGTCGTGTTTGTTCGGTGATGTCTGTGACTTGTGCCTTAAGCGGTCCCATTTGCTATTATGGCCGAAACGGCCCATATGTATGTATATGTATGTATATTCGGGTGATGTGTATTCCGCCAGCCTGCCGGCTTCTGTATGATATTTCTGTTATAGGTGACCGCTTAAGACGACGTCTGTTCTCAGTATCTGTGCAAAATAACGTATGTTAAATATGAATAAGTCTTTGATACGTCGATTTGGTAAGTGAATGAGTATGGGTGTCCAGTTAGGGCACTAGTCACGGCCCACGGGGTTGGGTCGTGACAATTTTGGTGTCATGAACTCGGACTAGGTGATAAATATATCCTTTAGCTATCATTTTCCTTGCCTTAAGGTAGGAAATAAACCTACCCCTTGGAGACGCTGTATTACCTTTCCATTCAAGCACTGGTTCTCCTGGAAATTGAAATCGAACTATTTTCATTCTACAATCCACATTAGCATAACAAGAGGCCAACTAATCCATGCCCATAATCACATCAAAATCTAACATTTCTAATTCAATCAAATCGGCTGTAGTCTGGCGATCACATACCACAAGCACACCATTTTTATACACTTGCCTAGCTATTACGGGATCACCAACCGGAGTAGATACTTCAAAAGGTTTAATTGGCTCAGGTTCCACCCCAGTACGGTTAGCAATATAAGGAGTAGTATAAGACAGCGTAGAACCCGGATCAATCAATGCATAAACGTCATGGGAGAATATAGAAAGTATATGTGTAATCACATCCGGGGAGGACTCAAGATCCTGGCGTTCGGCTAAAGCATAAATACGGGGCTGGGTACCACCTGAACTGGATGCTCCCCCTCTGCCTGTCACGACCCGACTAGGGGCCGTGACGGGTACCCGGGGCTAACCACCGAGCACCATGCATTCCCTTACTTATCTTATTCATACTCAAATCATAGAAAATCATTTCTCGTTTGGAAACATAATTACTTTTATATACATAAGCCCTTCTGCTATCAAAATAATAATACATACACCATAGTAGCATCGTGAGACCATACTACCCACACATGCGTATCTACGAGCCTCTACTAGAGTACTAAACATATGGACGGAACAAGACCCCGCCGTACCCAAGTACATATACATATATCTATATAAAAGAATAAACCAAATAGCACCTCCGGAACAATGGAGTGCTCCTGTAAATCAGTTGATGACTCCTATGGGTCCGCACTGTCTCCCTGTCGACCTGTAGGCATGAACACAACATCCAAAGAAAACAGACGTCAGTGCGAACATTGTACTGAGTATGTAAGACATGAATGAAATGAACATAATAGAAGAATCATAAGCCATAGGAGGAAGTTATAACCTGCATGAGTTTTATAGGTGAATACATATATCGTATATTTATATAATCATAGTACACGTATCATCATAGCGCATATATCATCGCATCATCATCATCATCGTTAACCCGTGTCCGGGTAACCATAATATGCCGCCCACTAGTGGTGATCATGCCCGGCCCTTTAGGCACGGTGTAACATAGCAGCCCGCCTTAGCGGTGACATGCCCGACCAACTAGGCACGATGGAATCGTATCGTCATATAATTAATTATAAACTTAACGTTATTACTTATCTCATAGACATATCATGACTCAACATCATTATACATTTATCATCAAAACATACATTAGAGCTTAAAGGCAACTATAGCTATGTTGGGGTGACATAAGGTCGTGAACCCCCGATTATATTATGGAGTAATCATCAACATCACATCTCACCTTGAAGGAACTAACATGTTAAGGTGAATTGATACAAGGAAAAAACATCAATGAAACCATACGTAGAATCATTAGCTTCATGGACATCTTCCTTTACTCTAGGACTCTTTATACTTAACTCATCATTATCATTATCTTTCTCGTCGTATCTCTTTTCTTTATTTCATACATATCTAGCTCATTACAGTCATGGACTCATAGTTCCTTTGTTTAGGAAGATTATGGGAAATTTAGAAGATTCATGTCATAGAAGTCATGCCATAGAAAGAAGGGACTAGACTTACATACCTCTTTCGTTTAATAATTTTATCGCTTGATCGTTCCCCTTCGATGCTCGCATTTCTACCTTCAAGAGGATTCGCATCAACATTAGTTAATCGACTATAAGAACGTATTACTATTTTTAGGGAAAATTGGGCAGCATTTACTTTGTTTCTACTACTTTCTCCATATCATATATCAACTCCCAAACATCCATAAGAACATTTACAATATAATAGGCAACAATCATCATTCATCTACATTATCCGCATTTCGCAATTTCACTCCAATTTCTCCATAATCGTGGTTATAGTTCACTACCGCGTTTTCTCACATATAATACTTACTCCATGTTCTAAATTTCATTTATAGCGGACTTATAATCACAACATACCAATATTTACAATTCACCCCAAACTACTACTCAACAATGACACTATTCACACATTCATGACCCATTTTCTATATCTTTCTACAATCCAAGTGTTTTAACTTTTCAAAACCTTAAACAACATGGAATGATCATAAAACTCACCTTAGATAATGGAAGAATAAGCCTTGAGTGGAAATTCTTTTCTTGCACAAAAACCCTAGCTCACTTCCTTTGGGATTTCTTGGCTTAGATGAACTTTGATATGTTTCCTACACTTGATTTTGTGGGTTTGGTATAGTTGATCATAGATTTCTCTTGGTTTCTTGTGGATGGAGAGTGGAGAGAATTCCAGAGGTTTTCTTGAAGTGTGGAGAGTGGAAAATGAAATTAATTAAATGAGAGAGAGGTCCTTATATCGACTTAAAATCTGTTCCGACCAGATTCTACGGACCAACATACGGTCCGTATAATTTATACTGACTGTATGTGTGGCCGTAGATCTGGCCCAGTGAGGACCCTTATTCTTTGCAAGTCATACGGCTTGACATACGGTCCGTATGTTTTATATGGCCAGTATGTTTGGCCGTATAATGCCCAGCACTCCGAAACTTGTTCTCGTCGACTCGTTTGATCTTCAATCCTTATGGAACCTTCTTGACACTTGATTAACACCTCAATACCAATCTAAGGGACTTTATCACTCTTCTCCAAGACATCATTACGCCATCATTAACTCGTCGCTCATAATTTTTACCCGACACACAACATATCCTTTGCTTTCCTTGACAACCTTTTTCCCTTACGTCAAATGTCTTGGACCTCGATTAGGATCATCAAATACTATTTCTTACTTATCAAAACATCGTATTCTTCGTGCTCCTCGCTAGCCTATTCACTGTATGTTAACGGGAAATTTTTCCAAGGTGTAACATTCTTCCCCCCTTTCGGAACATTTGTCCTCGAATGTTTAACACTCAGGAATTCTACGAAAATTTCGCCAGAGTTTCCCTTGTAATATGGCACTACCATCTTGTCACAACAACCCATAATACTATTGCCTCATAGGGTTACGACACGATAGCAATATAAATTGGCCACACACGATCAAAGCATGAAAAGAAAGTATACATACCTCATAATGTTAGTGCTTCATCTTGAATCTCTCCTGGGGGTTGGAATAAGTACGGGTGCTTGGACTTCATACTCTCTTCTGCTTCCCAGGTCATTTCATCTCGGTTGTCACTTTGCCATAGGACTTTAACTGAGGCTACCTCCTTATTTCGAAGTCTTCGTACTTGTCTGTCTAAAATGGCAATGGGCACTACTTCATATGCTAGCTTTTTTGTCACTTGAACATCATCTATTGGGACAACCCTCGTAGGATCCCCAACACACTTACGGAGCATCGAGACATGAAAAACGGGGTGGACTGATTCAAGTTCTGAAGGTAAGTCCAATTCGTAGGCTACATGACCCACCTTGCGGATAATTTTATAAGGTCCAATGTATCGAGGACTTAACTTCCCTTTATTGCCAAATCTCATCACCCCTTTCATTGGCGACACCTTCAAAAATACCCAATCATCAACCTGAAATTCCAAGTCTCTCCGGCGGTTGTCCGCATAAGATTTTTGGCTACTTTGGGCTGTCAGCAATCGATCTCAGATCACCTTGACTTTTTCTACCGCTTGCTGAATCAATACAAGGCCTATTAGTTGTACTTCTCCTATTTCAAACCACCCAATTGGGGATCTACACTTCCTTCCATATAAAGCTTCATACGGAGCCATTTGGATACTGGAATGATAGCTATTGTTATATGCGAACTCAATCAGAGGTAAGTGATCATCCCAACTACCACCGAAATCTAGTACATATGCCCGTAGAATATCTTCCAAAGTCTGAATAGTACGTTCGGCTTGCCCATCAGTCTGCAGATAAAATGTTGTGCTAAGCTTCACTTGAGTACCTAGACCTTCTTGGAATGATTTCCAGAACTTGGTTGTAAATTGCGCTCCTCTATCTGTGATAATGGATATCGGTATACCATGGAGTTGCACAATTTCTTTGAGATACAACCTTGCATAGTCTTCTGTTGAGTATGTGGTTCTGACTGGAAGAAGATGAGCTACTTTTGTTAATCTGTCCACAATTACCCATATAGAATCATTCTTGCCTCGAGAACGAGGTGACCGCACAATAAAATCCATGTTGATCACTTCTCATTTCCAAGTAGGGATTTCCATTGCTTGCAATAATCCTCCTGGCTTTTGATGTTCGATTTTCACTTGTTGGCAATTTGGACATTGGGCTACAAATTCTACTATGTCTCTCTTCATGCTATCCCACCAATATATCAATTTGAGATCGTGATACATCTTTGTTGCACCTGGGTGAATAGAATACCGAGAATAATGGGCTTCTTCTAGAATTCGACAGTGCAATTCTGCGACATTCGGAACACATAGCCTGCCTCGGTACCTAAGAATTCCATCCATGAAAATTTCAAATGGGGACTTCTCTTTTTCATGAGATGTGTCTCTGTAATGGCACAAATGAGGATCTTCATACTAACGCTCTTTCACTTCCATATTCAGGGACAAAACTGTCGGATCATTAATACCGATTCCTGCACCACCTGAATCAATTAAACGTACTCCAAGATTAGCTAATTGGTGGAGCTCATGAATTAATTCTTTCTTCTCCGGAGGAACTTCGCATAGGCTACCCATTGATCGGCGGCTAAGCGCATCAGCTATAACATTTGCCTTTCCGGGGTGGTATAAAATGCTCACATCATAATCTTTCAATAGTTCTAACCACCGCCTCTGTCGCAGATTCAACTCCTTTTGTTTGAAAATGTACTGAAGAATCTTGTGATCTGTATAAATATCGACATGCACACCATACAAGTAATGTCTCCACATTTTTAATGCATGAATGACTGCAGCCAATTCGAGATCGTGAGTTGGATAGTTCTTTTCATGTTTCCGCAGCTGTCTCGAAGCATAAGCAATGACTTTACCGTGCTGCATTAAAAAACATCCTAACCCAACGCTGTAAGCATCACAGTACACCACATAACCATCTGACCCTTCTGGAAGTGTTAAGACCGGAGCTGAGGTTAATCTGTCCTTCAACTCTTGGAAGCTGCGTTCACAAGCGTCATTCCACTGAAATTTAACTGACTTCTGGGTTAGCTTCTTCAATGGGGCTGAAATAGAGGAAAATCCCTCTACGAGCCTTCTATAGTAACCTGCCAATCCTAGAAAACTACGAACTTCTGTAGGCATCGTAGGCATTGGCCAAGTCTTCACAGCTTCAATTTTCTGAGGGTCGACTTGAATACCATCAGCTGAAATAACATGGCCCAGAAATGTTACAGAATTCAGCCAGAAATAGCACTTTGAAAATTTTGCATATAATTCTCGGGTTCGAAGAATTCCAAGACCAATACGTAAATGATCTGCATGTTCTAATTCTGTGCTAGAGTATAGAAGAATATTGTCAATGAATACTATCACAAATAAATCCAAGAGAGGCCTAAATACATTATTCATCAAATTCATGAACACTACCGGAGCATTAGTCAACCCAAACGACATCACCCGGAATTCATAATGGCCATATCTCGTTCTGAAAGCTATTTTAGTAATATCTTCTTCTCTAACTCTCACTTGATGATAACCCGACCTCAAGTCTATTTTAGAAAACCACTTGGCACCATGTAGTTGATCAAACAAATCATCAATCCTTGGGAGAGGATATTTGTTCTTTATTGTCACCTTATTCAACTGCCTATAATCTATACACATTCATAAGGAACCATCTTTCTTTCTCACGAACAAGACTGGTGCTCCCCACGGCGATAAACTGGTCTAATAAACCCCTTCTCAAGCAAATGTTTCAATTGTGCCTTTAGCTCTTTCAATTCTGTCGGAGCCACTCGATAAGGAGGAATGGAAATAGGATTGGTGTCCGGCAACACATCAATAGCGAAATCAATCGCTCTTTCCGGAGGAAGGCCTGGAAGTTCATCTGGGAATACATCCGAAAATTCATTCACTACCGGAACGGATTGGAAAGTTGGTGACTCGGCTTTGGTATTATGAACTCGGACTAAGTGATAAATGTAGCCCTTATCTATCATCTTTCTTGCCTTAAGGTAGGAAATAAACCAACCTTTTGGAGATGCTGTATTACCCTTCCATTCAAGCATGGACTCTCCCGGAAATTGGAATCGAACTATTTTCAACCGACAATCAACATTAGCATAACATGAGGCCAACCAATCCATACCCATAATCACATCGAAATCTAACATTTCCAGCTCAATTAAATCAGTTTTAGTCTGGCGGTCGCATATCACAAGTACACAATTTTTATACACTTGTCTAGCTATCACGGGATCACTAACTGGAGTAGATACCTCAAAAGGTTTTATTGGCTCAGGTTTTACCCCAATACGACCAGCAACATATGGAGTAATATAAGATAGAGTAGAACCAAGATCTATCAATGCATACACATCATGGGAAAATATAGATAATGTACCTGTAACCACATCCGGGGAGGACTCAAGATCCTGTCGTCCGGCTAAAGCGTACACACGGGGCTGAGTGGCACCTAAAGTAGATGCTCCCTCTCTGCCTCTACCTCGACCTGCTGAAATCTGGGGAGTCTGTCCAACCGGGCGCACTGAAGAAGAACCAGTTGCTGATCCTGTGGGCTGAACCCCACCTCTACCATACCTCAAGGCACAATCTCACATCAAATGCCCAGTCTGTCCACAAACATAGCAAGCGTCTGTACCCTGGCGACATAGCCCTGAATGTAATTTACCGTACTGACTACATCGCGGTACTGGTGGTCTCCTCTGACTACGATCACCCCCAAACTGAGAACCCGAAGCTCTCGAACTCTGACCTTGTCCTGAAGGAAAGGAGCGATCAAATATCCTACCTGTAAATCGTGGAGGTGCACTAGTCACCGACTGGCCTGAGTGTCTAGAATGTGTCTGCCTTGATCACCCTCTATAATCACTGCCTGCCCCCATAGATTTCGCCCTCTTGCTTTTCCTTCTATCGATATCACGATCACCCCTTTGCGGACATTGTTTTCCTTCTAAATTCCAGGCATGGGCTTGTATTCGGGAAATATCCATCCCATCTTGTAACGAAGCCGTCAAGCAATCCTTAAATAAATGTGGCCCTAAGCCACTCACAAACCTGTGCACCCTATCTCCCATATCGGCCATCATAGTCGGGCCATATCTAGCCAATGAGTTAAACTGAAGGCTATATTCCCGAGCACTCATATTTCCTTGCTTTAGATTTAAGAACCTATCCGATCTAGCTCGGCGGACCTCGGGTGGAAAATAGTGGTGGGTGAAAGCATCTAAAATTCTTGCCACACGGGAGGAGGCGCATTTTATTTTCTTGATGCTAGCCAATTATTGTACGACAATACCGCCACATCTCGGAGCCTATAAGATGCCAACTCCACAGATTCAGTTTCAGAGGCATGAATAATCCTCAATGTTCTCAACATCTCATCAATAAAACCTTGCGGGCCTTCATCCGGCTTTGACCCGAAAAACCCTTCAACCTCATAAAATCACGGGCTCTGGTACTAGCTGCTTGATCACTTGAACCCGCAGTCTGCCGCTTTGGCTGGGCGGCAACTAACTGCATCAATAAATGGATAGCCTCGGTCACTTGTTGACCCAAAGAAACCGGTGGAAGGACTGGAGCTGAAGCTCCTCTTTGTTCTTCTAAATTGGACGGGGTGGAGGAAGTATTAGATAGAGCCTCATTATGTGATTCACCCTCTTCTACGTTCATTGGCGGCTCCCTTTCTACCCGCTTTTTCATCGTAGTCTTGCCCTTTTGGGCGGCTGTAGCTTTTTCCTTTGGCGGCATTTCTGAAATCATAGCACACTATTAGGGAGGAGAAAATCTTATAATACAGCTCTATCGCACGATCTCTAAAGATGAAAGATGGTCATTTTTCCTAAATGCCCTGTAGCCTCCTGTTTATTAGTGTGACACGCAACACACCATAAACAAGACTCTACTAGACACGGCTCGTAGACACTTCCTAGGACTGAACTGCTCTGATACCACTTTTGTCACGACCCGACTAGGGGCCGTGACGGGTACCCGGGGCTAACCACCGAGCACCATGCATTGCTTTACTTATCATATTCATACTCAAATCATAGAAAATCATTTCTCGTTTGGAAACATAATTACTTTTATATACATAAGCCCTTCGGCTATCAAAATAATAATACATACACCATAGTAGCATCGTGAGACCATACTACCCACACATGCGTATCTACGAGCCTCTACTGGAGTACTATACATACGAACAGAACAAGACCCCGTCGTACCCAAGTACATATACATATATCTACACAAAAGAATAAACCAAATAGCACCTCCGGAACAATGGAGTGCTCCTGTAAATCAGCTGATGACTCCTATGGGTCTGCACCGTCTCCCTGTCTACCTGTGGGCATGAACACAACGTCCAAAGAAAATGGACGTCAGTACAAACATTGTACTGAGTATTTAAGACATGAATGAAATGAACATAATAAAAGAATCATAAGCCATAGGAGGAAGATATAACCTGCATGAGTTTTATAGGTGAATACATTTCATACATATATCGTATATTTATAGAATCATATTACATGTATCATCATAGTGCATATATCATCATATCATCATATTCGTTAACCCACGTGCAGGTAACCATCATATGACGCCCACTAGTGGTGATCATGCCCGGCCCTTTAGGCACGGTGTAACATAGCAGCCTGTCTTAGCGGTGACATGCCCGTCCATTTAAGTGCGGTGGAATCGTATGCATCCCGCCTTCGCGGTGACATGCCCGGCCAACTAGGCGCGGTGGAATCATATCTTCATATAATTAATCATAAACTTAACGTTATTACTTATCTCATAGACATATCATGACTCAACGTCATTATACATTTATCATCAAAACATACATTAGAGCTTGAAGGCAACTATAGATATGTTGGGGTGACATAAGGTCGTGAACCCTCGATTATATTATGGAGTAATCATCAACATCACATCTCACCTTGAAGGAACTAACATGTTAAGGTGAGTGAGTACAAGGAAAAGCATCAATGAAACCATACGTAGAATCATTAGCTTCATGGACATCTTACTTTACTCTAGGACTCTTTATACTTAACTCATCATCATCATTATCTTGCTCGTCGTATCTCATTTCTTTATTTCATAAATATCAAGCTCATTACAGTCATGGACTCATAGTTCCTTTGTTTAGGAAGATTATGGGAAATTTAGAAGATTCATGTCATAGAAGTCATGCCATAGAAAAAAGGGACTAGCCTTACATACCTCTTTCGTTTAAAAGTTTATCGCTTGATCGTTCCCCTTCGATGCTCGCGTTTCTACCTTCAAGAGGATTCGCGTCAACATTAGTTAATCGACTATAAGAACGTATTACTATTTTTAGGGGAAATTGGGCAGCATTTCCGTTGTTTCTACTACATTCTCCATATCATATATCAACTCCCAACATCCATAACAACATTTACAATATAATAGGCAACAATCATCATTCATCTACATTATCCGCATTTCGCAATTTCACTCCAATTTCTCCATAATCGTGATTATAGTTCACTACCGTGTTTTCTCACATATAATACTTACTCCATGTTCTAAATTGCATTTATAGCGGACTTATAATCACAACATACCAATATTCATAATTCACCCCAAACTACTACTCAACAATGACACTATTCACACATTCATGACCCATTTTCTATATCTTTCTACAATCCAAGTGTTTTAACTTTTCAACACCTTAAACAACATGTAATGATCATAAAACTAACCTTAGATAATGGAAGCATAAGCCTTGAGTGGAAATTCTCTTCTTGCACAAAAACCCTAGCTCATTTCCTTTGGGATTTCTTGGCTTAGATGAACTTTGATATGTTTTCTACACTTGATTTTGTGGGTTTGGTATAGTTGATCATAGCTTTCTCTTGGTTTCTTGTGGATGGAGAGTGGAGAGAATTCTAGAGGTTTTCTTGAAGTGTGGAGAGTGGAAAATGAAATTAATTAAATGAGAGAGAGGTCCTTATATCGACTTAAAATTTGTCCCGACCAGATTCTAAGGACCAACATACGGTCCGTATAATTTATACTAACCGTATGTATGGCCGTAGATCTAGCCCAGTGAGGACCCTCATTCTGGGCAAGACATACGGCTGGACATACGGTCCGTATGTTATACAGCCAGTATATTTGGCCGTATAATGCCCAGCTCTCCGAAACTTGTTCTCGTCGACTCGTTTCATCTTCAATCCTTATGGAACCTTCTTGACACTTGATTAACACCTCAATACCAATCTAAGGGACATTAACACTCTTCTCCAAGACATCATTACACCATCATTAACTCGTCGCTCATAATTTTTACCTGACACGCAACATATCCTTTGCTTTCCTTGACAACCTTCTTCCCTTACGTCAAATGTCTTTGAACCTCGATTAGGATCATCAAATACTATTTCTTACTTATCAAAACATCGTATTCGTCGTGCTCCTCGCTAGCCTATTCACTGTACGTTAATGGGAAATTTTTCCAAGGTGTAACACTGCCCTACCACGGCCTGCTGGAATATGGGGAGTCTGCCCCGCGGGGCACACAGACGAGGAAGAACTAGCTGCTGATACTGGGGGCTTAGCCCCAACTCTACCACCCATCGATGGACAATCTCGCATCATATGCTCAACCTGACCACAGGTATAGTAAGCATCTGAACTTTGGAGACACGAGCCCGAATGTAACTTTCTGCACCGACTACATCATGGGACCGGTGGTCTTCTCTGACTATAATCCCCTCCAAATTGGGAACCCGAAGCTCTCGAGCCTTGACCCTATCCTGAATGAATGGGGCGGTCAAATCTCCTACCTGCAAACTGAGGAGGTGCACTAGTTACGGACTGGCCCGAGTACCTGGAGAAAGTTGTTGTTGACCCCCTCTATACTCATTACTAATAGATCTGGCCCTCTTACTCTGCCCTCTATCAATATCGCGCTCACCCCTTTTCAGATGTTACTGCTCTTCTAAATTCTGGGCATGGGCCTGAATACAGGAAATGTCCATCCTCTCCTGGAGTGAAGCTATCAAACAATCTTTGAACAAATGTGGCCCTAGGCTACTCACAAATCTGTGTACTCTATCTCCCATATCGGCTACCATAGTAGGAGCATACCGGGCCGACGAATTGAAATGGAGACTATACTCCCGAGCACTCATATTCCCTTGCTTCAGATTCAGAAACTGTCAGCTCGGGCCCTTCGAACCTCGGGTGGCAAATAGTGACGAAGAAAAGCATCTACAAATTTTTGCCAACTGGAGGAGGTGCATTTTCCTTCCTTGAAGATATCCAATTATTATACCATAGGACCGCTACATCCTAGAGTCTATAAAATACCAACTCCATAGACTCAGTATCAGAGGCATGGATGATTCTCAACGTTCTCAGCATCTCATCAATAAAACCTTGCGGGTCTTCATCCGGCTTCGACCCAAAAAATTCTGGAGGATTTAAACTCATAAAGTCACGGGCTCTAGCACTAGTCACCCTGTCACCTAGACCCATACTCTGCCGCTGAGCCTGAGCGGAAACTATCTGTTTTAATAACTGAATAGCTTCGGTCATTTGTTGACCCGAAGTACCCGGCGGAGGAACTGGAGGCATAGGAGCCGGAGTTGAAGCCCCCTCTTGTTCTTCTAGAATAAGTGGAGTGTGAGAGGTATTAGATGGAGCCTCATTATGAGATTCACATTCTTCTACATTCGTTGGTGGCTCCCTTTCCATCCGCCCTTTTGTCGTAGCCTTGCCCTTCTAGGCGGCTGTGGCTTTTCCCTTTACCGGTATTGCTGAAATCATATCGCACAATTAGGGAGGAGAAAATCTTATAACATGGATCCATGGCACGATCTAATAAGAAAAAGAATGGTCATTTTTCCTAAATGTCCTGCAGCCTCCTGTTTATAAGTGTGGCGTGTTTCACACCCATAAACAAGACTCTACTGGACATGGTTCGTAGACACACCCTAGGACGGAACTGCTCTGATACCCCTTTTGTCACGACCCGACTAGGGGGCCATGACGGGTACCAGGAGCTGACTATCAAGCACCACTCATTATGCTAGTCATCATACCCAACCTGAACATACACAATCGTGAAGGCAACATATATATATATATATATATATATAAGCCTTCATGGCTACAAAAATGATATACAAAATATACACCGATATATCCATACGACATCAACTACCCACGTATCTGTATCTACTAGCCTCTACTAGAGTACTGTGTCATAAGGAAGGGACAGGACCCTGTTATACCCAAATATATACACAAAATAATATGATCATAAATAGCACCTCCGGAGTAATGGAGTGCTCCTGTAAACCTGATGATAAGATAAGCTCCTACGGGTCTGCACCGTCTCCTTGTCTACCTGTGGGCATGAACACATCGTCCAAAAAAAAAGGACGTCAGTATGAAAAGTGTACTGAGTATGTAAGGCATGAATAATACCAACATAATAAAGAAATGATGAAACATAAGGCGAAGACGTAACATGCTTACCTTTTAATGGAAAATACATGTTATGCATATCAAATATACCATAATCGTTAACCCGCGTCCGGGTAACTATCACACGCCGCCCACTAGTAGTGTCATGTCCGGCCATCTAGGCACGGTGTTATCTTAAGCTGCCCGCCTTCGCGGTGTCATGCCCGGCCATCTAGGCACGGTGTAATCATAAGTCACCCGCCTTCATGGTGGCATGCATGGCCATCTAGGCACGGTGTAATCTCATTATCATGTACTTATCATACAACATGCATTAGAACTCAATTAAAGCTACAACTCTATCGGGGTGATGTAAGGTCGAGAACCCCCGATTCCATTATGGAGTAGTCGTGATCATCATGCCTTACCTTTAAGGGACTAGCATTATAAGGTGAGTCTAGCAATAATAAGTAATATCAAGGAATCGTATAAGGATCATTAGCTTCATAAAAATACCATATCATGAGCTTTAGAATCTCTAGACTTAAGACTCATCATCATCATTATCATATTCGTAACATATCTCTTATCTTTATCTCATGAGGAGCTCCTTATAAACATAGACTCATAGTTTCCGGAATGTAAGAAGGTCATGGAAAAAAAACAAAGGAAGTCATGTCATAGAAATCATGCCTTGGAAAAAGGAGGGACTAGCCTCACATACCTTTGCATCGATTTAACTCTATCGTCTAATTGCATGCCCCTCAAGCTTGCGATTCTACCTTCAAGGGAATTCGTACTAAGATTAGATAATTGAAGACATACTCAAGCTTAAGCTAGAGACTTAGAGCTAACAAAAATTGGGCAATATCCCCATTGTTTCAACCACTTTCTCCAACTGTAACAATTTCCAACCATCAACAACAACACCCACAATATTCTAATCAATTACCTCTTTAAGCTAAGCATTATTCAATTCTCACAATTCCCCTCCAAGGATATCCATAACCATAATTATAATACAACATCGTATTTATTCCTCACATAACATTTCCTTAACGTCATTAGCATCATCTCTAACAAGATTATATTCATCTCATACTAAGAATCATGATTCACATTAACTTACTACCCAACATACCATTATTTCCATATTTAAGCTCATATTCCACTTTCTTCCATATTCCAAGTCTTTTAACCATTATATTCTCAACAATATGAAATAAACATAAAACTCACCTTAATCACTTAGGAACAAGCTTTGAGTCAATCTACTCCATTAGAATAAAATCCCCCACTTCAATACCAAAGAAATTCTTACTCTTCACAAACCCTAATAGGATTCCTAGTACATGAATCTCTTAATCTTTGCTTTTGATCTTGGTTTTTGGTGTAGATTTGTTGTAGAAATAGAGGGAGGGTTTTGGAGAATTCTAGAGAGATGTAGGATCTGTTTTTGGGAGAATAATGGAATAAAAACGTGAGATCTTATATTTATAATCAGGGCTGAAAAATTCCAGATCCGCGGGTCAACGAGCAGGGTCGACGGTGCCAGACGACGGCTCGTCGATGTGTCGATGGTCATCCTTTGGGTCGTTGACGTTGACTGGTTTCAACAGTTTTTTCTGAACTTCTCCGATTCGATTCGTTTCTCTTCTAATTCCCTCGTAGTGTCAAGAATGCATAATTACACTCCTGTACACATACAAGGTAAAATATCTCATGTCCAAAACTATGGTCCGGATCATCGAACGGAAGGTACACACCGCCAATAAGCCAAAATCTCCTTGCAACAAAACGGAAGGTGTAACAAGAAGTCTATTGATTATGGTATTGTGGGTGTTGCTATTTATGTTGGGAGTTGTTTATTATATGGAGAAAGTTGTCGAAACAAAGGAAATGCTGCCCAATTTTCGTTAGCTTTTAGTTGCTTTAGCTTAAACTTAAACGTATCTTCGCTTATCTAATTTTAGTGTGAATTCTCTTAAATGTAGAGTCGTGAGCTCCGAAGGAGAACGTGTAGTCGTTAAGAAGACGTCAAGGTATGTTAAGGTTAGTCCCCTTCTTTCAAAGGCATGACTTTTATATTATGATTTCCTCTCTATATCTCCATGACGTTCTTACACCCCAAAATATGAAAGTTAAAGATTCTTAAGAGCTCCTTATGAGAAAGAGATAAGATGTGTTCTATGATAATGATGATGATGATGATGATGATGATGATTTTACTTCTAGAGGTTCCAAAGCTTATGAATTGATGCTATTCTGAGCTTAATGATCTTATTGCATAATTTCCTTGATGTTATTCATCGTTGGCCATCTCACCTCATGACACTAGTTCCTTCAAGGTGAGACATAGTGATGATGGTTATTCCATAATATAATCGGAGGGTACCGACCTTATGTCACTGCGATAGAGCTATAGCTTTTACTTGAGCTCTCATGCATGCTTTATGTTATGTATGTGTATGATTACACCGTGCCTTGTTGGTCGGGCAGACACCACTACGCTGGGCGTAAGTAGGCGGCTTATGGATAACACCGTGCCTAGTTGGTCGGGCAGTCACCACTAATGGGTGGCATGAGATGGTTACCCCGGACGCGGGTTGATGATGATAAGCAGTTTATGTACATGCATATGTTTATGATGTTGTTTTAAAGTAAAAGTTAGGATGATGACTCCGCCTTAAGAGGCAATCAGTTACAGGTTATCTCTTCATTTTATGTTCTCTTATTTCTTGCTTTACATACTCAGTACATTATTCTTACTGACGTCCTTTCTTTTATGGACGCTGCGTTCATACCCGCAGGTAGACAGGAAGATGGCGCAGACGCTTAGGATCCATATTCAGCATATTTGCAGGAGCACTCTACTACTCCGGAGTTGCCGCTTATTGGTATATTCGTTTTGTGTACATATTTGGGGCATGGCGGGTCCTGTCTCGTCCTTATGATCTCAGTACTCTAGTTAGAGGCTTGTAGATACATATGTGTGGGTAGTAGATGTCTCATGATCTTCTTAGTGTATATCATGTATATCATTTTGTAGCCTCGTGGGCTTGTACATATATGTTTATTTCGAGGAGTAATTGAAGTTTGTTTCATGATAAGCTTGTGTTAGGAATGGTGTATGCTCAGGTTGAGTTTGATGATAAGTCTGGCAGATAGTGCTAGGTATGCTAGCTCCGGATACCCGTCATGGCCATCTAGTTGGGTCGTGACACACTCCCCATAACCCTTCCACCCCATAATTACTTCTTGTTACATGAACTGTACTCACCAAACCAAAATTGTCCATATTCTAGATTTAGCGGCGACTAGCTTTATCCAAAAAGATAATCTACACACAGAATATTGGTCGATTTCCTCTACAACAACTAGTACATTAGATCAATCATGACTTGGTATATCTTCTACAATGATCATATATCCAGTAGGTCATGTTATATTTTACGACAATCCAGTTAAATAGTATTTTTCTTCAGAATTGAAATGGTCTTTGGTATTCTAAAATATGTAACTTTATAGGTGAGTTTGATCACTTGTACTATCACTTAACTCTTGGATATAGTAGAACAAAGTCATCTTAAAAAAAAAAACTTGAAAAGTCACTCAACTACTGAAAATAGTGTAGCTGAGTCATTTTTCTTTATTTTATAAAAATAAAAGTCACTTTACTATTGCCATATCACACTAAATATACTATTCGCCTAAACGTGTATTCGTAGTGACATTTAATGGGGGTGACTGTAATAACTCGAACCCTCATTTTTAGTATTTGTATTTTCATTTGTGATTCGAGCATGTTTATATGTTGCTTATACCATTTGTAACTTGCAAGGACAATGGTTTGGGTAGAGATCGGGGTGGGCTGGGGATACTGCGGAAAAGTTTGATTTTTTGAATAATGAAGCTGCGATTATGAAAAATATTCAGATAATAGACCTTTGTAACGACAAAATGACCGTGATTGTAATTGAGGTCAAAGCTGACGAAGATTGCGACCACAATAGATTTTGACCTAAACATTTGAGGTAATGATTTCCTAACACCCTCTTAATAGTATATTTGAATGTGGATGAATTTTAACCATAGAAATATGATATACCAAGTGTCTGGGACATTTAGAACTGGGTTTAAAAAGGGGAAAATGAGAATTGATTAGTAATTAAACTCGAATTCAGAAATCGATTACATATTTGAATATC
Organism: Lycium barbarum; assembly: GCF_019175385.1. Classification (NCBI taxonomy): domain Eukaryota; kingdom Viridiplantae; phylum Streptophyta; class Magnoliopsida; order Solanales; family Solanaceae; genus Lycium; species Lycium barbarum. The sequence continues at coordinate 31,398,586 of NC_083341.1, read as the reverse complement.
ATAGAAATTTTAACCATAGAAATTTGAAGATTTACTGCATGGGTAAAATCGAATATGTATCGGGTCTCAATTTTTATGTCGTTGATCAAGGATTGAATTTTTTGTTAACTTATCATTGAGTTTGACTGCGGACTAACCTAAAAATATGGGATTGAATCCAACACGTATAATTGACTTCAATAATGCGTATTTTACATAGATTTAAAGTCCTTGGGGAAGGAATTGAGAGGGAAGTGAAGAAACAATTTTGGGTCAACGTTTAACAGTGAGGTAATTGAGATTTTAATCTCTTGAATGCTTACTTTTCTAAAACATAATTTACTATTAACATAAACATTTGTAAATTATTTCAAAATACCTAGTATGTTATCGGGTGAGCACATACTACAACATGTATATATGTTATTTGGATCTAAACATGAAATTTTGATATTCGTGTTTTTGTTCTGTTATACTTTTCTATGATATTAGCATGATATGTTTAAACATCTTGAAGAATGTATTATACTTACTTTAATACATTAAGCATTTCATACTAGTTTTACCCATAAAGGTGACATGACATGTAATGTGCTATTATATGAGTGATTCGATATGTGTTTGTATCGTTATGCACCATATGATGTTATTGAGATGTATTGTATTTTTATGTGATTTACTATGATGGATTTATAGTGATATCATGCTATATGGTCTAGTGGACTAACCACAAGAACCTATGGATGATTTGGTCTTGTCGTCCTATCAATGAAGACCTATGTTGTGGTATAGCATGCATTGATTGCTGGGGCCTATTATTGGGTCAAGTGGCTTTCCACGAGGGCCTATTGTGCACGTGTATAGAGATTATTTCTTTTATGCTATTGAGTTGATCTACATGCTCTGATTATTTATTGTGTGTGATGCATTATTTCTTGGCAGAATAGTCTGGTAGGCCCATGTACTTGTCCAGAATTGTCATGCCGGTGTTCGTACTTACGAATTTGTCAACCAACCCCCTCTACCCTTCAAAATTGAGCATTTTAAACCCTTTTTTGATCTGCTTATGGTGCGTGTTGTTTAAATGCCTCCATATTGGCTGGCACATCAAAAAGAATAACAATGTGTAGATGTCGTGTCACATGGCAAATTAAAAATAATTAAAATCAAATAATTAAAAAAAAACAAAAAAAAATCAACCATTAATCTCCTCCCTATTGATTTCTCTCTCTCCCCTCACGTTCTTCTTATTTCCCATCTGTTTGTGTCTCTTCATGATCTTCCTCCTCTTCCCTTCCAACTCTTCCTCTTTATAAATCATAGAAATAAAATTAAAAGGAATAAAGAAACGAAGTTGTGAGAGAAAATTAAATTTTTTGTCTAGATCGAATAGTGGAAGAAGAAGTTTGATGGTCCATTTCCAGGGCTGAAGGCGGTAGGTGGTGGAGAAGAAGTTTGGTGGTCCATTTTTGTCCAGATAGAAAAGTGAGAGAATAATCACTGTTTTCTTTTTTTCTTTTTTTACTATTTTTGGAAAAAAGTCTTGTCTTGTTTGATTTTTAAAATTTGAGGCTAAATTTTCTCAAAAAACTCAAGTCTTTTGAAAGTATTAATGGGTAAAAGATGCATAATTTCTAATTCAAAATTCTTTATGGGTTAATTTTGAGGTGTGGTGATTTTTGAGAATCTTTTGGTTGACCCATTTTTGATTTGTTGGTATTTTTGATATTTTGATGGGTTTCCCTTCTACAAAGAGGTCATATAATGAAATTTCTAAAGGGGATTTGGATTATACCAGAGGATTCTATATTCATGATAAAGATTTTGATTTGAGATAAGAAACAAACAAAGAAGATTAGGGAGGGGAGAAAGAATTGGACAGAAAAAATTGGGGAGGGAGAGAGAGAGCAAAAAAAACAGGCAAGAAAAAAGCTCATTTTGTTTAACAATGGAGGATGAACATCGGGGAAGAAGATGACACTAAAAAAATGGTTGTTCGTGCCTTTTTAATAGGCCTCACACTCCTTAAACGAGTGTATCACACACACTTCCTTAAGAAATGCCACATAGGATGAGCAGGGTTTAAAATGCTCAATTTTGAAGGGTAGAGGGGTTTGGTTGATAAATTCGTAAGTACGAACACCGGCATGACAATTATAGACAATTATGGGGGTCTAGGAGACTATTCCGCCTTATTTCTTTCATGCAGGATATTTTATAGACTTGCTCCAAGATGTATTAGAGGGGGAAGGTTGGTGATCTACTAGATCCTTGTGGCTCACTATATGGTTGTATCGTGCAAATCCTTGTGCTAGAACCTCCACGTGGCACACTTGATCTTGCTCGCGACATTTCAAGTTCTAGTTGAGGTGTGTTATCGATTTGTGGTGAAGATTTTTTACCTTATTTCTTTATTTATTATTTTTAGGTTGTGTCACATAACTTTTTTTGTATTCACAATTGTAGTCGCCCTTTGACTTAGTTGGTGGGTTGTGATCCATTCTTTAAACATATTAACTCTCTTAGTTATTTTCACTGCTATTCGAGAATTTTACATATGTTATAACTATTCTATCACGTTATTAGACCATGTTGTGGTTGATTGAATCAGTTGCATACTAGGTAATAGTTTGTCAGGTGTCAGTCGCGGCTCATGAAAATAGATCATAATAGTGACATACAATGCTTGATGCTAAAAAGAATCATAAAATTTGATCATTTTAACCAATGTAGGACGATCCGACCCATCAACTCAATTGATCGGACATGAGAAGTTGTTGTGTTTTAAAAGAAGATGAATTTGTACTCTTGTCAATTCATGTTTCTGAAAAATTGATAGAGTATAAATATGGTGGTACAATCAAAGAGGTCTATAATGAAAACTATATTGGAAAGGGGTGCTTATTAAATTAGATGATAGGTCATTGCCTGAGTTAATATTTATTGCTTACTTTGTTTGAAAATAAAATATTTCTTGTGAAGTGTTGTAACGATCCATTTGGTCATTTAGGCATTTTACCCTTGTTACCCCTGCTGACCCTTTCCTAACGTCGTTGGAGTGTTTTGACTTGCGGGGATGGGTAGAACGGTCCCTGAGGTGATCAGATGAGTCTTGATTGATTTTGAGGAATTTAGAAGTTTTTAAGTTGAATAAGTGAAAAATGGTTGACCAAAAGTTAACTTTTGGGTAATTGCATCCAGAATTGATTTCTGATAGTTCTGTTAGGTCTGAAATGTGATTTATGACTTACTGCAGTCGTTGGTTCTATTTCCGAAGGGTTCGGGTGTGATTTGGGTCATTGGTTGAGAAATCGGTTAAGTTAAGGAACTGGAGTTGACCACGGTCAATATCAGGTTAAGATGACCCTGTGTCGATGTTATGAAAGTTGCAACAAGTTCGTATGATGATTTTGGACTTGTTCGTAAATTTTGGTCTTGTTCATAAATTTTGGTTAGATTCTGATGAGTTTCGGATGTGTTTGGTTGTATGGTGTTTGTTTTGGTTTCGACGATGTTTTGAGCAAAAAGGGTACCATAATGAGCAAACAACCTCTGTTTTGTGTTTTGATTGAACCGTTAGATCCGTATCGTAATTTCGGAACTATAGCAACAAGAATCGTCGCGTTTCGTCATCGTATGAGTGAGATATGGCCTTTTTTTCTAAATTTTGCTGTTGCTGATTTTCTGGTGAGACTTTTGCTAAAAATTATGATTTTGCCCCTAAGTTCGTCCTTAAATTTTCTGCATTTCTTCAAAACTTGAAAACATCATATCCCTCTCATTTTAAGGCCAAATTGGGTGATTCAAAAGGAAATCTTGAGTGAAATATCGCAAGGATTTTATTGGGCTTGTCAAAAGTGAGCTCCGTGATCATCTAACACATGATTTATACCGAAACAGCTGCTGTGTTTTTTCTTATCCACTTGTTTCGGGATTTAGTTACTTTCTTACAAGTTTGGGAGCTCAGATTGAGGTGATTTTAGCGGTGTTGTTCTCGTCTCAACGAGGGGGTAAGCATATTACCTTTATTTTGGTGTTTCCCCATGATTACTTTTGTTGGTTATCGTTTATATCCATGTTTGGATTGTAGAAATTGGGGTTTTGAACTCAATTTCTCAACGAAATTACAATTTTACCCTTATGGGCCCGAATTTTCTTTTAAGGGTTATTTTTCGATTCGAATAATTTTATGGCGATATGGGTATCGTTAGTCTCCGTTTCCGATGTAGATTGCAATATTGAATAGACTTCGAATGTTCAAAAGCTCTTCGAAAGAGTAAGGCTCTCGTGGGATAGTTCGTGGCACCTGCTCGGCATCGAGGTAGGTTACGGTTTACCTTTCGGTTAGACTCCAATTAGTGAAGCATATGTAAAAGTTAGTTATTGACGGGGAAAGCATGTTAAGCCTTCGGGTATGAAGTTGGGATGAATATTCTTAGGTTGGTATTGTTGATTGACTATGTGGGCTCGTCGCCATGATTGTTATGATTGGGCCTTCGCTCTACTGTCTATGTGTCATATTCATGTGACTGACATACTTGTCCCTCTCCCTCTTGTTATCCCATTTTCATATGAAAGAGGAATATTGTTATTGAGAATTGGAATATTGATCTGCATATTATAATATAAATATGAGGATTTTTATGATCGATGTTTCCAATTGAGGCTGAGGAAGTGCACGACATGCATTCCATACTTCATATGTGATTGTTGCCTTTGTGTTTTGCATTCATCTCTCTCTTTTGTATTTCACTTATCATCGGAAAAAGGAAGGATAATGAGAGTGGGCCTAAATTGTGATGTGTACTTATGATAAGACACGAACAAGATCTTGATTATGATTTAATGTTGGCAATGATATCAAGCATGGAATTCATCCTCATTTTACATGATACATTGATATGAGCTGTGACTTGGTACTGATGATGCTAAGTGAGAGAGTGTAGCCTCCGAGGTCGTTGCCAGAGAGCATAAAAGAGAGATGAGTGTCCGAAGCCCGAGGTCTTTATCGAGATCGTGAGAGTGTCTGATGCCCGAGGTCTTTACCAGGATTGTGAGAGTGGTACATGGACTTCACGGGTCCTCCACGAGTCATGACTATCGAGATGTGAAGGATTTTCGTCTGTAGCATGTGTGTACGGTATGAGACAGTTGGCCAGTGCATTGCATATAATTGTCCCGAACAATTAGGGTGGTCTTTTTTTGTAATAATAAAACCTGAAAAAATCCCGAACCGAACCGAAAGCCTTACATGTATGAAATATATTTTATATGTATTAACAAATATGTTAAATTTATATTTTATAAATTACGTTTTAAAATATATAGAAAAAAGAATTTAGGTCACTGGAATTTGGGCCTTTAATTGATTGAATTAACTTATATGATATATTTAAGAGTCGAAATTATAAAGCAGTACCAGAAATAAGTAGTTCACTGAAAGCTATTATAGTTCCAAAAGTCAGGCTTGTGCAAATTGTTTGTTTGCCGTTATTGTTGTGGTGCTAATTGATAGTTAACATTTCAGTAGAAGAAATAGAACAACGAAAGGAGTTTTCTCCTCTATGCACTTGATTGAGTTGATTCTTTGAATAATAAAGAAGTATTTTAATAGTGGTGTATTTTAATGTGACACTTTAAAGGTAAAATTACCGAAAATTAACCGAACCGTACCGGTACTGAGAAGAAACCGATATGATTGGGATGGTTTTAAAAAATCTAATTTTGGTTACACATTATAAAATACCCGAAAAATTGGGATGGTATATTTTTTATAAAATAACCGGCCGAACCATCCCATTGACACCCCTTACTACTCTTGCTACACCCTTTTTGGGGTGCAGAGTTGTTCCAGGTACATGAGCGAGATTCAGTTAGCCTTCAAGGATCTCACACAGTTCATCTAGACTTTTCTATTTAATTCTCATTCTAAACAGAAGTTGTATTCAAGTTGTGGTTGTAACTTTTGTTCAAGTTGTATACTTAGAAGCTCTTGTACTATGACTTGACCAGATCCTTGGGTAGTTATTTGCATTTCCGCACTTATTAGTATTTATTTATAATATTCAGACTGCTTTCATTACTTAATTTCCGCATGTGATAATTAAAAACGGTTAAGTAAAAGGGAAGGGTTCGCCCACCATGAGGGTTAGTGTGGGTGCCCGCTCGACCCACGAGTTGGGTCGTGACTGTGGGGACTTGTTGATGGTTGACAAGTATTTAAGTATGGGGAAATTTTAGAAAAGTACACTTCGCTGACTTGTATTGCAAAAATATAGCTCAAATCTTACATTATAAAAGTATAGCCCAAAAACACTTTTATACAATGTTATACACTTATATACAAAAGACAGGTTCATTATGCATATAGGTGTATGAAAGTGTATAATGTGTCGATATATATACTAAAAAAATATATAATTATACAATATTATACACGAAAATACGCACTTATACACATTCATACACAATTATACAATACTGTATAAGTGGGTATAAACATAGATCTGGACTGATTTTGAATAAGAATTGCACTTTTATACAAGACAGATGCATTATGTATATAGGTGTATAAGAAAGTATAATAGTGTGTAAGAGGTGTGTATACACTCATATAAACTATTATACAATATTATTAAAAAAACTAACTCCAACACCATCATTGACGGAGCAGCAACTGCCACCAGCCATAGCCGGAGTTCCGTTCTCCGGAGAAGTCCAACACCACCAATGATGGAGCAGTAGCACCGAAGGATCTTCCAGGCTCCGACGAGCAGCAATAGACTTTCTCTCTCTCTCAGTTCATCTTTATCTCTCCCTCGACGAGATCACGTTGGAACTCCGGCGAAAACCACCATCCACACCACCCTACTCACCACCACCAGATTTGAGTAATTTTTTCGGTGATCGAGAGAGAGGAGGAGAAGTAGAAAGAGAGAGAGAGAGAGAGAGAGAGAGAGAGAGAGAGAGAGGAGGAGGAGGAGGAGGAGGAGGGAGTGGGTCTTTTTTTATAAGATTTAAAAAGGTGGACCAATTTAAAATTTCAACATGTAAAGATTTAAATAAATTGCTAGCAAAACAGCTAACTATAAAACTCAACATTCTTATTTAATCCAAAATCATTTTTAGAACCAATATTTTGATTTAATTGCGTTGTATGTTGATTAGAGTAATAATGCTACTAAAATTGACCCAATTTTTTAAATCTTACAAAAATCATCCACTCCCTCCTCCTCTCTCTCTCTCTCACTCACTTTCGGCCGCGCCTCCTCCCTATAGATCATCGGAAAATCCACTCAGATCTGGTGGTGGTGAGCAAGGTGGTGTGGCTGGTGGTTTTCGCCGGTGCTCCCAGCGTGATCTCGTCAAGGGAGTGATAGAGATGAACGGAGAGGCAGAAAGTCTACTGCTTCTTGTCAGAGCTTGGAAGTTCCTATGTTGTTGCTGCTCCGTCGTTGGTGGTGTTGGAGTTCGCCGGAGAATAAAACTGCAGCGATGACTAGTGGTTGCTACTACCTGTCGTTGGAAGTGTTGGAGTTAGTTTTTCTATAATAGTGTAAATAGGTGTATACACACCTCTTATACACTATTATACATTTTTATACACCTATATACATAATGTATCTGTCTTGTATAAAAGTGCAATTTTTATTCAAAATCAGTCCAGATCTATGTTTATACCCACTTATACAATATTGTATAATTGTGTATAAGTGCGTATTTTCATGTATAATATTGTATAATTATATTTTTAGTGTATATACCTACACATTATACACTTTCATAACCTATATACATAATGTACATGTCTTTTGTATATAAGTGTATTACATTGTATAAAAGTGTTTTTGGGCTATAGTTTTGCAATGTAAGTTTTGGGCTATATTTTGCAATGTAAGTGAGCGAAGAGTACTTTTCTGAAATTTCCCCAATTGTATAAGGCAAAACATGAAATTTGATTGGGGGGCAGGGATATTTATAATATTTACATAGAATTAAGAAGACAAAATAATATCAACAGGACTACCATGTAGCACATACTAGTAAGACGAATACTTACAAGTTCGACCTTACATGAAACTCTCGAGAGGAAATTTTGAATAAAAATTAGATAAGATAAAGAAACATATAAAGTCCAGTTTGAGGCAACAAATAGTCCTTGCATTATGGTATTAAACTCCAATGGGAAAGTTACATAAATACAAGTAAATAAGTAAAATATTTCAACTATTAACTAAGTTACACAATCTACGATATATACTTTATATTTAGGGTATATGTATAATTTTATACCATAAATAAAAAGATGTTGCTACGAATAAAAGTCTAACAAGAGGGAGTTTCCTATATTAGCGATAACCAAATTAAATACATATCAAAACACATTAATTACTTTTCTAAACATCCCAATATACTCAGCTAGCATTAATCCATAAAATATTATACTACTGTTTATATGATTTATATTATACAATTCCTTGAACAAGTATATATATTCTTGTACTTATATATTACATATATTTCACTATTATATGCTATATATAATATTATTTTTTATGTATATTAACTAGTATATACTATATATAAAATAACTTCTTATGTATATTAAACAAAAAGTATTTTATATATATCTTTGACCACATACATTATTGTCACGACCCGACGGGCACCCGGTGCTAGCCCACCCGGGCACCCCTTAGCGTACCTTTACACTTACATCTAGGTGAGCCACATATTTTAAACATACATTTCTATTAATCAATCATACTAGTCCCATTGGACAACAATACCTTTGTATCATCATTGACAACTATGCCAAATCAATGTACATAAGCCGACGAGGCTAACAAAATGAAATCCAAAATGTAGGCTGACAAGGCCGATCATATCTAACCTTATAAACATGTCTACGAGCCTCTAAGGAGAGTATGTCATAACATATAGGCGGGACAGGACCCCGCTATGCCCATAATTATGTACACGAAAGAATCAATACCAAAAGCTATAGCTCCGAATGAAAGGGAGCTCCACTATGTAGTCTCTGAGAATGTAGCTATGGATCAAGTCTGTCTCCCTGGGCACCTGCGGGCATGATGCAGCGTCCACAAACAAAAGGACGTCAGTACGAAGAATGACCTGAGTATGTAAAGCATGATCAACATTAATACAGAAGCATAATAAGCAATATGAGAAATAGCACAGGAGGGGAGATAGCAGTATCAACGTCATAAGCACTTGCCTTTCATAGAGACTTTCCATTTCTAGTACGTAATTGTGTACATACATCTGTATCCATATCCGTACTCGTATCCATACTCATTTACATATACGTATCCTTATTCGTATTCATATCATATCTATATCATATACATATCCATATCATATTATAACATTTACATAGCATGCCCGACCACGAAGGTTCGGTGTTTCATACATACTTGGCCAACCAAGGCTCAAGGTTACACATACCTGGCCCTACCAAGGCTTCAGGGTTACATCTACCTGGCCCTACCAAGGTGTTACACCTCAGAAAATTTTTCCGTTGGTACGCAAGTGAACGAACTAGTGATAAGTATGAGTGCATGAGGTCTATGATCAAGAAACGACGTTTGATGACCGTAGGCGAGATTTCGAAGGTATCCGATGTGAGATGAGAAAGTTGGCTAAGTTAAGATGGGATATAAGGTGAGCAATGCATGTGCATGGATGTGGGTGATTAAAATGAGAAGTCTAAGAGATATGAAAAGTTGCAGATTTGAAATCTGCCCAGTGGTCGTAAAGTGCAAAATACGGACCGTAAATTGGTATACGGTCCGTAAACTGGCAGTTGTAAATTACCATGCAAGACTTCGACTTTCTGCCCAGTTGAGAAATGGTAAAATACGACCAGGAGGACGGACCGTAAAGTGCTTTACGGCCCGTAAACCATGGTCGTAAATCACTATGCATGCAGCCAAAGTTTCTGGTTCTGGAAATGGTTAAAGATGACCACGAGGGATGGTGCGTAAAGTGGAATACGGACCGTAAACCTCCATGGACGACCACTGTTCACCCAACACAGATTTTTACAATTCATTAAATAAGGGAACCAACACTTATTTTATTTCATTACAACATTACACCACTTCTCTCTAAAACCTCTCTCTACATTTATTATACAAGTTTTCAAGGATATTTAAGGATCAAAAACATAAAACAAGGTGAATCAAGAGTAAGAACATCATCAAAGATCATCTAGGTCAAGAAATCCAAATGGAGAAAAACTAGGGTTTTGCTCAAAGTGGAGTATTATTAACCAAAGCTTGTTCCTACAACTTCTAAGGTAAGATTCATGATTTTTACATGATGTTTAAGGTATTGAAGAGTTGAAATACATGGATTGTAGAAAATATGGTCAGGTAGGTCATGAATGATGAATAGTGACATTTTGAGGAATAATTTGAATTGAATCATGAATGTTGTCGTGTTGTGATAAGAATGCATTATAAATGGTACTAAGTTCATGAACTAGACACTTTAGACGAATGGACGAAGTTGGATGTTATGACCATGAATATGGGTGAATTAGAGGCAAATTAAGGAATCTAGATAATGTGAATGACTAATGGCCATTGTTATGATATTAATGAAGGTATAGACGCTAGCATTGGGAGGAAGCGTGCAAATGTAGAATAGTCTGACGAAAAGGTATGTAAGGCTAACCCTTCTTTCATAAGGCATCGTTCCTTGGCCAAACTCTTAGATCCTCTATATGAGTATGTTGTATTCAAACGATTGACACTCCGAGCTCATAAGCTCACGATCCTCGATATGTGCTACGATTGTACTACGCACCCCATATGACGAGTAAGCATAAGATATAGATGTAGCGAAAATGATGATAATAGTGATGACGATGATAATAATAATGATGCTAAAGGTGCCTACGGGCGATTATACTTACATGTGCCTATGAAGGGCTATAATGACACCCCGAGCTTATAACGCCGGGTAGGATATATGTATATGAATATGTATAAAGTATGTATACGACTACGAAACGCGCGCACACCTATGCAGATGGTACGGATAACCCTGAAGCCTTGGTAGGGCTAGGTATGAGTAACCTTGAGCCTTGGTTGGCCAAGTATGTATGAAACACCGATCCTATGAGGTCGGGTATGCTATGTAAATGCCATGTATATGAAATGACTATGTATATAATATGAATATGAATGTGATAAGACTACGTATAAGAATACGAATAAGGACATGTATACGAATATGAGCACCAGTATGGTACGAGTACTATTATGGAATACGGATGATGACGTAGGTGTACAAATACGTATGAAAAATGGAAAGTCCTACGAAAGGCAGATAAGCGCTATGACGAGGATATTATTGTCTCCCCCCTCCTATGCTGTTTCATATGTTATTCATGATGCTTATTTATTGATGTTGCTCGTGGTTTACATACTCAGTACATTCTTCGTACTGACGTTCTTTTGTTTGTGGACGCTGCGTCATGCCCGCAGGTGCACAGGGAGACAGACTTGATCCATAGCTGCCTATTCGGAGATTACATAGAGAGCTCCATTTCCTTCGGAGCCATATCTTTTGGGTACTCATTCTTTTGTGTATATAATTATGGGCATAGCGGGGTCCTGTCCCGCTAATGTGATATGTTATACTCTTAGAGGCTCGTAGACATGTGTGTGTGCGGGTAGATGTGTTTGTCCTTGTCGGCCTATGTTTTGTATATCATTTTGTCGGCCACGTTGGCCCATGTACATTGATGTGGCATAGATGCCTATGATGATATAAATGTGTTGTTGTCCAAATGGGACTAGTTGATGAATGAATGAAAATGCATGTATAATTATGTGGCTCACCTATATGTAAGCATAAGAGTAAGCTAAGAGGGTGCCCGGGTGGGCTAGCACCGGGTGCTCGTCGCGGCCCCGAGTCGGGTCGTGACAAAAGTGGTATTAGAGCAGTTCAGTCCTAGGGTGTGTCTACGAGCCGTGTCTAGTAGAGTCTTGGTTATGGGTGTGTTGCGCGCCACACTTATAAACAAGAAGCTGCGGACATTTTCAGAATAAATGACCTTCTTTCTTCATAAGAATCGTGCGATAGAGCTATGATGTAGGATATTCTTGCTCCTAAATCGTGTGTTGTGTATTTCAGAGATGCCTAAAAAGGGAAAGACTACGGCAGCCCAAAAGGGCAAGACGGTGGCAGAGAAGCGGGCTATGAAAGCACCGCCACCGGTAGTAGAGGAAAGTGAGTCCTAGTGTGCGGCTCAATCTCAGTCCTCCCAGACAGTGCCCGTCTCTGAGGAGCGTGAAAGAGCCTCAGCCCCAGCTCCAGCACCTCCAGCTCCTCCACCAAATGCTTCGGGCCAAGATGTAAAAGAGGCCATTACTTTATTGACTCAATTGGTTGCAGCCCAGGCTCAGAGGCACAGTTCAGGGTATGGTGATATGGCTGTTAGTGCAAGAGCCCGTGATTTCATTACTTTGAACCCTCCGAAATTCTTTGGGTCAAAGCCGGAGGAGGATCCTCAGGATTTCATCGATGGTATGCTAAGGACGCTCCGATTGATACATGTTTCAGACACCGAGTCGGTAGAGCTAGCGTCATATAGATTGAGAGATGTCTCGATCCAGTGGTATACAGTATGGATGGCTTCACGGGGAGCCAATGCACCTCCCCCGGTATGGCAAGAGTTTGTTGATGCTTTTCTCCGTCATTATATGCCTCCAGAAGTTCGGCGAGCAAGGGCCGATAAATTCTTGAACTTGAGGCAAGGAAGCATGAGTGCCCTAGAGTATAGCCTCCGTTTTAACTCCTTGGCCAGGTATGCTTCGGCCATGGTAGCAGATATGGGAGACAGGGTACACCGATTTGTAAAGGGCCTAGGGCCCCATCTGATGGATAAATGCTTGACTGTGTCCCTTCCAGACGGTATGGACATTGCACCCATGCAGGCACATGCTCAGAACTTAGAAGAAAGCCTACAACAGCGAAGAGGTTAACGTGAGCAAGATCAGGGACATAACAAGAGGGCCAAATCTTTAGGCCCAATGAGTGAGTCCCGAAGCGGACACAGGCAACAGTTCCCTAGACATTCGGGCTATTCTATGACCAGTACACCTCCACGGTTTTCAGGCCAGAGCCTTGATAGATCTATTCATCCCGGACCGAGTCAGAGTTATTCGGGGTCCCAGTTTACAGGTGATTCAGGCCAGTCAAGGCCACCTATACCACGATGTTCCCAGTGTGGGAAGTCGCATTGGGGTTAATGTCGATTGGGTTTAGATGTTTGCTATTCATGTGGTCGACCAGGCCATATTATGCGTGATTGCCCCTCAGTATATGGTAGAGGTAGGACCCAACCATCAGGGTTGGTAGCCGGATCTTCGGCATTTGTACGCCCTACGGGGCCAGGTTCACATACGCCAGTCGGCCATGGTAGAGGTAGAGGCAGAGCTCCCAGTACTAGCGGCCCTCAGCACCGTATTTATGCCTTGGCTGGACGCCAAGATCTAGAGTCTTCTCCTGACGTGGTCACAGGTATATTATCGGTATTCTCTCATAATGTATATGCTTTGATTGATCCGGGCTCCACGTTATCATATGTTACTCCTTATATTGCGGGTCAATTTATAGTTGAGCCAGAGTCGATCAAACCTTTTGAGGTGTCCACACCCGTGGGTGAATCGGTAATAGCTAGCCGAGTATATAGGGATTGTATAGTCACGATTTGTGACCCTCGTACCATGATTGATTTGCATGAGCTAGAAATGGTAGATTTTGATGTTATTATGGGCATGGATTGGTTGGCTTCTTGTTATGCCAATGTTGATTGCCGAATGAAGATGGTTCGTTTCCAGTTTCCGGGAGAACCAGTCTTAGAATGGAAAGGGAATGCGGCATCACCAAAAGGTAGATTTATTTCTTATCTAAAGGCAAGGAAGATGATCACGAAAGGATGTATTTATCATCTAGTGCGAGTTCAAGATGTAGAAGCTGAATCGCCGACCCTTCAGTCAGTTCCTGTAGTGAACGAATTTCCGGATGTGTTCCCGGAAGAGCTTCCAGGCCTTCCTCCCGAACGGGAGATTGATTTTACCATTGATGTGTTGCCAGGCACCACACCTATATCTATTCCTCCATATAGAATTACACCCGCAGAATTGAAAGAGTTGAAGGAGAAATTGAAGGACTTGCTTGATAAAGGCTTCATTAGGCCTAGTTCATCCCCGTGGGGAGCGCCCGTATTGTTCGTCCGAAAGAAAGATGTCTCCCTGAGAATGTGCATTGATTATATGCAATTGAATAAAGTAACGATTAAGAATAAATATCCTCTCCCAAGGATTGATGACTTGTTTGATCAATTGCAAGGCGCCAAATGGTTTTCAAAGATTGATTTGAGGTCCGGGTATCATCAAGTGAGGGTTAGGGAGAAAGATATCCCTAAGACAGCCTTCAGAACGAGATATGGTCATTTTGAATTCCGGGTGATGTCATTTGGGCTAACTAATGCGCCAGCCGTATTTACGGATTTGATGAATAATGTGTTCCGGTCCTTTCTGGACTTATTTGTAATCGTATTCATTGATGATATTTTAGTGTATTCTAGATCCGAAGCAGAACATGCGGATCATTTGCGTATTGTCCTTGGAGTTCTTCGAACTCGAGAATTGTTTGCAAAGTTTTCCAAATGTGAGTTCTGGTTGAACTCAGTGGCATTTTTAGGGCATATTGTGGCAGCCGATGGTATTCGAGTAGATAGTCAAAAGATTGAGGCCGTGAAAACTTGGCCAAGACCCACAACTCTTATAGAGGTTCGTAGCTTTCTGGGCCTAGCAGGTTATTACAGGAGATTCGTTGAAGTTTTTTCCTCTATTTCTGCACCACTCACAAAGTTGACACAGAAATCAGCCAAGTTTCAATGGACAGATGCTTGCGAACGTAGTTTCCAAGAGTTAAAGGGTCGATTGACTTCTGCCCCAGTTCTGACACTTCCAGAGGGATTGGAAGGATACGTTGTGTATTGCGACGCTTCAGGTGTTGGGCTAGGTTGTGTGTTGATGCAACATGGCAAGGTGATTGCGTATGCTTGAAGGCAATTGCGGAAATATGAGCAAAATTATCCTACCCATGACTTAGAATTGGCCGCGGTGGTCCATGCATTAAATATATGGAGACATTACTTATATGGTGTCCACGTGGATATTTACACAGATCATAAGAGTCTTCAATACATCTTCAAGCAGAAAAAGTTGAATTTGCGGCAACGACGATGGCTAGAGTTGCTAAAAGACTATGATGTTGAGATCCTGTACCACCCCGGAAAGGCAAATGTGGTGGCTGATGCTCTTAGCCGTAGGTCGATGGGGAGTCTAAGTGATGTACGACCAGAGAAGAAAGAGATGGCCCGTGAGCTTCAACAGTTAGCTAGCCTAGGAGTCCGAGTAGTGGACTCAGGTAGCAGCGGAGCTACTATCTAGAATACCGCAGTCTCGTCGCTAGTGGCAGAAGTGAAAGAGCGACAATATGAGGATCCCATGCTAATGCAGTACAGAAATACACTACCTCAGAAAAAGGAGTCATCATTTGACATTTCCGGAGACGGAGCTCTCCGATGTAGAGGAAGATTATGTGTTCCCGATGTGGCAAGTTTACGCCACCAGATTTTGAGAGAAGCTCATAGTTCCCGTTATTCTGTTCACCCCGGAGCGACGAAGGTGTATCATGATCTTAAGTCTATATATTAGTGGAATGGGATGAAGAAAGATATAGTGGAATTCGTCGCTCAGTGTCCTAATTGCCAACAAGTGAAGATTGAACACCAAAAGTCGGGTGGATTGTTGCAAGCTATGGAAATCCCAACTTGGAAGTGGGAAGTGATTAACATGGACTTCATTTCTGGCTTACCTCGTTCTCGACGTAAGTGTGATTCCATATGGGTAATTGTGGATAGACTCACAAGTCAGCTCATTTCTTACCGGTCAGGACGACCTATAAGGCAGAAGATTATGCGAAGCTTTATCTTAAAGAGATAGTAAAACTCCATGGCGTCCCGGTATCTATTATCTCCGACAGAGGGACTCAGTTTACAGCTATGTTTTGGAGGTCTTTCCAAGAGGGTTTAGGGACCCGAGTTAGCCTTAGCACGGCATTTCATCCCCAGACCGATGGACAAGTTGAACGTACTATTCAGACTCTTGAGGATATGTTACGAGCATGTATGATAGATTTTGGAGGGAATTGGGATGATCATTTGCCACTCATTGAATTTGCTTACAATAATAGTTATCATTCCAGCATTCAAATGGCACCATATGAAGCTTTATATGGGCGAAAGTGTAGATCCCCAATTGGGTGGTTCGAAACCGGAGAAACTAAATTGATAGGGCCAGACTTGGTCCAGCAAGCTATAGAGAAAGTCAAGCTTATACAAGATCGCTTGTTAGCAGCCCAAATTCGTCAGAAGTCCTATGCGGATAATCGTCGGAAAGACTTGGAGTTCAAAGTAAAGGATTGGGTATTCTTGAAAGTGTCGCCAATGAAAGGCGTTATGAGATTTGGCAAAAAGGGGAAGCTTAGTCCCCGGTATATTGGACCATATGAGATTGTGCGCAAAATAGGCAAAGTGGCCTATGAGTTAGATCTGCCTCCGGAATTGGAGTCAGTCCATCCAGTATTTCATGTCTCGATGCTTCGAAAATGTGTTGGAGATCCCACTAGGATCGTCCCAGTAAATGATGTGCAAGTGACAGAGAAATTGACTTATGAAGAGGTACCCATTGCCATATTAGACAGGCAAGTACGGAGGCTTAGAAACAAAGAGGTGGCCTCGGTTAAGGTTCTATGGAGAAGTAGTAAATGAGAGGAGATGACATGGGAAGCAGAAGAAAGTATGCGATCCAAATACCCACATTTATTTCATCCCTTGGAAGAAGCCCAATGTTATATCCCGTAATTTCGCGTGTTTGGGAAAATATGAGATGATTTTGGTTTGTAAGGAATAAGGACACATGTTGATTTGAAATTCACATATGTGTGTGTTGTTCATGAAAAATATTGGTGTGGAAATACGGAGGAAGGCCAAGGACAAAATTGAAATTTTAGAAATTAGTTTCGGGAATTACAAAATAAGAACTTCACTAATTGGGCTAAAAAACAATAAGAAAAAAAGGCCCAAGTTGGGGGAGGGTGGCCGGCCATCTTATGGCCCAAGCCCACCATTTTAATAATTTTTCCATGTGCCAATTTATATAAGGGATATATATGCATTGTTATCCATTAGAAGTTTCATGAATCAAAAAAAAAAAAAAAAAGAGCAAGAACAAAGAAAGGGAGGGGTTTCGGCCCCTCAAGAGGAAAAAGAAAAGGGTTCCAAGTCCATGAATCATGATCCAAAAATCATGATTTTCTAGCAATATTGCCAACTCAAGGATGCTCTTCAACATGGTATAATTATTTTGGCAAGAAACTACCTTTTGTAGCAAGTGGAAGATTGGAGGAAAAGGTAAAAATCCATCCCTTTTATTATGTTATGGAGGTTTGTTTGTGTTGTAGAGTGTAGGAATGAGTAGAAACTATGAAAATATGGAAGTTTGCATGGTACCTAGATGCAAGCATGTGTGGCCGTGTGTGCCTTGATGTATAAGTAATATGAGTTGAATTTTTTGTTGTATCCTAGTTATGGTTATGGTAAAATTTATATTGGAAATGAAAGTGAATGAATTTGGTTGAAATTGGAAATGAAGGAGTGTGGCCGTGTGGTATAGTGTTGATGATGGAAGATGAATTAAATTTCTTTGTTATGTTAATTGTGTTGTTGTGAAGTGAATGGAAGAATAATGGTTCTTGTTGTTATGGAAAGATTGTTGTTAAGTTGTTGTAGGAAATATGCAACTTTATTGTAGTTTATGTATATATGGAAATGAAAGTGATAAGGTGCAAATCATGATATTCATTAATGAAATTGGAAGGTAAGAATGCATTATGAACGATTATGTTGAAGATTGGAAATTTTAGATGAATTATGGTTTTGGTGAAAAGTTTGTATATCGTGTGTACCTTGTCAATATATTGTAGAAAGGATATGAAATGCTTCCTATTTGCGTTGTAATGATCATGACTAATGATGAATATGAAAATATTAAGATTGGTTTGGAAGTGTAAGGTCGGAATGAAAGATATTGTGTTATGTCGGAAAGATGGCTAGTTAAGCCATATTGTGTATTTTGTAGTACTTGTTGTTGTTGTTAATGTTGTTGTTGGATTGTTGGGTTGCTGTTGTTGATATATTAAGCCGAGCTAAGTCTCGGGGATGTTATATGTATAGGGGAAATGCTGCCGAAATTTCGGTAGGCAAGTATGTGCTTAAGTTGGATTCTTAAGGCTTGAATTTGACAATTGGTAAAAGTGACCATTTGCAGATCTTGGACGAAACGGGAATCGAATTCGAGCGAGTGTAAGGCGCAGCCAAGGTATGTAAAGCTGTCCCTTTCCTTCTTATGGCATGTCCTAGGAGTACTAGGCTTGAATTTGAGCCTCGGGGATTATTCTGTTCGTAGAAAATCGAGTTTGATTTTGGGCACTATTCATTCAGTAAGATTGAATCACTTCTCTTATAATTCGTCCTTAAAGTAAACTTTGAGTATGTAACTCTCCTAAACGGAGTCGGTATGCTTCCAAATGATTATGAACGACCTCATAAGGTCTATTATCGGTAATTTATGTACGCCACCCTGAGTGGGTCCGAGGTGGGCCCACAAGGCCCGATACTTTCTGTATAACTTTAATTACCTTGTTTCTGTCCGATCTTCTCAGACAACCTCTGGACTAATATTTTGTCCATTATATGACAGGCGTTATGCCTATTTTTATAAATCTGACCAAATGCTTTTGACATCTGGAAATCTGATACTGGTAATAATCTGTCGTGCCATCCCAAGCGACATATATGCGTATATTATAAATACTGTCCGGATACTTTGATTCGACCTGCCATTTGGCCTATTTCAGTTCCATTGAGTCTGTATGATGATCTGTATGTATGTGGTTTCTCATTAATCTGTTCGTGGACGCCTCAATGCTTCCTTCACTGCGCCCGGGCCAGGTTCTGTTATCGTGCATATTCCACTGCATTGTTCACCGCGTCCCTCGGTGTGCGGGCCGGGATCTGTTTACATCTGTATCTGATATTATGATGTGTGTATGGGGATGGCGGTCAGGATGGCATATGATCTGATTATGTCTGTCCACCGCGTCCCGTACTAAGAGGGCCGGGTTCTGTTACCGCGTCCCTCATGAGAGGGCCGGGATCTGTATGTATGTATGTATATGCTATCTGCATCTGTATAAGCATATGACTCTGTATGACTCTGCATGCATGACTCTGTCTGTCCGTCTGTATTATGATTCTGTCCGTCCGTCCGGATTATGATTCTGTCTGTCCGTCTGTATTATGATTCTGTCCGTCCGTCTGTATTATGATTCTGTCCGTCCGTCCGGATTATGATTCTGTCCATCCGTCTGGATTATGATTCCGTCTGTCCGTCTGTATTATGATTCTGTCTGTCCGATTGAATTATGGTTCTGTCCGCTACCCTTCTGTCTGTCTGGTTGAATCACGTCTCTGTATGTTACACTTCTGGTAATCCGATCCTGACCTTACATTCTGTACCTCTGGCTCTGATTATGATTATGTCAGTCACATTTTGTGCCCCAGATCGGTACGATGATTCTGCAGGCCAAACTCTGTATGTCTATTTCGGATTCGAGTTCGATTCTGTTCGTTATATTTCTGTAATTCTGGTTCGGATTATGATTATACTTGTGACATTTTTGCTTTACATACTCGGTACATTATCCGTACTGACCCCCTGTTCTTCGGGGGCTGCGTTTCATGCCGCGCAGGTACTCCCAGATGAGCTGAAGTGGTTACAGGAGATGATCCAGCGGAGTTGGCAAACTCCAATTGCTCCTGGAGTGCTGCCGAGTCAGAGTTGGTATGTCATGGTTCTGGTCTTATGTTAGAGACTTTGCAGACAGTGTCGTGGGTGTTGGTTGTTGGTCTGTAAGCGGCTCCGTCAGCCGATTTGTCAGTCTGTGACATATTGTACTGAATTATGTGTGATTGTGGATCCGTTCGGCTTCAAAGAATACTGTCTGAAAAAAAAAATTTACTATGTATTTTACCTTATTTGATTTAAGAAGTTTTATGTGATTTTCTGTACAAAAGAAGTCTGAGGGTTCGCTCGGCCCTAAATAAGAGTCGGGTGCCCGTCACACCTTAGTAAGGTCGGGGTGTGACACCCAAGATGAGACGTCAAGATTATAAGGTATGTATATTTCCTTTTATGCTTTTGGGTCATGGGTGGCCAAAATTTTT
Source organism: Lycium barbarum (assembly GCF_019175385.1). Classification (NCBI taxonomy): domain Eukaryota; kingdom Viridiplantae; phylum Streptophyta; class Magnoliopsida; order Solanales; family Solanaceae; genus Lycium; species Lycium barbarum. The sequence continues at coordinate 31,378,212 of NC_083341.1, read as the reverse complement.
ATGTTGTTATGTTGTGGCCCTGTGTGGCATCGATATTATGGGTTGTTGTGGCAGGATGGTAGCGCCATATTATAAGGGAAACTCTGGCGAAATTTTTGTAGAACTCCCGAGCACTTTAACATTCGGGGACGAATGTTCTTAAGGGGGGGAGAATGTTACACCTCGGAAAAATTTTCCGTTGGTACGTAAGTGAACGAATTAGTGATAAGTATGAGTGCATGAGGTCCATGAGCAAGAAACAACGTTTGATGACCTTAGGCGAGATTTCGAAGGTATCCGATGTGAGATGAGAAAGTTGGCGAAGTTAAGATGGGATATAAGGTGAGCAATACATGTGCATGGACGGTGGTGATTAAAATGAGAAGTCTAAGATATATGAAACGTTGCAGATTTGAAATCTGCCCAGTGGTCGTAAAGTGCAAAATACGGACCGTAAATTGGTATACGGTCTGTAAACTGCCAGTCGTAAATTACCATGCAAGACTTCGACTTTCTGCCCAGTTGAGAAATGGTAAAATACGACCAGGAGGACGGACCGTAAAGTGATTTACGACCCGTAAACCATGGTCGTAAATCACCATGCATGCAGCCAAAGTTTCTGGTTCTCGAAATGGTTAAAGACGACCACGAGGGACGGTCCGTAAAGTGGAATACGGACCGTAAACCTCCATTGACGACCACTGTTCACCCAGCACAGATTTTTGCAATTCATTAAATAAGGGAACCAACACTTATTTTATTTCATTACAACATTACACCACTTCTCTCTAAAACCTCTCTCTACATTTATTATACAAGTTTTCAAGGATATTTAAGGATCAACAACATAAAACAAGGTGAATCAAGAGTAAGAACATCATCAAAGATCATCTAGGTCAAGAAATCCAAATGGAGAGAAACTAGGATTTGCTCAAAGTGGAGTATTATTAACCAAAGCTTGTTCTTACAACTTCTAAGGTAAGATTCATGATTTTTACATGATGTTTAAGGTATTGAAGAGTTGAAATACATGGATTGTAGAAAATATGGTCAGGTTGGTCATGAATGATGAATAGTGACATTTTGAGGAATAATTTGAATTGCATCATGAATGTTGTCGTGTTGTGATAAGAATGCATTATAAATGGTACTAAGATCATGAACTAGACACTTTAGACGAATGGACGAAGTTGGATGTTATGACCATGAATATGGGTGAATTAGAGGCAAATTAAGGAATCTAGATAATGTGAATGACTAATGGCCATTGTTATGATATTAATGAAGGTATAGACGCTAGCATTGGGAGGAAGCGTGCAAATGTAGAATAGTCTGACGAAAAGGTATGTAAGGCTAACCCTTCTTTCATAAGGCATGGTTCCTTGGCCAAACTCTTAAATCCTCTATATGAGTATGTTGTATTCAAACGATTGACACTCCGAGCTCATAAGCTCACGATCCTCGATATGTGCTACGATTGTACTACGCACCCCATATGACGAGTAAGCATAAGATATAGATGTAGCGAAAATGATGATGATAGTGATGACGATGATAATAATAATGATGCTAAAGGTGCCTACGGGCGATTATACTTACATGTGCCAATGAAGGGCTATAATGACACCCCGAGCTTATAACGCCGGGTAGGATATATGTATATGAATATGTATAAAGTATGTATACGACTACGAAACGCGCGCACACCTATGCAGATGGTACGGATAACCCTGAAGCCTTGGTAGGGCCAGGTATGAGTAACCTTGAGCCTTGGTTGGCCAAGTATGTATGAAACACCGATCCTATGAGGTCGGGTATGCTATGTAAATGCCATGTATATGAAATGACTATGTATATAATATGAATATGAATGTGATAAGACTACGTATAAGAATACGAATAAGGACATGTATACGAATATGAGCACCAGTATGGTACGAGTACTATTATGGAATACGGATGATGACGTAGGTGTACAAATACGTATGAAAAATGGAAAGTCCTACGAAAGGCAGGTAAGCGCTATGACGAGGATATTATTGTCTCCCCCCTCCTATGCTATTTCATATGTTGTTCATGATGCTTATTTATTGATGTTGCTCGTGCTTTACATACTCAGTACATTCTTCATGCTGACGTCCTTTTGTTTGTGGACGTTGTGTCATGCCCGCAGGTGCACAGGGAGACAGACTTGATCCATAGCTGCCTATTCGGAGATTACATAGAGAGCTCTATTTCCTTCGGAGCCATATCTTTTGGGTACTCATTATTTTGTGTATATAATTATGGGCATAGCGGGATCCTGTCCCGCTAATGTGATATGCTATACTCTTAGAGGCTCGTAGACATGTGTGTGTGTGGGTAGATGTGTTTGGCCTTGTCGGCCTATGTTTTGTATATCATTTTGTCGGACACGTTGGCCCATGTACATTGATGTGGCATAGATGCCTATGATGATATAAATGTGCTATTGTCCAAATGGGACTAGTTGACGAATGAATGGAAATGCATGTATAATTATGTGGCTCACCTAGATGTAAGCATAAGAGTAAGCTAAGAGGGTGCCCGGGTGGGCTAGCATCGGGTGCTCGTCGCGGCCCCGAGTCGGTTCGTGACACAAGGCTTCAGGGTTATCCATACCATCTGCAGAGGTGTGCGCGCGTTACGTAAATAGATACATATCCTACCCGGCCTCATAAGCTCAGGGTTCCATAATAATCATACATAGATACACATATATAATAGCTCATAAGGATCTTATTATTATCATCACTATCATTATCGTCATCGTTATCATCATCGATATTATCATCATTATCATTGTCGTTATCACTTTCATCGTTGTTCGTTACATCTATCCTTATAGGATTACTCGTCATATGAGGAACTTAGTACAATCGTAATACATATCGAGGATCATGAGCTCAATAGCTCGAAAGATAGAATCATTTGAAGGATATCATAATCTTATAGGAGGTTTAGATGATTGGCCAAAGAACCATGCCTTATGAAAGAAGGGTTAGCCTTACATACCTTTCCGTTCAACTATTTACCACTTGCACGTTCTGCTCTGAAGCTCACGTTTCTACCTTCATTAAAGTCATACTATCATTAGAAACCGATAGCTAGCATCCACGGCTAAAACTAGAGAAAATCGGACAGCATCTCCTTTATTTATACGACATTCCTTCATATCATATATCAACTCCAAAACATCAATAATACATTCACAATATCATAACAATAGTTTCTATTCATCCACATTATCTATATTTCTCACTTCGCTTCCATTCACCCATATCCATGGTCATAACACACAACTATGTTCATTCACATACATTTCCTATCCCATGTCCTCAACATCATTTGTAACATATTTATATCACAACACATCAAGAATCATGACTCAATTCAAACTATTACTCAAAATGGCACTATTCCACATTCATGACCCATTTTTCTATACCCTTCTACAATCCAAGTATTTCAACTCTCAAATACATTAAACAACATAGAAATACCATAAATCTTACCTTAGATGTTGTAGGAACAAGCCTTGGTTGGTAATACTTCACTTGATCAAAAACCCTAGTTCATCTCTAATGAGATTTCTTGACTTGAATGATCTTTAATGGGTTTTCTTGCACTTGATTCACTCAGTTTATGTTGTTGATCACTAATACCTCTTGAATTCTTGTGGAATAAATGTAGAGAGATGTTTTAGAGAGAAGTGGTGTGATATGGAAGTGAAATGAAATGAAACTTGAATCCTTTATTTAATGAACCTTTCAGTCCCCGAACAGGTATACAGACCAACATACGGTCCGTACATATTATACAGGCCGTATGTTTGGCCGTATGTTTGGTCCAGAGAAGTATGCCATTCTAGGATGATTATACGGTCCTAACATACAAACCGTATATTTTATACGGCCAGTATGTTTGGCCGTATAATCTCCAGTATTCCGAAGCTCGTTTTCGTCGACTCGTTTGATCTCCAATCCTTATGGAACCTTCTTAACACTTGTTTAACACCTCAATACCAATCTAAGGGACGTTATCACTCTTCTCCAAGACATTATTAAATCCTCGTTAACTCGTTACTCGTAATTCCTTTCCGACACCTATCGTATGCCTTGCCTTCTCTTGGCAACTTCCTTCCCCTATCTCAAACATCTTTGAAATCTTAACTAGGGTCATCGAATGTCATTTCTTACTTATTGAAATAACGTATACTCGCGCTCTTCACTAGTCTATTCACTTGCGCATCAACGGAAAGTTTTCCGAGGTGTAACAATTATTGTATGTATTAGGAATATATTGTTTATTATATTAAATATATACAAATATAAATTTAATTGAGTTAATTTTTCTATTTCATGGAAGAGAGAAAAAAAATGAATAGTAAACATGTGATGGTAGAACGGAAGTCAAGTTTAATGGGATGGGGTATTAGTTATTAATTAAGATCCTATTTTATTGGTAATCCATAAGTAATTATATTATTCTGTCTATATATTGTATATTGTATACTTTATATGTTATTGTAGAGTACAATTGGTTGACACATAGAGTAATATATTCATCTATTAGGTACAACGTAATATTATATACTATATACACAAATATTATTATTATATTATGTACTACTATATATAATATACAAACTTAAATATACTAATTTATACTATTATATTCACAAACATTTTGTTATCATCTTTTCAGTTAAATATCACAATTTGAATATACTGTATACTTTTTACGGTATATTTTCATGTACATTTCTTATACCATATTTTCATATACCATATCTTTTCATGTACTTTTCTTAATATTAATATATTCAAATATTTTTTTTTAGTCACAAAAAAATAATTGAATCATCATCAAGTGAAATTAAAAAAAAAAAAAAAAAAAGGAGGAAACAAAAGAAATTACATTCTAATGATTTTGAAAGAAAGAGAAAGTAAAAAGTAAATATGCATTAATAGTAGTAACTCCTAAATTAAGTATTATTAATATTTTAGGAGTGTAAAAAGTTGTATTTTTGTAATTAAGAAGTTAAAACTTTGAATAAGTTGTATCTGTATAATTTTTTGAAAATAATTATAATTTTTTAATTACCATTTGAAAAAGTTGTATTTGTGTGACTTCCTCAACTCCAGTTTGAATGCTTTGGGTGTGAGAATTATGGGCCACGTTTTCTAGCCTCTCTGTATCAAGTTGGATTTTGAGAAAAGGAATTTTGAAAAAGATTCCCTTTAGTTTTAGTTTAGGCCTATTGCTACTTATTATATTAATAGAGAGAAATTGGCATAACTAATATCAGTTGAGTAAAAAATTGGGAAAACAACACAAACTACCCATTATAGGTAAACTAATTATCTGAATTTACCCCTCCATAAATTAATTTCACTATTACACCTACATATGTCAATTGGGCCGGGTCGGCTCGGGACCGGCCCACCTAACCCGGCCCATAACTGGCCCGGCCCCCCAACCCGGTAAGAGGGTGGTGGGCTGGGCTAGTGGAAAAAATTAGGGGGCTGGGTCGGACATGCCATTTAGCCCTGTAGCCCGGCCCACCAATAGCCCGGGTTCTGGCCCATCGGGGCCCCGGCCCACTTCGAATTAATTTTAAAAAAAAATATTTAAGTGGTATATTTGTGTATATCTTGTATATGTTAATGGTATATTTGTGTATATCTTGAATATGTTGTTGGAATGAAGACTCCCAACGACTATTTAAGTGCTAAAAATTATAAAAAGTTGAGAATGTGATACAAGACTACATAAGTGATTTAAAATAAAACTTCAAACTTAAATTGATAACATTGCAAATTCAAAACATACAAACTTGAACGGTAAACTTATTACAAATGAAAAGGTCAAAACGCTAGCATCGATGGAGAAATTTAAAGAAGAGATAAACTTCAAAGTTCAATTTTGTGCCTTTTGTCCAAGTGCCTACGTAACAGACCGGTACCATTAAAAACCGGTTCAGACTTATGGAGATATATTTGACCACAATGTTGCCATTTAACAGGTTCCTCGTCTATTTGCTCAAAATGCAACCACACCGGACTTGAAATTGATCTTCAGACTGGAGGAGGAGGTGGAGGATTATAATTATCCATTAAATTTAAATTTTGAATTTTGAACTTGGAAGTTGGAAGAGAGAGAGAGATTTAGATGAGTAGGAAATTTAAGAAAAGAGGAGAGTAGGGAATTGTGAGACAATATGAAGAAGAATAAATGACATTTATAGATTAAAAATAGGGCCAAAGTATAATTTAAGAAACTTGATGGTTAAAATAAAGTTGATAACAATTAGATTTTAAAGTATCAAACTTAATGAATTTTAGTATTAGGATTTTTTTTAAAAAATAATTAAAATTCGGCCCGGCCCGGCCCACTAACTAAAATCCGACCCGACCCACTTAGTCTATTATGTACCCCTACCCGGGTAGGGGTTGGGCCGGACACCCCTTTCCGTCCTCCAACCAGGCTCCCAACCCGGCCCACTAACTATGGCCCGGCCCGACCCCATGTAACCCACATTTATATGGCCCGGCCCGGATCACTTGAGAGGCTTAATTACACCACGGCTCAAATTATTTACCGTACTACCCACAATCCCAAATGCGGCGTTCCTTATTGCAGCGTCCAGTTGTATTTGACGCCTAACATTAATTAGCTCAGCAAACATTATCATCACAGCCCGATTGGTTCCCCTTTTCGAGTTCATTGCTTTGGAACACAGTGAAGACAAATTAAGACAACTGGAACATAAGCACAAATCCACGTGTAGACATGCAGAAACATGCATACAAAAAGGATTGTGTGATTCAAGCATGCATGCCCATCTTAGTTTTCTAACGTCTCAATATCCTGAAATAAATATGGTAGCTAATTTATTTTAGACTAATAAAAATTAAATTAATAGACTACATCAAAAAAGTAATTAAGAAAATATTAAAGTCACTAACTTATTTGTTAAAATTTAAACTAAGAGAATAATATATATAATTTTCTTTTTCTTTTGCAGAAAGCAAAAATTATATCTAAAATATGCCTCTATTAATAATCTTTTGAAGGAATGAATCTGTTGTTACACTCCGTATTTTTTGACTAGGAAATTGGACCGTCCAACATGAGTAAATTTACTCAAGCCCGGAGAATTTGATCATATTCAAGCATGAAACGAATAACTTGGTGTGTACAAGGAATGAAGTCCCACAATTATTTAAGACGAAAAAGTGTGACGACGGTGATTGTGAATGATAATTTATGTGTGGAAAATGAAGTTATGGACTAGTGCTATATTACATGAGAATGTTAGACTCCGTATTGTTATGCGTCGAGTTATTTGCGAAAGAATCGACGTGAGATAGAAACCTCGGATTTTAATTTCTAAACTAGAACTAATCGGTTATAAATTTACTTAGTATAAGAAAGTTGTTGGAAATTAAGAACCATTTAATTATGGTGTTAAGTAAAAATTAGTGGCAACAATGAGTCAATATGAACATTAACATGCCATGTCCAAAAGATGACTCAAAGTCATCTAAAATAAGGCTATTATGGAAAACATACAAATATGCATTAATTGTTGATTCATCCACTACACTTTCATTATATTGTGGACAATTAAATTGGAAGAAATATACATGTATATTCGGCCAAGGAGCTGAAATTTGGAGGAGGAAAAGGTTAGTCATGCAATTGAATATTGAAGCATGCATTACTTTATAAAAGTATACATTATTTTAGGAAGACATAACATGGTGGAGGGATCATTTCACATTAAATATGGATCATTCATCTTGGAATGATTACAATGGACAAAGGGTGGTGTGTGAACCATTCACCACACATGAGATTGTCTTGTAAACAATTGAAAAGAAAGAGAAAGGAAACAAAGATGAAAAATCAGCCAACACACTTAGCCGAAAGTTGAAGAAAAAAAAATAGAAAATTCTAAGTGTAAAGTTAATGGAATGAATCATGCCATAAGTGGAGCATGTGACCAACTTGTAGGCATCAAAGTTTAACCAAATAATGACCAAGAAATCAGCCATCACAATTCATTTCAACTACACAACACAAAGAAAGAAAACCTAAGCCTAGAGAGAGAGAGAGCATTCGGCCAAAGGGCTGATTTTTGAGCTCTTTGAGTCTTGATCCAAAAATTACTTTCCAAGGTGTTTCAACATTTTAGAAGGTCCCTAAAACGTGAAGATAGTCTTTGGAGCAACAAGAACCATTTTCATCTCAAGTCACCAACTCTAGCCAAGTAGAGAAGTCAAGTTGTCAAGGTAAGATCTAACTTTCTTTTCCATGCATTAAGGGTGATGTAGATGAGTAGATATAAGTTGTATTTATGAAATAAGGTGTGATGATGTTGGAACATGATAGTAACCATGAGGTTATATGTGTTGATGTTGAAGTATGGTTGTAACTTGAAGAACATGAATCGCATGCATAAAATCATGAATGTTGGTGTTGGAATGTTGTTGTGACCGAGGGGACTGTTTTGGTGGAATTAATGAACTAATTTTATTTAATAAATATGGATGTTACTATCATAGATCTCATGGTAAAAATAATGAAAAGAATTGGAAGGTTAAAGGCGAAGTTGTGTTAGTATGAAAATAAAGTGAATCTATAATTTTATGTGAAGTGATGTTGAATCATGTTGAAACCGTGTGTGGACTGTTTTGTGAGGAAGTTAGTGAACTGTTTTTACTTGATATTTTGATTGTTATTATCATGAAATTTATGATGGAAATGAAGGTGTTTAATGATTGGAGTTGAAACTAAAGTCGTTTGAGAATTGTTGTAAGGATTATAGAAATGACGATATAGCGTAGTTGCGTATGAATTGATGTCGTACTTGTCGTGTGGATAGCTGGTCATAACTTACTGAAATTATATGAAAAGAAGACATGAAATGATGTGTAAAAATCGTATGTGGTTGGCTTAGTATGTTCGTAAACGTTTGCAAGAATTCTGAACATTGTTATGTTGTCGGTTAGGGACTGTTTTGGATGTGTTGTTGGTTAGGGACTGTTTTGGACTTGTGTTTTCATTAAGTTGGAAAGACTAATTATAAGTTAAGAGTATACATCATATTGTACGTTGGATGGGCTGTTATAAGTTGTTACATGCAAACGTTAAGGCTACAAACTATTAGAAGTAACTTGAGAATGTCGTAGCCGTATGTGAATCGTTATTGCATGTTATTAATGTGGGATGTTTATAATATTGTGTGGGCTGTCCAGATTGGTGTTGAATGTATACTTATTGATGTGGGATTGGTTGTATGTAGTTGGTTTGACTACAAGAGAAAACGTCATCTAAACATCTAGAAAGGAGTTACTAACGTTAGAATACGTTTTGAATCTCCCCGTAGCTTAACCATAGTTGTTGGCGTCTTAATATAGGTTGAAGTATTATTGGGCAGCGTATACATATTGTGTGACAAATAAGCGCTAAAGGTATGTAAGGCAAACCTTTCTTTCTTTGGCATGATTCTTGTGCTATTCGTTCTATATGTACTCCATATGACTCCAATCTTAGACGAGTAAGGTCTATATGTTCCTCGTGATGGTTTATTGATATTGTACTCCTATTCTGTTCCGAAGGGAACATCCATAAGGTGCCAGTTGAGTTGTGTATATGGTTTTACTAATGATTTCGAGGAAATTAGTTTTATACTAAAGGGAACATAAAGTTCGATTTTCAAAACCACTCCGAAGGGGGTGCGAGATTTTACTATTTCATTTCATTTACGATTTATGTTTACATTCCATAGCATCATTTCTTGTATTGATATTTTTGGATTAAATTTGTGTTGACATAATTGTGATATTAAGCCAGAAGCGGCTGCCCGAATGGGCCATCATTACTAAGCCGGAAGCGGCTGCCCGAATGGGCCAGTATTATTATGCAGGAAGCGGCCGTCCGAAGGGACTGTTGTGATACTAGCCGGAAGCGGCTGTCCGAAGGGACCATTTTGTTAACATGTCGGAAGCGGCATGTGTGTTGGATTGCATTATTTACTTAAATGTTGTTTTGAGACTTCGTGTATACATTTATGTTTCTTCCAGCGAAGGCTGCAGGTATTGAGTTAGATTGTTATTTCTTCTATCCTAAATAAAATTATGATTATGATTTGTTACCACCTTACATACTCAGTACATTGTCCGTACTGACGTCCTTTTGCCTGGGGACGCTGCGTTCATGCCCGCAGCCCCAGATTGCTTGGCAGGTTAAGTATATAGCTAGGATGCTCTGACGTTTGCTGGGATTGGTAAGTTCCACCTCATTCTGGAGCTGTGCTGAGTCATGTATAGATATGTATGATTATGGGTATGTCAGGGCCCTGTCCTGACTCATAATGTTCAGTTCACTTCTTAGAGACTTCTGCAGACAGTTTCCTGTGGTATGTTTGTCGAGATGTCAACAAAGTGATATCAGTTGAGTTATTTAGAGATAATGATTTTCAAATGGGAAAAATTTTATGTTCTTAAAAGTTTTTGAAATGACAGGTTTTAATAGAGCGAATGTCTAAGGGTTCGCTCGACTCTGATGAGAGTCGGGTGCCCGTCATGCCCTATCATCGTTAGGGTGTGACATCTGTCCTTTATGATACTCTGTCAGTATATAATATCTAGCATGTCGGTATCATAAAGGACAAAGGAGTGATTGTTTGAAGGAATGAACCAGTCCTTTATGAAACCATGTTAGTATATGATATATATAATGTGAGTATCATAAAGGACTGAGGAACTTTTTTGAAGGAATGTATCAATTTTTTAGCCCTATCAATATATGGTATGTACTATGTGGATATCATAGAAGTGGGAATTATTTTTTTAGTTTTTAATAAATGAGTTGTGTTTTTGTTGAAGGAATGAACCAGTCCTTTATGATAACATGTCAATATATGATATATACTGATAGGGTATATGAAAGGACTGAGGAGTTTTTTGAAGGAATGAATCAATCCTTTATGATGCACTATCAGTATATGGCTATACCATATGGGTATCATAAAGGTGAGAATTGGTTTTTTAGTTTTTAAGAAATGAGTTGTGTTTTCCTAAAGGAATGAACTAATCATCTATGATACCCTATCAGTATATGATATACCATGAAGGCATCATAAAGGACTAAGGAGTGTTTTTCTTGAGAAAAAAATCAGTCCTCTATGATACCCTCTCAGTTTATGATGTATATCATGGGGGTATCATTGAGGAGTGTTTTTCTTGAAGAAACGAATCATTCTTCTATGATATCCTGTCAGTATATGATATATACCATGTGGGCATCCTGGAGGATTGAGCAGTGTTGGAATGAATTTGTCATCTATGATACGCTATTACTATATGATATATATCATGTTGGTATCGTAGAAGACTGAAGGTTTTTCAAGAAGGAATGAACTACCAGTCCTCTATGATACGCTATCAGTATATTATATAATATGTGGGTATCATAAAGGACTGAGTAGTATTTTTTGAAGGAATGAATCAATGTCAGTATTTTTTTGAAGGAATGAATCAATCTTCTATGATATCCTGTCAGTATATTATATATACCATGAGAGTATCATAGAGGACTGAGTGTTTTTCTTGAAGGAATGAACCGCCAATCCTGTAGGATACCTTGTCAGTATATGATATATATCATGTGGGTGTCATAGTATGTCGCAACAATAGACTTCAACTGCTACTGATTTGATATACTATATGCTAGAATAAATTATTTTTTGAGATATATAAACAAAAAAAATTATATCAGTGATCCTTTTTATTGATATAAAAAAGTAAAAATAAAGAAGCCAAAGGGTATATAGAATTAGATTATGAAAAAAATATAAGGAAATAAAGAAAATAAATTGGAAAAAATGAAATTAGAAAGGAGAAAAAAATAAATGAAAATCATCAGAAATTGAAAAAGAAGAATAAATAAAAATAGCAAAAAGGTGAATGAAATTAGATTATGGAGATAAAAAAAGAAAAAAAAAAGGGAGCTAGAATTAAATATGAAATCAAATTATGGTGAAAAAGAAAATAAAAAATAGTATGATTTGAGGGAAAAAAAAAGATAAGAAGTAGAGAAATCAAAAAAAGAAACAATTACCTATAACTACAATGGGAAGAAAGTGTAAATAGTTTTGGGGTATATAATTAAGGGGGCATGAAATGTAATTATTTTGTGTGTAGTGGGCATTATTATTCTTTCCCCTAAAAAATTAGCTAAAAAGGGCCTAATTTGTTGTTATTAATACAGTTGAGTTCATTTTAATAATATATCTATATGTAGTGGGAGAGGCAAAACAATGTTAGGATAACAAGTGTCATCATCATAAAACTTCAATTTTAAAATTAAAAAAAATGCAAATCTATAGAAAATTCAAAAAAAAAAAAAAACTGCCAATTCAATTTGTGGGGCGTAAATTATCCTGCTGCAATGTCTAATATAGCAGTTGAAACTCCTCTCCAATATGTAACTCTCATGGATTTTGAATTGCTAATAACTACCCGAAACTGCTGCCATTTTGTGACAACTCAAAAACTCTTTTTAATGGAAGAATAATATATAAGATGAAACGATGGGTATGTGTCCCCAAGCACTAAATTTCTTCTTAAAAACTCATTAAGTCATCACAGTGAGGATTTTTCAGTGCTTATAAGACCCCACCCAAATTGATAACAGAAGCCAGTGACAATATCGAACTAATGGCAGGAGGTATGTCGATCTTTCTAATCCCGGCAATTTCGCTCTCTGTATATGTTTAGATATTCTTATAATTATGATTAAGATTATTTCATTTCAATCCTTTCAAAATATAAACATTAGTTTCTTCTTTCGGTTCATCACTTTCAGAAGAAATTGAAGAGATGGTGTAACTCATTTCTCCAAAATCAAAAGAGAATAAAGTATGGACAAAGAAAAGAGATTCCCAAGAAAATACACGAATCTGAAAAATGGTAAGTGCTTCACTAAAATTTAAAATAAAAAGTCAAGTTTTCTATTCTGCTTCTTATGCACGTTTAAACATTCTTTTTATTTCTTGAATGGGTGTTTTTCTAATAGATTGAATTATGTTATGTGACATAACAAAAAGAGTTTCAAAGAATATCCATAGATAGGCCAAGGAACCCGCTGAATGCATCAATGGACACTGAATATCTAATGAAAGAAGGGGAAGATGATACACCTCCCGTTTTTGTCGCAAGAAAGTTTTTGGCTTATTGCTGGTATATGCCCTTTGTATGGAAATCCACACCCAAGTTTTGAGATATTAAGTGTTTCACCTAGCGTGCACCAAAGTATAGGTAAGTGTCCTTCACAATATAATAGGATTGGGAGTTAATCAGATCGAATCATCGCAGCTGGGGGACTCAGGGAACTGGCAGGAACCAGTCCCCTTCGACGGACCGTCAACGTGTCGACGGTGGCGTCAACCCACGCTGTCAACATGCCGCCGTCTCTGAATCTTAGGTGGAGCAGGGACGGTGCAAATCGACGGATTGTCGAAGTGTCGACGGGACCGTCGACCTGCTCGTCGACCCGCTACCGCTGGGGCAATTTTGCTCCACCTATATATATGGAGCCCTCACGTTTTATTTCATTATTTTCCACTTCCAAATCAGAGAAAGCCCTAGAATATTTCCTCTCTATAATTTCCATCACATTAATGGGGATTTGGTAAGATCCGAGTCCCGTAAACCCGAGCTTGTGAAAAAAGAAGGTGGTTCCTAGGGTTTTATTAAAGTTGTGAAGCTTGGGAAGTTGGAGTTGAAGTTGATCCTTAGAATCTTAGGCCCCTTAAGGTATGTAAATGATTCCTACCTTTGTACTTAAGTTATTTACTAAGAGTTTTAGTGGTTTTAAGTAAAGAGAAGATAGCTATGAAAGTGGTAAGTTGATGAAGGGTAAGATAGTGATTAGGGGCTGTTTTAAGAGATGATAGGGAATGGATTTGAGTATATGTCACGACCCAACCGGAGGGACATGATGGGTACCCGGTGCTAACCCACCCGGGCACCTCTTATCGTACATTCACATTTTTCATCTAGGTGAGCCACATAGCTAAATCATACTTTCTATCCATCATTCATGCTAATCTCATTGGGCAACAATACATTTATATCACCATGTCCATGTCAATGTGCATAAGCCGACGAGGCCATCAAAATGATATACAAAATATAAGCCGACAAGGCTAAAGACATCTAACCATATACACATGTCTACGAGCCTCTAAGGAGAGTATGTCATATCATATATGCGGGACAGGACCCTGCCATGCCCATAAGTATGTACACTGTTATATCCCGTGTTTTTGCGCACTTGAAAAATTTGGAATAATCTTGTCATGTAGGAAATGAGACTATGTCCAGAGGTGAGAGTGCACCCCCAGCTACTTGGGATGAGTTTGTGGCCGCTTTTCTCCGCCACTTTTTGCCCCCGGAGTTATGGCGGGCACGGGTTGACCGATTTTTACAGCTGCGGCAGAGAGGTCGGAGTGTTCGTGAGTATAATTTGGAGTTTGATTCTCTGGCTCGATATGCACCGGTGATAGTAGCGGATATGGCTGACCGGATGCACCGGTACGTGATAGGACTGGACCGCTACTTGATTGACAGTTGCATGGCGATGGCGTCACAGACTGATATGGATATCGAGCTACCAGAGCCAGTTTTTCTTGCGGCCGTCAGGGCCATGTCATGCGTGATTGTTCGATGGCGAGTGGTTCTGGTAGTACAGTTCAGCCGACGGGGTCAGCCGCTGGTTCATCTTCTACTCCCACAGCTATGCGCCCTGCAGGGCGGGGTTTGCCGGCACCGGCCGGCCGCGGTCGAGGCCATGGCAGTGTTTTAGATTCTAGCGGTCCATCGAACCGCATATATGCATTGGCTAGCCGCCAGGATCAGGAGGCTTCACCAAATGTTGTTACAGGTACATTACTGGTTTTCTCCCGATCTGTATATGCATTGATTGATCCTGGTTCTACCTTATCATATATCTCCCCGCTCGTTGCTAGTAAAATTGGAATAATACCTGAACCTATAGAACCATTTGAAGTGGCTACACCGATTGGGGATTTTATTATAGCGAGGCAGGTATATAAAGATTGTTCTGTTATCATATATGATCGTTGCACTAATGCTGATTTGGTAGAGTTAGACATGCTGAAATTTGATGTCATTATAGGTATGAACTGGTTAGCTTCCTGCTATGCTAATGTTGATTGCCAGAAAAAGGTAGTTCGTTTCCAGTTCCCAGGGAACCAGTCATAGAGTGGTCGGGGAGTACAACGTCGCCGAGGGGTAAGTTTATTTCATACCTCAAGGCTAAGAAGATGATTCAGAAAGGTTATATCTATCATTTGGTCCGGGTGCACGATACTAAGGCCGAGACACCTACGCTCCAGTCAGTTCCAGTTGTCAATGAATTCTCAGATATATTCCCAGATGAGCTTCCAGGTCTTCCCCCTGAACGAGAGATAGACTTCACTCTAGATTTGTTGCCAGATACGCAGCCCATATCTATTCCTCCGTATAGAATGGCACCGGCAGAACTAAAAGAATTGAAGGAGCAGCTGAAAGATCTATTAGACAAAGGCTTCATCAGACCCAATACATCACCCTGGGGAGCGCCAGTATTATTTGTTAGAAAGAAAGATGGGTCACTGCGAATGTGTATTGATTATCGACAGCTGAATAAGGTGACTATAAAGAACAAATACCCCCTTCCCCGGATTGATGATTTATTTGATCAGTTGCAGGGTGCCAAATATTTTTCGAAGATAGATTTACGTTCAGGCTACCATCAGGTACGGGTATGAGAGTCAGATATTCCAAAGACTGCTTTCAGGACCCGGTACGGGCATTATGAATTCAGAGTGATGTCTTTTGGGCTGACTAATGCTCCAGCGGTATTTATGGATTTGATGAATCGGGTATTCCGGCCTTTCCTTGATATGTTCGTGATCGTATTTATTGATGATATTTTGGTTTATTCACGATCAGCAGAAGAGCATTCGGATCATCTGAGAACAGTACTTGGCACTCTTCGGCAGCAGAAATTATATGCTAAATTTTCTAAATGTGAATTCTGGTTAACTTCTGTGGCCTTCTTGGGGCATATTGTCGGAGCAGATGGTATTTGGGTTGATACGCAGAAGATTGAAGCTGTACAGAATTGGCCCAGGCCTACTACACCGACAGAGGTATGCAATTTTCTGGGGTTGGCTGGTTATTACAGAAGGTTTGTGGAGAATTTTGCTTCTATTGCGGCACCATTAACGAAGCTTACTCAGAAAGCAGCAAAATTTCAGTGGACTGATGCCTGTGAGCGCAGCTTCCAGATGTTGAAGGAAAAATTAATTACAGCTCCAGTTTTAGCTCTTCCAGAAGCATCAGACGGGTACGTTGTTTATTGCGATGCCTCTGGTATTGGGATAGGTTGTGTGTTGATGCAGCACGGTCGAGTCATAGCCTATGCTTCCCGGCAGCTATGGCCGCATGAGAGAAATTATCCCACTCATGACCTGGAATTGGCAGCGGTGATTCATGCTTTGAAGATTTGGCAGCATTACTTATATGGGGTCCACGTTGATATCTATACGGACCACAAGAGCCTCCAGTATATCTTTAAGCAGAAGGAGCTGAATTTGCGGCAGAGAAGATGGCTTGAATTGTTGAAAGATTACGACGTCGATATTTTGTATCATCCGGGGAAAGCCAATGTGGTGGCTGATGCACTGAGCCGCAAGTCCATGGGCAGTTTGACTGATGTACAGCCTGATAAGAAAGAATTGGTTCGTGAGATTCATCAGTTATCCAGCCTTGGAGTTCGTTTAGCAGATTCTGGAGATGCTGGGGTTTCGGTTCGGGAGGTTGCTGAATCATCCATTATGAAAGAGGTTAAGCAGCGTCAGTTCGAAGATCCTGTCTTGGCACAGTATAGAAATGTGGCCCTTAATAAAGAAAAGACTCCATTTGAAATTTTGTCTGAAGGGGTATTACTATACAGAAGCAGATTATGTGTACCGGACGTTGTAGGGTTACGACGGCAAATTATGGGCGAAGCACATAACGCTCGGTATTCTATCCATCCTGGGCCTACTAAGATGTACCATGATCTTAAATGTTTATAGTGGTGGGACGGCATGAAAAGGGATATTGCAGAGTTCGTTGGCCAGTGTCCAAACTGTCAGCAAGTCAAGATCGAACCTCAGAAGCCCGGCGGATTACTACAAGAAATGAAAATTCCAGCTTGGAAATGGGAGATGATTAATATGGATTTCGTTGTTGGGTTGCCGCGCACTCCACGCAGGTATGATTCTATTTAGGTTATTGTTGACAGATTGACGAAATCAGCCCATTTCCTTCCGGCCAGAACCACTTATTCGGCTGAGGACTATGCCAGATTGTATCTTAAAGAAATAGTAAGACTTCACGGGGTTCCTGTATCTATTATCACTGACAGAGGTGCCCAGTTCACAGCGAATTTCTGGAGATCATTCCAGGAAAGATTGGGGACTCAGGTGAGTCTTAGTACAACATTTCATCCTCAGTCCGATGGGCAGGCTGAGCGCACCATTCAGACATTGAAAGATATGTTGCGGGCCTGTGTTATTGATTTCAGAGGAAGCTGGGGCGATCATTTGCCGCTTGTTGAATTTGCTTATAATAATAGTTATCATTCCAGCATTCAGATGGCACCATACGACGCCCTATATGGCAGAAAATGCAGATCTCCGATTAGTTGGTTTGACGTGGGCGAAACTAAATTAATTGGGCCAGATGTGATTCAGGAAGCAGTTGATAAGGTAAAACTCATTCGTGAACGACTATTAGCGGCCCAGAGTCGACAGAAATCTTATGCTGATAAATGGCGTCGACCGTTAGAGTTTCAAATTGGTGAATGGGTATTCCTAAAGGTGTCGCCTATGAAGGGCGTGATGAGATTTGGCAGAAAGGGGAAGCTCAGTCCGCGATACATTGGGCCTTACCAGATTATCCAAAAAATTGGGAATGTCGCTTATGAGCTGGACCTACCATCAGATCTAGAGGCTGTGCACCCGGTATTCCATGTATCCATGCTCCGAAATGTATTGGTGATCATGACAGAATATTTCCAGTAAATGATATTCAGGTAACGGAGGACTTGTCTTTTGAAGAGCAACCTGCAGCTGTTTTGGATCTTCAGGTGAGTAGACTGCGCACCAAAGAAGTGCCTTCTGTTAAAGTCTTGTGGCGGAACAACAACCGGGAAGAAATGACCTGGGAGGCGGAGGATGGGATGAAGAAGAAGTATCCCCACTTGTTTCCTACGCCCACAGGTAATCTAAACTTTTAAGTTTGTTATATTGATTGACAAATGACTTATGTATGGTATTTATAAAGAGAGTATCCCCCGCCATGTTCATAAGACCCTATAAGACTAATTTAACATTCGAGGACGAAAGTTCTAAAGGGGGGGAGAATGTTATATCCCGTGTTTTTGCGCACTTGAAAAATTTGGAATAATCTTGTCATGTAGGAAATGAGACTATGTTTTTTATTTTATTCAACATATGAGTTGTTCATGAAAGAAAAATATTAGTGAGGAAGTGTTGAGGAAGGCTAGGGGTAAAATTGGGATTTTGGAAAATAAGTTCGGGAATTACAAAAATAGATTTCTAATGAATTGGGCTCAAAACAATACAAGAAAAATTTAGGCCCAAACTAGAGGGGTGGCCGGCCAACATGTCTTGGCCCAAACCCATGAAGTTAGTCATGTGACTAAGTCATGTGACTAATTAATATATATGAAGATAATCTTCAAGAAACAAAGCAAAAAAAAAAAAAAATTTGAAGAACACCTCAAGAGAGGCTCTCGGCCGAACCCCCCCTTTCAAAAAAAAAAATTTCTAGTACTTTAATCTTCATCCTAAAAATCTCTTTCTTGTTGAATTCTCGTTAAGTTCAGGACGCTCTCCGACGTGATATAATTGGTTTGGCGAGGGAGCAACGTTTGCGGCAAGATTGAAGTTTGAAGAAAAAGGTAAGAAATCTATTCTTTTATGTTATGGAATAAGTATATATGTTATAAGGATTGAAATTAGAAGAAAATAATGGAGTTGTGATGTATGTGTGTGAAGCCGTGTGTGTGTGTGTGTGTGGTGAATCATGGCCGTGAGCCATAGTATAGTGAAGGGGAGATGAAAGGGCATTCATTTAGTGTGTTAGTTGTGCCGTTGTGGCATTTACGACGTAAATGAATGTTTAACGAGTTGAGTTGGCATTGAAAATGGTTGCGGATTGTTATGGGAAATTATATGATTTTTATATAATTGTGGAAGTAAAAATTCTAAATGTAAATTATGGTTGTTGTTAATGAATTTGGAAGGAAACAATGCTAGTTGTTAATGTTGTGGCAATTGTGGAGGTTTTGGATAGAATATGGAATTGGCGGGAATGCTTGAATCCATGAGCATTGCTTGAAATGTTCTTGAATTATGTTTGAATGATCTTAAATTAGTAAATGAATATGGAAATGTTGATATTAGTTTGATAACGGGAAGTTGGAATGAAAGTTGTTGAACTATGTAGTAAAGAGAACTATTTAAGTTATAGTGCGTTTTGTGATGATTTTGATGTTGTTGGCATTGTTGGGTTGTTGTTGTTGATATATTGGGCCGAGCTAAGTCTCGGGGATGCTATATGTATAGGGGAAATGCTGCCGAAATTTCGGTAGACAAATATGAATTTAAGTTGAATTCTTAGAAGCTATAGCTCACAATTGGTAAATGTGACCAAATTGTAGATTTTGGCGGATTTGAGGCTTGATTTAGGAGACGTTCAGGAGGCGGAAAAGGTACGTAAAGCTATCCCTCTTCTTCTCTTGGCATGTCCTAGATGTTCTAGGTTTGAGTTTGAGCCTCGGGGATTACTCTATTCATAGAAATTCGCGTTTACTTTTAGTACTATTACATTCAGTGAAATTGAATTAGAAATTCATGCTTTGTTGAATAGAAATGTTCAAACTTTCGTAAATTTCGTAAATATGATTGAATTACCCCTAAGCTTTCGTGGACGATTCCATAAGGCCAAATGTCTGTAAAATTCGTACGCCGCCTCGATTTGAACCGAGGTGGGCCCATTAGCCCCGAGTCTCCTTCGTTCGCCCTAATTGACTTAACTTTGTACGATATCGGAAAGAGACTTTTGCTTATGACTTTAGCTATTAAAGAATAATGTTTTGATATTAAAGGATAATGTTCTGATTAATCCATAATATTCTTATTTACATTTTGAACTATAAATACGATTCCAGAAATATTTCTGTAAGATAAATCCCGTATTGATCAGTTATTCAGATTAGTTTACCTAACGGGTTGTCATATAATTATATCAAGTATCATAAATGTTTTGATATGTAAATTGCATTGGTTTCCGCACTACTCTGCTCGTGCCCATTATTATGCTATCGTTCGCCGATTTCCGGGCCGGTTTTGTGATCGTGCGCACTATGATATATTCGGCAGTATGCTGTGTTACGGTTCCCGAGACCTCGCCAGAGGGCTGGGTTCCGCTTATGGAGTTATGCTGTGATATGGCTGATGATATGATGTGTGTGATGATGTGTTATGTTCGGGGTTGTATGGAGATTTGAAACTTTCCGGAGTATGCTGTGTAGTGGCGCCAGTGTCGGAGTGGCGATCACGTTCCTGTGCCTTATGCATGATTTCTTTTACTTGCATTATGTACATATGATTTCCGTACTGTTTTTGACATACTGATCCGGTATTGCCTTTCTATACTTTTACTATGGTTATGGTTTGAATTTCTGTACTCCATGCTTTACATACTCAGTACATCTTTCGTACTGACCCCCTTTCCTCGGGGGCTGCGTTTCATGCCCACAGGTACAGACGTTGGTGATCCACCACTGTAGGCCACACTTTCTTCTACTACAGAGTGCTCTTTTTGATTCGGAGCCCATATTTTGGTACATATCTCTGTTATGTATATATTTATGTATATTTGGCTATTTGGGGTACGGCGGGGCCCTGTCCTGCCATATGTTTCCGTTTTGGTTTGTAGAGGCCTGTAGTCATATATGTGGGTCGTGGGTCCTATGTGTGTTCGTTTTGTTTCTGATTTGTGTCTAAATGCGGTGCTGTTTGTTATGGCGGCCAAAATGGCCCATGTGTTCGCATATGTACATATGATCGGCGATGTGTATTCCGCCGCCCCTTTTGTTCCGATATGATATTTTTGATACGCGTGACCGCTTAAGAAAATAATTATTTTCAGAACGGTTTAAAAAGGATGAATTTGAAATGTGAACTAAGTTATAATATGACGATTGAAAATGTAAGTCTGTTTGGGTGCCCAAGTAGGGTACCAGTCGCGGCCCACGGGGCTGGGTCGTGACATACACAAAAGAATAGATACCAAAAGTTGTAGCTCCGAATGAAATGGAGCTCCTCTATGTAGTCCCTGAGTAATAAAGCTACAGATCAAGCCTGTCTCCCTGGCCACCTGCGGGCCTGATGTAGCATCCACAAACAAAAGGACGTCAGTACGAAGAATGTACTGAGTATGTAAAGCATAATCAACATTATTATAGAAGCATAAGAGACAACATAAGAAATAGCATAAGATGGGAGGTAGTAGAACTATCGTCATAACACTTACTTGCTTTTCACAGGGACCTTCCATTTCTAATGCGTGATTGTATACATACATCCATATCCGTATCCGTATTCGTATTTATTTACATTTTCGTATCCACATTCATAATCATAGTCGTATTCGTAGCATACCAGACCACGAAGGATCGGTGGTTCACATACCCGGCCATGGCAAGACTCGGTGATTATACATACCTGGCCCTACCAAGGCTCAGGGTTATCCATACCCATCCGCAGTGGTGTGCGCGCAATACATATCATACCCGGCCATATAAGCTCAGTATTACATAATAGTCGTACATAGACATATATACATAAGAGCTCATAAGCGTCTTTGGCATCATTACTATCATCGTTTCATTACATCTATCCTTAGAGGATCACTCGGAATATAAGGGATTTAGTAGAATCAACTCATAACGAGAATCATGAGCTTTAGTAGCTTTAAAGATAGAATCATTTGGAGGACATTATAGACTCATGAAAGGATAGGTGTATAGCAAAATAACCATGCCTTATTGAAAGAAGGGTTAGCCTTACATACCTTTTCGTTTAGCTATTCTATCGCTTGAACGCTCTCCTTCAATGCTCACGTTTCTACCTTCATTAGAGTTATACTAACATTAGAAAATTGATAGCTTTGCATACTAGATTAAAGCTAGAGAAAATTGGGTAGCATCTCATTTGTTTATAAAACTTCCTCCATATCATATATCAACTCCCAAACATCTATAATAACATCACAACATTGTAAGCAATAGTCTTTATCTTTTTTATTTTTTATTCAACATATGAGTTGTTCATGAAAGAAAAATATTAGTGAGGAAGTGTTGAGGAAGGCTAGGGGTAAAATTGGGATTTTGGAAAATTAGTTCGGGAATTACAAAAATAGATTTCTAATGAATTGGGCTCAAAACAATACAAGAAAAATTTAGGCCCAAACTAGAGGGGTGGCCGGCCAACATGTCTTGGCCCAAACCCATGAAGTTAGTCATGTGACTAAGTCATGTGACTAATTAATATATATGAAGATAATCTTCAAGAAACAAAGCAAAAAAAAAAAAAATTTGAAGAACACCTCAAGAGAGGCTCTCGGCCGAACCCCCCCTTTCAAAAAAAAAAATTCTAGTACTTTAATCTTCATCCTAAAAATCTCTTTCTTGTTGAATTCTTGTTAAGTTCAGGACGCTCTCCGACGTGATATAATTGGTTTGGCGAGGGAGCAACGTTTGCGGCAAGATTGAAGTTTGAAGAAAAAGGTAAGAAATCTATTCTTTTATGTTATGGAATAAGTATATATGTTATAAGGATTGAAATTAGAAGAAAATTATAGAGTTGTGATGTATGTGTGTGAAGCCGTGTGTGTGGTGAATCATGGCCGTGAGCCATAGTATAGTGAAGGGGAGATGAAAAGGAATTCATTTAGTGTGATAGTTGTGTCGTTGTGGCATTTACGACGTAAATGAATGTTTAACGAGTTGAGTTGGCATTGAAAATGGTTGTGGATTGTTATGGGAAATTATATTATTTTTATATAGTTTTTATATAATTGTGGAAGAAAAAATTCTAAATGTAAATTATGGTTGTTGTTAATGAATTTGGAAGGAAACAATGCTAGTTGTTAATGTTGTGGCAATTGTGGAGGTTTTGGATAGAATATGGAATTGGCGGGAATGCTTGAATCCATGAGCATTGCTTGAAATGTTGTTGAATTATGTTTGAATGATCTTAAATTAGTAAATGAATATGGAAATGTTGATATTAGTTTGATAACGGGAAGTTGGAATGAAAGTTGTTGAACTATGTAGTAAAGAGAACTATTTAAGTTATAGTGCGTTTTGTGATGATTTTGATGTTGTTGGCATTGTTGGGTTGTTGTTGTTGATATATTGGGCCGAGCTAAGTCTCGGGGATGCTATATGTATAGGGGAAATGCTGCCGAAATTTCGGTAGACAAATATGAATTTAAGTTGAATTCTTAGAAGCTATAGCTCACAATAGGTAAATGTGACCAAATTGTAGATTTTTGGGGATTTGAGGCTTGATTTTGGAGACGTTCAGGAGGCGGAAAAGGTAAGTAAAGCTATCCCTCTTCGTCTCTTGGCATGTCCTAGATGTTCTAGGTTTGCGTTTGAGCCTCGGGGATTACTCTATTCATAGAAATTCGCGTTTACTTTTAGTACTATTCCATTCAGTGAAATTGAATTAGAAACTCATGCTTTGTTGAATAGAAATGTTCAAACTTTCGTAAATTTCGTAAATATGATTGAATTACCCCTAACATTTCATGGACGATTCCATAAGGCCAAATGTCTGTAAAATTCGTACGCTGCCTCGATTTGAACCGAGGTGGGCCCACTAGCCCCGAGTCTCCTTCGTTCGCCCTAATTGACTTAACTTTGTACGATATCGAAAAGAGACTTTTGCTTATGACTTTAGCTATTAAAGAATAATGTTTTGATATTAAAGCATAATGTTCTGATTAATCCATAATATTCTGATTTACATTTTGAACTATAAATACGATTCCAGAAATATTTCTGTAAAATAAATCCCGTATTGACCAGTTATTTAGATTAGTTTACCCAACGGGTTGTCATATAATTATATCAAGTATCATAAATGTTTTGATATGTAAATTGCATTGGTTTCCGCACTACTCTGCTCGTGCCCATTATTAAGCTATCATTCGCCGGTTCCCGGGCTGGTTTTGTGATCGTACGCACTATGATATATTCGGCAGTATGCTGTGTTACGGTTCCCGAGACCTCGCCATAGGGCCGGGTTCCGCTTATGGAGTTATGCTGTGATATGGCTTATGATATGATGTGTGTGATGTTGTGTTATGTTCGGGGTTGTACGGTGATTTGAAACTTTCCGGAGTATGCTGTGTAGTGGCGCCAGTGTCGGAGTGGCGACCACGTTCCTGAGCCTTATGCATGATTTCTTTTACTTGCATTATGTACATATGATTTTCGTATTGGTTTTGACATACTGATCCGGTATTCCCTTTCTATACTTTTACTATGGTTATGGTTTGAATTTCTGTACTCCATGCTTTACATACTCAGTACATCTTTCGTACTGACCCCCTTTGCTCGGGGGCTGCGTTTCATGCCCGCAGGTACAGACGTTGGTGATCCACCACTGTAGGCCACACTTTCTGCTACTACAGAGTGTTCCTTTTGATTCGGGGGCCATATTTTGGTACATATCTCTGTTATGTATATATTTATGTATATTTGGCTATTTGGGGTACAGCGGGGCCCTGTCCCGCCATATGTTTCCGTTTTGGTTTGTAGAGGCCTGTAGTCATATATGTGGGTCGTGGGTCCTATGTGTGTTCGCTTTGTTTCTAATTTGCGTCTTAATGCGGTCCTGTTTGTTATGGCGGCCAAAATGGCCCATGTGTTCGCATATGTACATATGATCGGCGATGTTTATTCCGCCGCCCCTTTTGTTCCGATATTATATTTTTGATATGCGTGACCGCTTAAGCATATAATTATTTTCAGAACTGTTTTAAAAGGATGAATTTGAAATGTGAACTAAGTTATAATATGACGATTGAAAATGTAAGTCTGTTTGGGTGCCCAAGTAGGGTACCAGTCGCGGCCCACGGGGCTGGGTCGTGACAAAAGTGGTATCAGAGAGGTTTTTCCTCGGAATGTCTACAGGCCGTGTCTCGTAGAGTCTTGTTTATCGGTGAGTCGTGCACCACATATATAAACAGGAGGCTACAGGACATTTAGGGTGTTACCTTTCTTTGAATCTTAGATCGTGCGATAGAGCCGTGCTATTAGGATGATTCTGTTCTGATTCGTTGTTGTGTTTTCTTTCAGTGATGCCTCCGAAGAAGGCGACGGCTGCCCAGAAGGGCAAGGCGGTGGTAGGAGAGACTAGTCAGGTGCAGAGAGCTACCCGGGCTCGTGCTCAGGATTTGCCCGATGTTGTGCCCCACTCAGAGGGTTCTGCTACTCCACCACCGGAGGAGCCTGGAGCAGGTCCATCATTAGCTCCAGAGGCTCCAGCGCCCGAGCCTCCAGCTCCTCAGCCAGGGGCGGAGGACAGGACATTGAGGGAGGCCGTACAGCTATTGACTAATTTGGTAGCGGGACAGGCTCGCAGACGCGGGCTGAGAGGCGATAATGATGATGACAGGCGTGATAGCCTGAGGGTTCGTGATTTTCTGACATGCGGTCCCCCAGAGTTTTTCGGGTCTAAGCCCGAGGAGGATCCCCAGGACTTCATTCGGGGGATGAGGCGCTCGCTGGGACTGGTCAAGGCTTCAGAGACCGAGTCCGTTGAGTTAGCCTCGCACAGATTACGGGATGTTGCTGCTAATTGGTATGAGTCCTGGGAGCTGTCCAGAGGTGAGAGTGCACCCCCAGCTACTTGGGATGAGTTTGTGGCCGCTTTTCTCCGCCACTTTTTGCCCCCGGAGTTATGGCGGGCACGGGTTGACCGATTTTTACAGCTGCGGCAAAGAGGTCGGAGTGTTCGTGAGTATAATTTGGAGTTTGATTCTCTGGCTCGATATGCACCGGTGATAGTAGCGGATATGGCTGACCGGATGCACCGGTACGTGATAGGACTGGACCGCTACTTGATTGACAGTTGCATGGCGATGGCGTCACAGACTGATATGGATATCGCCCGGTTACAGGCCTATGCTCAGGGTATGGAGGACCGGCATAGGGCCGATTATTCTGGTAGGGATCGAGACAGGAGGCCGCCCAAGAGGGCCAGATCCGCGGGATATTCTGGAGATTTTCGAGGCGGACAGCCTCAGTCGCAGTAGTCAGGCAGATATCTTCCTCCGTCAGGCCGGGGTACACAGTCCGCCAGCAGACGATTTGACAGTGCGGGACCATCTGGGGACGGTCAGAGTTCCAGAGTATCAGGTTCGCAGACAGCCAGGGGTCCCAGCCAGTCCAGGCCGCCCAGGCCCCGTTGTTCTTATTGGGGGAGATCGCACCCAGGGGAGTGCTATCGAGCTACCAGAGCCTGTTTTTCTTGCGGCCGTCAGGGCCATGTCATGCGTGATTGTCCGATGGCGAGTGGTTCTGGTAGTACGGTTCAGCCGACGGGGTCAGCCGCTGGTTCATCTTCTACTCCCACAGCTATGCGCCCTGCAGGGCGGGGTTTGCCGGCACCGGCCGGCCGCGGTCGAGGCCATGGCAGTGTTTTAGATTCTTGAGGTCCATCGAACCGCATATATGCATTGGCTAGCCGCCAGGATCAGGAGGCTTCGCCAAATGTTGTTACAGGTACATTACTGGTTTTCTCCCGATCTGTATATGCATTGATTGATCCTGGTTCTACCTTATCATATATCTCCCCGCTCGTTGCTAGTAAAATTGGAATAATACCTGAACCTATAGAACCATTTGAAGTGGCTACACCGATTGGGGATTTTATTATAGCGAGGCAGGTATATAAGATTGTTCTGTTATCATATATGATCGTTGCACTAAAGCTGATTTGGTAGAGTTAGACATGCTGAAATTTGATGTCATTATAGGTATGGACTGGTTAGCTTCCTACTATGCTAATGTTGATTGCCAGAAAAAGGTAGTTCGTTTCCAGTTCCCAGGGGAACCAGCCATAGAGTGGTCGGGGAGTACAACGTCGCCGAGGGGTAAGTTTATTTCATACCTCAAGGCTAAGAAGATGATTCAGAAAGGTTATATCTATCATTTGGTCCGGGTGCACGATACTAAGGCCAAGACACCTACGCTCCAGTCAGTTCCAGTTGTCAATGAATTCTCAGATATATTCCCATATGAGCTTCCAGGTCTTCCCCCTGAACGAGAGATAGACTTCACTCTAGATTTGTTGCCAGATACGCAGCCCATATCTATTCCTCCGTATAGAATGGCACCGGCAGAACTAAACGAATTGAAGGAGCAGCTGAAAGATCTATTAGACAAAGGCTTCATCAGACCCAATACATCACCCTGGGGAGCGCCGATATTATTTGTCAGAAAGAAAGATGGGTCACTGCGAATGTGTATTGATTATCGACAGCTGAATAAGGTGACTATAAAGAACAAATACCCCCTTCCCCGGATTGATGATTTATTTGATCAGTTGCAGGGTGCCAAATATTTTTCGAAGATTGATTTACGTTCAGGCTACCATCAGGTACTGGTATGAGAGTCAGATATTCCAAAGACTGCTTTCAGGACCCGGTACGGGCATTATGAATTCAGAGTGATGTCTTTTGGGCTGACTAATGCTCCAGCGGTATTTATGGATTTGATGAATCGGGTATTCCGGCCTTTCCTTGATATGTTCGTGATCGTATTTATTGATGATATTTTGGTTTATTCACGATCAGCAGAAGAGCATTCGGATCATCTGAGAACAGTACTTGGCACTCTTCGGCAGCAGAAATTATATGCTAAATTTTCTAAATGTGAATTCTGGTTAACTTCTGTGGCCTTCTTGGGGCATATTGTCGGAGCAGATGGTATTTGGGTTGATACGCAGAAGATTGAAGCTGTACAGAATTGGCCCAGGCCTACTACACCGACAGAGGTATGCAATTTTCTGGGGTTGGCTGGTTATTACAGAAGGTTTGTGGAGAATTTTGCTTCTATTGCGGCACCATTAACGAAGCTTACTCAGAAAACAGCAAAATTTCAGTGGACTGATGCCTGTGAGCGCAGCTTCCAGATGTTGAAGGAAAAATTAATTACAGCTCCAGTTTTAGCTCTTCCAGAAGCATCAGACGGGTACGTTGTTTATTGCGATGCCTCTG
The DNA here is from genome assembly GCF_019175385.1 of Lycium barbarum. Lineage (NCBI taxonomy): Eukaryota > Viridiplantae > Streptophyta > Magnoliopsida > Solanales > Solanaceae > Lycium > Lycium barbarum. The sequence continues at coordinate 31,349,761 of NC_083341.1, read as the reverse complement.
GTATTGGGATAGGTTGTGTGTTGATGCAGCACGGTCGAGTCATAGCCTATGCTTCCCGGCAGCTATGGCCGCATGAGAGAAATTATCCCACTCATGACCTGGAATTGGCAGCGGTGATTCATGCTTTGAAGATTTGGCAGCATTACTTATATGGGGTCCACGTTGATATCTATACGGACCACAAGATCCTCCAGTATATCTTTAAGCAGAAGGAGCTGAATTTGCGGCAGAGAAGATGGCTTGAATTGTTGAAAGATTACGACGTCGATATTTTGTATCATCCGGGGAAAGCCAATGTGGTGGCTGATACACTGAGCCGCAAGTCCATGGGCAGTTTGACTGATGTACAACCTGATAAGAAAGAATTGGTTCGTGAGATTCATCAGTTAGCCAGCCTTGGAGTTCGTTTAGCAGATTCTGGAGATGCTGGGGTTTCGGTTCGGGAGGTTGCTGAATCATCCATTATGAAAGAGGTTAAGCAGCGTCAGTTCGAAGATCCTGTCTTGGCACAGTATAGAAATGTGGCCCTTAATAAAGAAAAGACTCCATTTGAAATTTTGTCTGAAGGGGTATTACTATACAGAAGCAGATTATGTGTACCGGACGTTGTAGGGTTACGACGGCAAATTATGGGCGAAGCACATAACGCTCGGTATTCTATCCATCCTGGGCCTACTAAGATGTACCATGATCTTAAATGTTTATAGTGGTGGGACGGCATGAAAAGGGATATTGCAGAGTTCGTTGGCCAGTGTCCAAACTGTCAGCAAGTCAAGATCGAACCTCAGAAGCCCGGCGGATTACTACAAGAAATGGAAATTCCAGCTTGGAAATGGGAGATGATTAATATGGATTTCGTTGTTGTGTTGCCGCGCACTCCACGCAGGTATGATTCTATTTAGGTTATTGTTGACAGATTGACGAAATCAGCCCATTTCCTTCCGGCCAGAACCACTTATTCGGCTGAGGACTATGCCAGATTGTATCTTAAAGAAATAGTAAGACTTCACGGGGTTCCTGTATCTATTATCACTGACAGAGGTGCCCAGTTCACAACGAATTTCTGGAGATCATTCCAGGAAAGATTGGGGACTCAGGTGAGTCTTAGTACAACATTTCATCCTCAGTCCGATGGGCAGGCTGAGCGCACCATTCAGACATTGAAAGATATGTTGCGGGCCTGTGTTATTGATTTCAGAGGAAGCTGGGACGATCATTTGCCGCTTGTTGAATTTGCTTATAATAATAGTTATCATTCCAGCATTCAGATGGCACTATACGAAGCCCTATATGGCAGAAAATGGAGATCTCCGATTAGTTGGTTTGACGTGGGCGAAACTAAATTAATTGGGCCAGATGTGATTCAGGAAGCAGTTGATAAGGTAAAACTCATTCGTGAACGACTATTAGCGGCCCAGAGTCGACAGAAATCTTATACTGATAAACGGCGTCGACCGTTAGAGTTTCAAATTGGCGAATGGGTATTCCTAAAGGTGTCGCCCATGAAGGGCGTGATGAGATTTGGCAGAAAGGGGAAGCTCAGTCCGCGATACATTGGGCCTTACCAGATTATCCAAAAAATTGGGAATGTCGCTTATGAGCTGGACCTACCATCAGATCTAGAGGCTGTGCACCCGGTATTCCATGTATCCATGCTCCGAAAATGTATTGGTGATCATGACAGAATATTTCCAGTAAATGATATTCAGGTAACGGAGGACTTGTCTTATGAAGAGCAACCTGCAGCTGTTTTGGATCGTCAGGTGAGTAGACTGCGCACCAAAGAAGTGCCTTCTGTTAAAGTCTTGTGGCGGAACAACAACCGGGAAGAAATGACCTGGGAGGCGGAGGATGGGATGAAGAAGAAGTATCCCCACTTGTTTCCTACGCCCACAGGTAATCTAAACTTTTAAGTTTGTTATATTGATTGACAAATGACTTATGTATGGTATTTATAAAGAGAGTATCCCCCGCCATGTTCATAAGACCCTATAAGACTAATTTAACATTCGAGGACGAAAGTTCTAAAGGGGGGGAGAATGTTATATCCTGTGTTTTTGCGCACTTGAAAAATTTGGAATAATCTTGTCATGTAGGAAATGAGACTATGTTTTTTATTTTATTCAACATATGAGTTGTTCATGAAAGAAAAATATTAGTGAGGAAGTGTTGAGGAAGGCTAGGGGTAAAATTGGGATTTTGGAAAATTAGTTCGGGAATTACAAAAATAGATTTCTAATGAATTGGGCTCAAAACAATACAAGAAAAATTTAGGCCCAAACTAGAGGGGTGGCCGGCCAACATGTCTTGGCCCAAACCCATGAAGTTAGTCATGTGACTAAGTCATGTGACTAATTAATATATATGAAGATAATCTTCAAGAAACTTCAAGAAACAAAGTAAAAAAAAAAAATTGAAGAACACCTTAAGAGAGGCTCTCGGCCGAACCCCCCCTTTCAAAAAAAAAAATTCTAGTACTTTAATCTTCATCCTAAAAATCTCTTTCTTGTTGAATTCTCGTTAAGTTCAGGACGCTCTCTGACGTGATATAATTGGTTTGGCGAGGGAGCAACGTTTGCGGCAAGATTGAAGTTTGAAGAAAAAGGTAAGAAATCTATTCTTTTATGTTATGGAATAAGTATATATGTTATAAGGATTGAAATTAGAAGAAAATTATGGAGTTGTGATGTATGTGTGTGAAGCCGTGTGTGTGTGTGTGTGTGGTGAATCATGGCCGTGAGCCATAGTATAGTGAAGGGGAGATGAAAGGGCATTCATTTAGTGTGTTAGTTGTGTCGTTGTGGCATTTACGACGTAAATGAATGTTTAACGAGTTGAGTTGGCATTGAAAATGGTTGCGGATTGTTATGGGAAATTATATGATTTTTATATAGTTTTTATATAATTGTGGAAGTAAAAATTCTAAATGTAAATTATGGTTGTTGTTAATGAATTTGGAAGGAAACAATGCTAGTTGTTAATGTTGTGGCAATTGTGGAGGTTTTGGATAGAATATGGAATTGGCGGGAATGCTTGAATCCATGAGCATTGCTTGAAATGTTCTTGAATTATGTTTGAATGATCTTAAATTAGTAAATGAATATGGAAATGTTGATATTAGTTTGATAACGGGAAGTTGGAATGAAAGTTGTTGAACTATGTAGTAAAGAGAACTATTTAAGTTATAGTGCGTTTTGTGATGATTTTGATGTTGTTGGCATTGTTGGGTTGTTGTTGTTGATATATTGGGCCGAGCTAAGTCTCGGGGATGCTATATGTATAGGGGAAATGCTGCCGAAATTTCGGTAGACAAATATGAATTTAAGTTGAATTCTTAGAAGCTATAGCTCACAATAGGTAAATGTGACCAAAATGTAGATTTTGGGGGATTTGAGGCTTGATTTTGGAGACGTTCAGGAGGCGGAAAAGGAAAGTAAAGCTATCCCTCTTCGTCTCTTGGCATGTCCTAGATGTTCTAGGTTTGCGTTTGAGCCTCGGGGATTACTCTATTCATAGAAATTCGCGTTTACTTTTAGTACTATTCCATTCAGTGAAATTGAATTAGAAATTCATGCTTTGTTGAATAGAAATGTTCAAACTTTCGTAAATTTCGTAAATATGATTGAATTAACCCTAAGCTTTCATGGACGATTCCATAAGGCCAAATGTCTGTAAAATTCGTACGCCGCCTCGATTTGAACCGAGGTGGGCCCATTAGCCCCGAGTCTCCTTCGTTCGCCCTAATTGACTTAACTTTGTACGATATCGGAAAGAGACTTTTGCTTATGACTTTAGCTATTAAAGAATAATGTTTTGATATTAAAGGATAATGTTCTGATTAATCCATAATATTCTTATTTACATTTTGAACTATAAATACGATTCCAGAAATATTTCTGTAAGATAAATCCCGTATTGATCAGTTATTCAGATTAGTTTACCTAACGGGTTGTCATATAATTATATCAAGTATCATAAATGTTTTGATATGTAAATTGCATTGGTTTCCGCACTACTCTGCTCGTGCCCATTATTATGCTATCGTTCGCCGGTTTCCGGGCCGGTTTTGTGATCGTGCGCACTATGATATATTCGGCAGTATGCTGTGTTACGGTTCCCGAGACCTCGCCAGAGGGATGGGTTCCGCTTATGGAGTTATGCTGTGATATGGCTGATGATATGATGTGTGTGATGATGTGTTATGTTCGGGGTTGTATGGAGATTTGAAACTTTCCGGAGTATGCTGTGTAGTGGCGCCAGTGTCGAGGTGGCGACCACGTTCCTGAGCCTTATGCATGATTTCTTTTACTTGCATTATGTACATATGATTTCCGTACTGGTTTTGACATACTGATCCGGTATTGCCTTTCTATACTTTTACTATGGTTATGGTTTGAATTTCTGTACTCCATGCTTTACATACTCAGTACATCTTTCGTACTGACCCCCTTTCCTCGGGGGCTGCGTTTCATGCCCACAGGTACAGACGTTGGTGATCCACCACTGTAGGCCACACTTTCTGCTACTACAGAGTGCTCCTTTTGATTCGGAGCCCATATTTTGGTACATATCTCTGTTATGTATATATTTATGTATATTTGGCTATTTGGGGTACGGCGGGGCCCTGTCCTGCCATATGTTTCCGTTTTGGTTTGTAGAGGCCTGTAGTCATATATGTGGGTCGTGGGTCCTATGTGTGTTCGTTTTGTTTCTGATTTGTGTCTTAATGCGGTGCTGTTTGTTATGGCGGCCAAAATGGCCCATGTGTTCGCATATGTACATATGATCGGCGATGTGTATTCCGTCGCCCCTTTTGTTCCGATATGATATTTTTGATACGCGTGACCGCTTAAGAAAATAATTATTTTCAGAACTGTTTAAAAAGGATGAATTTGAAATGTGAACTAAGTTATAATATGACGATTGAAAATGTAAGTCTGTTTGGGTGCCCAAGTAGGGTACCAGTCGCGGCCCACGGGGCTGGGTCGTGACATACACAAAAGAATAGATTCCAAAAGCTGTAGTTCCGAATGAAATGGAGCTCCTCTATGTAGTCCCTGAGTAATAAAGCTACAGATCAAGCCTGTCTCCCTGGCCACCTGCGGGCCTGATGTAGCATCCACAAACAAAAGGACGTCAGTACGAAGAATGTACTGAGTATGTAAAGCATAATCAACATTATTATAGAAGCATAAGAGACAACATAAGAAATAGCATAAGATGGGAGGTAGTAGAACCATCGTCATAACACTTACTTGCTTTTCACAGGGACCTTCCATTTCTAATGCGTGATTGTATACATACATCCATATCCGTATCCTTATTCGTATTCGTATTTATTTACATTTTCGTATCCACATTCATAATCATAGTCGTATTCGTAGCATACCCGACCACGAAGGATCGGTGGTTCACATACCCGGCCATGGCAAGACTCGGTGATTATACATACCTGGCCCTACCAAGGCTCAGGGTTATCCATACCCATCTGCAGTGGTGTGCGCGCAATACATATCATACCCGGCCATATAAGCTAAGTATTACATAATAGTCGTACATAGACATATATACATAAGATCTCATAAGCGTCTTTGGCATCATTACTATCATCATTTCATTACATCTATCCTTAGAGGATCACTCGGAATATAAGGGATTTAGTAGAATCAACTCATAACGAGAATCATGAGCTTTAGTAGCTTTAAAGATAGAATCATTTGGAGGACATTATAGACTCATGAAAGGATAGGTGTATAGCCAAATAACCATGCCTTATTGAAAGAAGGGTTAGCCTTACATACCTTTTCGTTTAGCTATTCTATCGCTTAAACGTTCTCCTTCAATGCTCACGTTTCTACCTTCATTAGAGTTATACTAACATTAGAAAATCGATAGCTTTGCATACTAGATTAAAGCTAGAGAAAATTGGGCAGCATCTCATTTGTTTATAAAACTTCCTCCATATCATATATCAACTCCCAAACATCTATAATAACATCACAACATTGTAAGTAATAGTCTTTATTCACCTACATTATCCATATTTCCCAATTCACTTCAAATCATCCATATCCATGGTCATGGTGCACTATTACATCCACTCGTATACAATGTCTATCCCATGTTCTTAATGTCGATTATAGCATAATTACCATCACAACACATCAAGAATCATGACTCAATCCAAGCTACTACTAAAAAATGCCACTATTCTCACATTCATGACCCATTTTCTATCTCCTTCTACAATCCAAGTCTTTCAACCTCTCAATAACTTAAAAAATATGGAAATACCATAAAACTTACCTTATATGGTGTAGGAATGGACTTTGGATGGAAACACTTCACTGGAGTAAAACCCTAGTTCCACTTCCACTTGGATTACTTGTCTTGGATGAGCTTTAATGAGTTTCTTACACTTGACTGTCTTGGTTTGATGAATTGGATCATTAATATCTCTTGAATTCTTGTGGAAGAGGTGTGGAGAAATATTCTAGAGAGTTCTTGAGAGAAAGGGAGTGAAGATGAAATGAACTTGGTCCCCTTTTTAATAATTCACAATCTGTCCCGCTTTGGTTTCACGGACCAACATATGGTCCGTATAATTTATATGGACTGTATGTTTGGCCGTACTTTTGGTCCAGTGAAGGCTGCCAATTTGGGCAGAATATACGGCCTAACATACGGCCAGTATATTTTATACAGCCAGTATGTTGGGTTGTATAACGCCCAGCTTTGCCGAACTCGTTCTCGTCGACTCGTTTGATCTCCAATCCTTATGGAACCTTCTTAACACTTGTTTAGCACCTCATCAAAAATCTAAGGGACGCTATAAATGTTCTCCAAAACATCATTAATTCGGTACTCGTAAATCCTTTCCGATACATAACGTATACCTTGCCTTCTTTGGCAACTTTCTTCTCTTACTTCGAATGTCTTTGAAATCTCAATTAGGGTCATCAAATGTTATTTCTTACCTATCGAAACACCACATACTTCGTGCCCTTCGTTAGTCTATTCACTGTGCATCAATGGAATATTTTCCGAGGTGTAACATTCTCCCCCCCTTAAAAACATTCGTCCTCGAATGTTAAGTGTTCGGGAATTATATAAAAATTTCGCCAGAGTTTCCCTTGTAATAGGGCACTACCATCCTGTCATAACATCCCATAATAACAATGCCTCACAGGGCCACACATAATAGCAATAGAGTTTGGCCACACACGACCCAAATGCATAAAAAGGAAAACATACATACCTCACGATCTTGATGTCTCATCTTAGATCTCTTCCGGGGGTTGAAATAAGTGCGGGTACTTGAACTTCATATTTTCTTCCGCTTCCTATGTCATTTCTTCTCGGTTATTGTTTCTCCACAAAACCTTAACTGAGGCCACTTCTTTGTTTCTAAGCCTCTGTACTTGCCTATCTAATATGGCAATGGGTACCTCTTTATAAGTCAACTTTTCTGTTACTTGATTATCATCTACTGGCACGATCCTAGTAGGATCTCTAACACATTTACGAAGCATCGAGACATGGAAAACTGGGTGAACTGACTCCAAATCAGGAGGTAGATCTAATTTGTAAGCCACTTTGCCTACTTTGCGCACAATCTCATAAGGCCCAATGTACTAGGGGCTAAGCTTCCCCTTCTTGCCAAATCTCATAATGCCCTTCATTGGCGACACCTTTAATAATATCCATGTCACGACCCAACCCCGTGGGTCGCGACTGGCACCCTAGCTGGGTACCCGTACATACCTACCTGACCGAATTTCATATCGTACAGATTTTTCTTTTCAAACGGATATTACAGAAGTAGGCCGATACAGATACGGCACGCGCACAAACATATATATATACCTGAACATGCAGACATTTACAGATAAGCCGATAAGGCTAACATACAGACGAAACCCGTAACCCACACATCTATCTACAGGCCTCTACAGACATACAGAATCATATGACGGGACAGGGCCCCGCCGTACCCAGAACTTCCATACATACTGAACATACGGAAAACAGAAGATATATATACCAAAGTACACGCTCCGAATCAAAAGGAGCTCTTCAAGATAGCAGAACCTGTGCCCTAGACTGGCGGCGTGTCACCGAGTGCGCCTGTACCTGCGGGCATGTAACGCAGCCCCCGAAGAACGGGGGTCAGTACGAAAAATGTACCGAGTATGTAAAGCAGAAACATAACAGATACAATCATACCAGACCGAGTTATAATGGAATAGGGGTTTTTCTATCCTTTGATGACATTCGAATCCCCGTCTCCGCGTCGTTTCATGTATTCGGTTTAGTAAAACCTTTCGTCTATCACAACATTAGTTGCCGGGACTCGGCTCTTGATCCATATGGGCACCAAACGAAAATTATACACACACACAGACACACATACAGATATATTTACTAGTATCTTACTGGCGAACGTCTCTGACTGTTATTCAAATCCGCTCAATTTCCCGAGCGGTGTTGCACCTTTTCTTTTTGCCCATTTAGTCTGCCTCGTTCTGCGCGACTCCTGTAAGGGCACTAATTACTCCACACATTCTCTTTTCCTTTAGATTACCCCAAATTTTCATTTATATCTATCATACTTACACTTGTGCAAAATTTTGCATTACTTCCCAGGGGGGTCACCCATCCCAGAATTGCTCTGGCTTGAGCACGCTTAACCCCGAAACTTTCATGCATTTTGACGCGTTAGGGCTGATATAATTTCGTCAATTGCCCTGCAGGACCTTTGTCACATAATTTTAGGGCAAATCGGGGTTTTAGCAAATTTTCAGAAAATTTTTGTAGCGGGTCCCACCCCCGGCTAAGTTGCACAATTACCATATTGCCTTTCTGAATCTCCGATATTCACTTTTATACACATATACATACAATTACAGACAGGCCACAGATTTAAGTCTTCGTCCCACGAATTCCGTCTCCAAATAGTCGGTGAAATCTGATAAAATATCACCATAAGGTGCTCTCCAACCACCGACAGAAGAAAACTAAATTCTGACAAGTATCGCGGAACCTATTTGTACTTACTTTATATATATTTACTTCCATATCTCTGAAAAAAAATTTGGGCAGAGGTTCGTCTGTATTTCTTACTATCCGAAACCTGTACACAAGAAATACCAACCATGCCTCACAGGGCCAACACATATACGCATATATATATACCTCATATCATGTCGTCTCGTAGCCACACGGGGCTAACAATTACAGATAAAATTATACAGATGTCGAGGCTTACCTCACATGCCCAACTCGAACAACATCGGAGGCTCCTTCCTGTTCACTTTTCTGTTCAATCTTCAACTTTATATTTCTACCACACATCAAACAACTTCTCCGACACACAGCTTTCATATTATTGCTTACCTGAGTACTGTGCGGCCTCCAATATCATCAGCCATTGCCTTCTGTCGATGCCGTCCTTTGGCTGAAATTAAAAGTTAGTCGAAAGGAATTCATATCCTACAGCTGGCTCTATCGCATGATCTAAGATTCAAAGAAGGGTAACATCCTAGATGCCCTGTAGCTTCATGTTTATAGATGTGGTGCACAACACATCGATAAACAAGACTCTACTAGACACGGCCTGTAGACATTCCGAGGACTAACCGCTCTGATACCACTTCTGTCACGACCCAACCCCGTGGGCCGCGACTGGCACCCTAGCTGGGTACCCGTACATACCTACCTGACCGAATTTCGTATCGTACAGATTTTTCTTTTCAAACGGATATTACAGAAGTAGGCCGATACAGATACGGCACGCGCGCAAACATATATATATACCTGAACATGCAGACATTTACAGATAAGCCGATAAGGCTAACATACAGACGAAACCAGTAACCCACACATCTATCTACAGGCCTCTACAGACATACAGAATCATATGACGGGACAGGGCCTCGCCGTACCCAGAACTTCCATACATACTGAACATACGGAACACAGAAGATATATATACCAAAGTACACGCTCCGAATCAAAAGGAGCTCTTCAAGATAGCAGAACCTGTGCCCTAGACTGGCGGCGTGTCACCGAGTGCGCCTGTACCTGCGGGCATGTAACGCAGCCCCCGAAGAACAGGGGTCAGTACGAAAAATGTACCGAGTATGTAAAGCAGACACATAACAGATACAATCATAGTCCGAACCGGAGTCACAGAAACATAACGGACAGAACCATACATCAGACAGACGGGCAGAGTCATGATCCAGACAGACATACAGAATCGTGGTCCATACAGATAAACAAAATCATGGTTCAGACAGACCGACAGAATCATAATCCGGACAGACGAGCAGAATCAGAATCCATACGGACATACAGAATCAGAATCCATACGGACATACAGAATCAGAATCCATACGGACATATAGAATCAGAAGCCATACGGACATACAGACATAGTCGTAATTCAGACGGACAGACAGAATTATGCATGCAGAGTAGTGCAGAGTCATACTGAACCATACAGAATCATACAGAGGCATGTGCTTATATAGATACTGATGGCACATGCATACAGACATACAGATTCCGGCCCTGTCTGGGGGCGCGGTAACAGAACCCGGCCCTCTTAGTACGGGACGCGGTGGACAGACAGAATCAGATCAGATCATATGCCATCCTGGCCGCCATCCCCATACACAGATCATAGTATCATACAGACATACAGATCCCGGCCCGTACGCCGAGGGACGCGGTGAACAATGCAGAGAAATATGCACGATAACAGAACCTGGCCCGGGACGCAGTGAAGGAATGCATTGAGACAGCCACGAACAGATCCATGGGAAACCACATACATACAGACTCACATACAGACTCCATCAGACTAAAGGGTGCCAAACGGCGAGCCAAAATCAGAGTATACGGATAGTATGCATAGTACGCGCCTATATCCTACTTGGGAAGGCACGACAGATTATTATCAGAATCGGATTCTCAGATGTTCAGAAGTTATTTTATAAGAATTTCATAAAAATAGTTGTATCATAATCAAAATAATAGTTTAGATGGTTTCTGAGAAAATCGGACAAAACGGAAGTATTTAAAGTATTACAGAAGATATCGGGCCTTGTGGGCCCGCCTCGGACCAACTCGAGGCAACATATGTAAATTATCGCTAATAGACCTTATGAGGTCATCCATAATCGTTTGGAAGTGTTCCGACTCCGTTTAGGGGAGTTTTGTACAAAAATTCACTTTAAAGGCAATTTGTAAGAAAATAGCTTCAATTGAATTGAAGGAATTGGAGCGGTTTTCCGTCTCGAATTCCGGGGAACGGAGTCGTACTTAAGGCTCGCGGCCGAGCCTATCACATCCAGAACATGCCTAGGAACAAAGGAAAATGCTTCACATACCTCGATAGCGCCTTACGCTCGCTTGGCGTCGATCCCAATCTCGTCCAAAATCTAGAAATGGTCAAGTTTACCATTTGTTAGTTTCAAACTTTTCAATAATCCAACTTAACACATGTTTGCCTACCGAAATTTCGGCAGCATTTCCTCTGTATATAAGACATCCCCGAGACTTAGCTCGGCTCAATTCACTACACAACAACCCAGAACAACAGCAAAAACAACAACAGACATTAAAACACACACTATGGCATCACTAGCCATCGTTTCGGCATAACGACACATCTTTCGTTTCAAACTTACATTTCCAAACCAAACTTGTTATTTTGATATTCATCACCCACCAAATTCATTACAACATACATCGGAAGCATCCATACCATTTTCACCCAATATTCATAAGGTATGCGAACATTCAAACTTTCCATTAAGCCACTACTTTTCCAATTTTTCCTAACCTTCAACATACAAGTTCATTATACATTTCCATCTTCCAAATTCATCCACAATAATCAAAATTTTCCTCTTGATACTTTCATTTCCATTTTTACATAAACCATAACAAAGTTGTATGTTTTCCTACAACAACTTAATAACCATTAAGTTCCTTCACTCTCCTCACATAATCCATGATTAAAACAACCAAAATATTAATTCAAATCAGTACATCAATTTCAATTAAAACAGCCCCTCACCCATAAATTTCAACAAAACAACAAACGAGTTTATAATGCTGTTTTCTCCGTTCTAATTCGTTAAAACTCTAAATAAACACTTTAATAACATAAAAGGAATTTTATAAATACCTTATCAGAAGATCCACCACAAAAATTTCATCCCCCAAGACCAATATTTATCTCAAATTGAAGGCAACGCAACGTACAACGTTTTTCTCTTCATGAGCTTCGGGATTCGGAGCTCGAATTTTGATCAAAATGACCTTCTTAGCCTTGAAGTTTTCTCTCTCTCTCTCTAATGGAATTTTCTGGATCTTTTCTGATCTGAAATGTGGAGGAGGAGGCTGAAAACTCCCTTAAATAATAAGGAAATGGGCCTGACCCGGATTGGAATCGGGTTGGGCCCATTTCACTGCCCAGCTTGACCTTTCCGCCTTAAAATGTCCATATCTCCTTGTACCGACGTCGCCTGGGAGCCCACGACCTACCGTTGGAAAGCTATTTCAATTATCTACAACTTTTATCTCTGGGCATATTCCCAAATTCTAAACTTGTAATGCCGTTTTTTCCCCTCCAAGTCAGGTCATCCGAAAACGTTTTCTTAAAAATATTCGTTTGGAGGGCTTCCACTTTGATTTGGCCCCAGGGCCCTTCACGGGTTGTGTTTAACTTTACATATACGATTCATATAACTTTTCACATGTCCCAAAAAAAATATTGATGTGTGGGCCCCACCTCAGCTTACAAATAATTCGACGTTCGAAAATGCAGGATATAACAATCCAATCTTTCACTTGGAACTCTAAGTCCCTTCGACGATTATCCGCATAGGACTTTTGACGACTCTGGGTTGCTAGTAGCCGATCCTGTATGAGCTTAACTTTCTCTATGGCTTGCTAGAACAAGTCTGGCCATATCAATTTAGTCTCTCCTAGCTCAAACCACCCAATTGGGGATCTACACTTTCGCCCATATAAAGCCTCATACAGTGCTATTTGGATGCTAGAATGATAACTATTGTTATAAGCAAATTCAATAAGTGGTAAGTGATCATCCCAATTACCTCCAAAATCCAACATGCATGCTCGTAGCATATCCTCGATAGTCTTAATGGTACGTTCAGCTTGTCCATCAGTCTGTGGGTGAAATGCCGTGCTAAGGCTCACATGAGTCCCCAAACCCTCTTGGAAGGATTTCCAAAAATTAGCTGTAAACTGAGTTCCTCTATCAGAGATAATAGATATTGGAACACCGTGAAGTCGCACTATCTCTTTAAGATAAAGATCTGCATAATCTTCTGCCACATACGTAGTTCTGACTAGTAAGAAGTGAGCTGACTTCGTGAGTCTATCCACAATCACCTATATAGAGTCATACTTACGTCGAGAACGGGGTAAGCCTGTAATGAAGTCCATATTAACTACTTCCCATTTCCAAGTAGGAATTTTTATAGCTTGCAACAATCCACCTGGCTTTTGGTGCTCGATTTTCACTTGTTGACAGTTGGGACATTGAGCTACAAATTCTGCTATATCCTTCTTCATTCCACTCCACCAATATATAGATTTAAGATCATGATATATTTTCGTTGCTCCGGAGTGGACAGAATAACGGGAGCAATGGGTTTATCTCAATATTTGGTGGCGACCTGCCACATCAGGAACACATAATCTGCCTCGGCATCGGAGAACTCCATCTCCTGCGATCTCAAATGATGATTTCTCCTTCTGAGGGAGTGTATCTCTATAGTGAATTAGGATGAGATCTTCGTATTGTCGCTCTTTCACTTCCACTACTAGCGACGAGGCTGCTGAATTCTGAATGGTAGCTCCCATGCTACCTGAGTCCACTACTCAAACTCCTAGGCTAGCTAACTGCTGGAGCTCATGAGCCATTTCTCTTTTCTCAGGCCGCACATCACACAAACTTCCCATAGACCTACGGCTAATAGCATCAGCCACAACATTTGCCTTTCCGGGGTGATACAGGATATCAACATCATAGTCTTTTAGCAATTCCAACCATCGTCGTTGCCGCAAATTCAACTCTTTCTGCTTGAAGATATACTGAAGGCTCTTATGATCTGTATAAATATCCACATGAACACCATACAAATAATGTCTCCACATCTTTAATGCATGAATCACCGCAACCAATTCAAGGTCATGGGTTGGATAATTTTTCTCATGTTTCCGTAATTGCCTTGTAGCATACGCAATCACCTTACCGTGTTCCATAAACACACAGCCTAGCCCAACGCCCGAAGCGTCGCAATAAACAACATAACCTTCCAATCCCTCTGGAAGTGTCAGGACTGGGGTAGAAGTTAATCTATCCTTTAGCTCTTGGAAACTACGTTCACAAGCATCTGTCCATTGAAACTTTGCTGATTTCTGGGTCAGCTTTGTGAGTGGTGCAGAAATAGAAGAAAAGCCTTCTACAAATCTCCTGTAATAACCTGCTAAGCTTAGAAAACTATGAACCTCCATAGGAGTCGTGGGCCTTGGCCAAGTCTTTACGGCCTCAATCTTTTGGCTATCTACCCGAATACCATCGGTTGAAACGATGTGCCCTAAAAATGTCACTGAGTTCAACCAAAACTCACACATAAAAAATTTAGCAAATAACTCTCGAGTGTGAAGAATTCTAAGGACAGTACGCAAATAATCAGCATGTTCTGCCTCAGACCTAGAATACACCAAGATATCGTCGATGAATACAATCACAAATAAATCTAGGAAGGGCCTGAACACATTGTTCATCAAATCCATAAAGACTGCCGGTGCATTAGTTAGCCCGAATGACATCACCCGGAACTCAAAATGGCCATATCTTGTTCTGAAGGCTGCCTTAGGGATATCTTTCTACCTAACTCTCACTTGATGATATTCGGATCTCAAATCTATCTTTGAAAACCATTTGGCGCCTTGTAATTGATCTAATAAGTCATCAATCCTAGAAAGAGGATATTTGTTCTTAATCATCACCTTATTCAGTTGCCGATAGTCAATACGCATCCGTAAAGAACCATCTTTCTTTCGGACAAACAACATGGGTGCTCCCCACGGGGAAGAACTAGGCCTAATAAAGCCTTTCTTAAGCAAGTCCTTCAATTGCTCCTTCAACTCTTTCAACTCTGTGGGAGCCATTCTATAAGGTGGAATAGATATAGGCTTGGTGTCTGGCAACACATCAATAGCAAAATCAATCTCTCTTTATGGAGGAAGGCCTGGAAGCTCTTCTGGGAATACATCCGGAAGCTCATTCACCACGAGAACTAACTGAAGAATTGGTGATTCAGCTTCTACATCTTGAACCTGAACTAGATGATAAATGCAACCTTTTGTGATCATTTTCCTTGCCTTTAGATAGGAAATAAACCTACCTTTTGGTGCCGCTATATTCCCTTTCCATTCTAAAACTGGTTCTCCCGGAAACTGGAAACGAACTATTTTCATTCTACAATAAACATTGGCATAGAAAGAAGCCAACCAATCCATACCCGTGATAACATCAAAGTCCACCATTTTTAACTCATGCAAGTCAACCATAGTACGATGGTCACAAATCACAACTATGCAATTTCTATATACTTGGCTAGCTATTACCGATTCACTAACGGGTGTAGACACCTCAAAAGGTTTGATCAACTCCGGTTTAACTCCAAACCGACCCGTAATATATGGAGTAACATATGACAATGTGGAGCCCGGGTCTATTAAAGCATATACATCATGAGAAAATACCAATAATATACCGTGACAACATCAGGAGAATACTCAAGATCTTGGCGTCTAGCCAAGGCATAAATACGGTGCTGAGGACCGCTAGAACTGGGGACTCTCCCTCTGCCTCTACCATGGCCGACTGGTGCATGTGAACATGGCCCCATAGGGCGTATAGATGATGAAGATCCAGCTACCGACCCTGAAGGTTGGGTCCTACCTCTACCACCAACTGAGGGGCAATTACACATAATATGGCCTGGCTAACCACATGCATAGCAAACCTCTGAGCCTAATCGGCACTGGCCCCAATGTAACTTCCCATACTGGGAACATCATGGCACGGGTGGCCTCGCCTGACCCGAATCACCTCTGAACTGTGAACTTGAAAAACTCTGACTCGGCCTGGAATGAGTAGATCTATCAAATCGCTGGCCTGTAAACCGGGGAGGCGCACTAGTCATATAATGGCATGAATGCCTAGAAAACTGCTGTCTGTGGCTGCCTCTAAACCCACTAATCGGACTCGAAGATCTAGCCCTCTTGTTATATCCTGTATCATGCTCACGCTCACTTCTTTGTTGTTGTTGGCTTTCCTCTAAATTTTGGGCATGGACTTGTATGCGTGAAATATCCATGTTGTCCTGAAGGGACGCAGTCAAGCACCTATCCATCAAATGTGGCCCTAGGTCTCTTACAAATCGGTGCACTCGGTCACCCATATCTGCTACCATGGCAATAGCATACCTAGCCAAAGAATTGAAGAGGAAACTATACTCTAGAGCACTCATACTTCCTTGCCTCAAATTCAAGAACTTATCGGCTCTAGCTCGCCGAACCTCTGGAGGCAGGTAATGTCGGAGGAAAGCATCTACAAATTCTTGCCATACCGGGGGAGGCGCATTGTTTCCCTGTGAAGCCATCCAAACCGTGTACCAATGAACCGCAACATCCCTCAATCTATAGGATGCTAACTCCATCGATTCGATGTCCGAAGCATGTATCAACCGAAGCGTCCCCAACATTCCCATCAATAAAATTTTGAGGGTCCTCATCTAGCTTTTATCCAAAACATTCCGGAGGGTTCAAGCTAATAAAATGACAGGCCCTTGCACTAACAGCCCTATCACCTTGCCCTGTACCTTGCCGCTAAGTCTGGGCGGCAACCAATTGAGTAAGCAAATGAATGACCTCTTTTACATCTTGGCCCGAAGCATCCGGTGGAGCAGCTGGAGCTGGGGCTGAGGCTCCCTCATACTCCTCAGAAATAGGCATTGAGTGGGAGGACTGAGACTGAGCCACATTCTGGGACTCACTTCCCTCTACAATCGTTGGCGGTGCTCTTTCAGCCCACTTTCCCTCCACTGTCTTGCCCTTTTGGGATGCCGTAGCCTTTTTCTTCATAGGCATCTCTGAAATACACAATAAATAGTTAAGGAAAAGAAAGATCCTTATAATATGGCTCTATCGCACGATCTTATGAAGAAAGAAGGTCATTCATTCCTAAAATGCCCACAGCCTCTTGTTCATAAGTGTGGCACGCAACATGTCCATAATCAAGGCTCTACTGGACACGACTCGTAGATATACCCTAGGACAGAACTGCATTGATACCACTTTTGTCACGACCCAACCGGAGGGCCATGACGGGTATTCGGTGCTAACCCACCCAGGCACCTCTTATCGTACAATCACATTTTTCATCTAGGTGAGCCCTATAGCTAGATCATACTTTCTATCCATCATTCATGCTAATCTCATTGGGCAACAATACATTTATATCACCATGCCCATATCAATGTACATAAGTCGACGAGGCCATCAAAATGATATACAAAATATAAGTCGACAAGGCTAAAGACATCTAACCATATACACATGTCTACGAGCCTCTAAGGAGAGTATGTCATATAATATAGGCGGGACAGGCCCCGCCATACCCATAAGTATGTGCATAAAAGAATAGATACCAAAGGTTGTAGCTCCGAATGAAATGGAGCTCCTCTATGTAGTCCCTGAGTAATAAAGCTATGGATCAAGCCTGTCTCCCTCGCCACCTGCGGGCATGACGCAGCGTCCACAAATAAAAGGACGTCAGTACGAAGAATGTACTGAGTATGTAAAGCATAATCAACATCATTATATAAGCATAAGAGACAACATAAGAAATAGCATAAGATGGGAGGTAGTAGAACCATCTTCATAACACTTGCTTTTCACAGGGACCTTCCATTTCTAATGCGTGATTGTATACATACATCCATATCCGTATCCGTATTCGTATTCGTATTTATTTACATTTTCGTATCCACATTCATAATCATAGTCGTATTCATAGCATACCCGACTATGAAGGATCGGTGGTTCACATACCCTGCCATGGAAAAGCTCAGTGATTATACATACCTGGCCCTACTAAGGCTCAGGGTTATTCGTACCCATTTGCAGTGGTGTGCGCGCAATACATATCATACCCGGCCATATAAGCTTGGTGTTACATAATAGTCGTACATAGACACATATACATAAGAGCTCATAAGCGTCTTTGGCATCATTACTATCATTGTTTCATTACATCTATCCTTAAAGGATCACTCGTCATATAAGGGATTTAGTAGAATAAACTCAAAAAGAGAATCATAAGCTTTAGTAGCTTTAAAGATAGAATCATTTAGAGGACATTATAGAATCATGCAAGGATAGGTATATAGCCAAAGAACCATGCCTTGTTGAAAGAAGGGTTAGCCTTACATACCTTTTCGTTTAGCTATTCTATCGCTTGAACGTTCTCCTTCAATGCTCACGTTTCTACCTTCATTAGAGTTATACTAACATTAGAAAATCGATAGCTTTGCATACTAGATTAAAGCTAGAGAAAATTGGGCAGCATCTCCTTTGTTTATACAACTTCCTCCATATCATATATCAACTCCCAAACATCTATAATAACATTCACAACATTGTAAGCAATAGTTTTTATTTACCTACATTATCCATATTTCCCAATTCACTTCAAATCATCCATATCCATGGTCATGGCGCACTATTAAATCCACTCGTATACAATGTCTATCCCATGTTCTTAATGTAAATTATAGCATAATTACCATCACAACATATCAAGAATCATGACTCAATCCAAGCTACTACTAAAAAATGCCACTATTCTCACATTCATGACCCATTTTCTATCTCCTTCTACAATCCAAGTCTTTCAACCTCTCAATACCTTAAACAACATGAAAATACCATAAAACTTACCTTAGATTGTGTAGGAATGGACTTTTGGTGGAAACACTTCACTCGAGTAAAACCTTAGTTCCACTTCCACTTGGATTTCTTGTCTTGGATGAGCTTTAATGAGTTTCTTACACTTGACTCTCTTGGTTTGATGAAGTTAATCATTAATATCTCTTGAATTCTTGTGGAAGAGGTGTGGAGAAATATTCTAGAGAGTTCTTGAGAGAAAGGGAGTGAAGATGAAATGAAATGAAATGAACTTTGTCCCCTTTTTAATAATTCACAATCTATCCCGCTTTGGTTTCACGGACCAACATACGGTTTGTATAATTTATATGGACCGTATGTTTGGCTATACTTTTGGTCCAGTGAAGGCTACCAATTTGGGAAGAATATACGGTCTAACATACGACCAGTATATTTTATACGGCCAGTATGTTGGGCCGTATAATGCCCAGCTTTGCCGAACTCGTTCTCTTCGAATCGTTTGATCTCCAATCCTTATGGAACCTTCTTAACACTTGTTTATGTCACGACCTGACTAGGGGCCACAACGGGTACCCGGGGATAACCACCGAGCACCACTCGTTCTACCGCTTATCATACTCATTAAATATTCTTTTATTAAATTCATACTCACATTATAAGAAAATTATCTTTCCTTTGAAAACGTGAATACTTTTATATACATAAGCCTTTCGGCCATCAAAATAATATATATACATGATAGCAATCTCGTGAGACCATATAACCCACACTGCGTATCTACGAGCCTCTACTAGAGTACTAGACCTGTGGACGAGACAGGACCCCGTCGTGCCCAAATACATATACATGAATATACACAAAAGATTAACCATAAGCACCTCCGGACCAATGGAGTGCTCTCAAATCAGCTGACAGTTACTACGGGTCTGGATCAAGATCACCTCCCTGTCTACCCGTGGGCATGAACACAACGTCCAAAGAAAACGGACGTCAGTACGAATGTTGTACTGAGTATGAGAGGCCTAAAAAATAATAATACGTCGATGAAATAAAGGAAGCATCAATATGGAACATCTGTATCTGACTGTCAGTCATAGAAGAAATAATGCATGCTGGCTTACTCATAATCATTATCATGTCATATATGCATAAATAGAGGAAAATCCATCTACGAATCTTTTATAGTAACCTGCCAATCCTAGAAAACTACGAACTTCTGTAGGCGTCGTAGGCCTCTGCCAAGTCTTCACAGCTTCAATTTTATGAGTGTCGACTCGAATGCCATCATCTGAAAAAACATGGCCTTGAAATGTTACATAATTCAACCAAAACTCGCACTTTGAAAATTTTACATATAATTCTCGAGCTCGAAGAATTCCAAGAACAATACGTAAGTGATCTGCATGTTCTGATTCTGTGCGAGAGTATACCAAGATGTCATCAATTAATACTATCATGAACAAATCCAAAAGTGGCCTGAATACATTATTTATTAAATTCATGAACATTGCCAGAGCATTAGTCAACCCAAACGACATCACCCGAAATTCATAGTGGCCATATCTCGTTCTGAAAGCTGTTTTGGGAATATCTTCTTCTATAACCCTCACTTGATGATAACCCGACGTCAAGTCTATTTTAGAAAACCATTTGGCACCCTGTAGTTGATCAAATAAATCATCAATCCTTGGGAGAGGATATTTGTTCTTTATCGTCACCTTATTCAACTGCCTATAATCAGTGCACATTCGGAGGGAACCATCTTTCTTTCTCACGAACAAGAATGGTGCTCCCCACGGTGATGAACTGGGTCTAATAAACCCTTTTTCAAGCAAATCTTTCAACTATGCCTTTAACTCTTTCAATTCTGCCGGAGCCATTCGGTATGGAGGAATAGAAATAGGCTTGGTGTCCGGCAACACATCAATGGAGAAATCAATCTCTCTTTTTGGAGGAAGACCTGGAAGTTCATCTGGGAATACTTCCGGAAATTCATTCACTATCGAAACAGATTGGAAAATTGGCGACTTTGCTTCGGTGTCATGTACTCGGACTAGATGATAAATATAGCCTTTAGCTATCATCTTTGTTGCCTTAAGGTAGGAAATAAACCTACCTTTCGGAGATGCTGCATTTCCCTTCCATTCATACACGGGCTCTCCCGTAAATTGAAATCGAACTACTTTCATTCGGCAATCTACATTAGCATAACATGATGCCAACCACTCCATACCCATAATTACATCAAAATCTAGCATTTCCAACTCGATTAAATTAGCTTTGGTCTGGCGATCACATATCACCAGTACATAATTTTTATACACTTGTCTAGCTATCACGGGATCACCAATCGGCGTAGATACCTCAAAAGGTTTGTTTGGCTCAGGTTTCACCCCAATACGACCAGCAACATAGGGAGTAATATAAGAGAAAGTAGAACCCGAATCTATTAATACATATACATCGTGGGAGAATATGGACAATATACTTGTAACCACATTCGGGGAGGACTCAAGATCTTGTCGTCCGGCTAAAGCATACACACGGGGCTGAGTGGCAGCTGAAGTAGATGCTCCCCCTCTGCCTCTACCTCGACCTGCTGACATCTGGGGAGTCTGCCCTACCGGGCGCACTGAAGAAGAACCAGCGACTGAACCTTTGGGCTGAACCCCACCTCTACCATACCGCGAGGGACAATCTCGTATTAAATGCCCAGTCTGTCCACAAACATAACAAGCATCTTTGCCCTGGCGATATGGCCCCGAGTGTAATTTTCTGCACCGACTACATCGTTGAACTAGTGGTCTCCTCTAACTATAATCACCCTCAAACTGAGAACCCGAAGCTCTCGAACTCTGACCCTGTCTTGAAGGAAAGGAGCGATCAAATCTCCTATCCGAAAATCATGGAGGCGCACTAGTCACCGACTGGTCTGAATGTCTGGAATAAGTCTTCCTCGATCCCCCTCTATAATCACTGCCTGCTTCTATAGACCTGGCCCTCTTGCTTTGCCTTCTATCAATGTCACGATCACCCCTTTGTGGTTGTTGTCGTCCCTCTAAATTCTGGGCATGGGCTTGAATTCGGGAAATATCCATCCCTTTTTGCAACGAAGCCGTCAAAAAATCTTTGAACAAATGTGGCCCTAAGCCACTCACAAAGCGATGCACTCTATCTCCCATATCGGCCACCATGGTTGGGGCATATCTAGCCAATGAGTTAAATTGAAGGCTATACTCCCGAGCACTCATACTCCCTTGTTTCAAATTCAAAAATCTATCCGCTCTAGCTCGGCAGACCTCAGGTGGCAAATAATGTCGGATGAAAGCATCTATAACTCCCAGTAGCATTATTTACCTTTTCTTGTCAATACCACTATCCTGCTGAAATCGAAGGTTAGTATATAAAGGATATCATTTCCTATCTCTTGGCTCTATCGCACGATTTAGAATAAGAAGGAAAGGTAACATCCTAAATGTCCTGTAGCTTCCTATCTATAGATGTGGTGCACAACACACCGATAAACAAGACTCTACTAGACACGGTCTGTAGACACTCCGAGGATGAACTGCTCTGATACCACTTTTGTCACGACCCAGCCCCGTGGGCCATGACTAGTGCCCGAGCTGGACACTCATATACGTACCTGTTAGATATAGTCAAACTGAATCTATGAACAATATGGAAACTTGCAAAAGAACTCCAAAGGTTCATAATGTCATCATATATATATGTCCAGATAACCTGTCTCCTGAGGAGTCACAACTAATCAAAACATAATATGATACACAAGCCGACAAGGCTGCCACTACATGTCAATATGATACGCAAGCCGACAAGGCTGCCACTACATATCAATACCATACGCAAGACGACAAGGCTGCCACCACAAACGAACATATCCATAACACATCGTATAGACACAGCTGAACAAAACTTATACACAACCCACACATATGTCTACAGAACTCTAAAAGTATCAATAGTGATATACGACGGGACAGGGCCCCGCCGTACCCTTGGATAAACATATATATACATCAAAAGATTTGTACCCAGAGTCTAGGCTCTGGAACAATGGAGCTCTTCAACAGCTGAGTGGAAATCCTAGGCTGGAGGATCACCAAGTCAACTATCCGTACCTGCGGGCATAAAATGCAGTCCCCCGAAGAAAGGGGGGTCAGTACGAGATATGTACTGAGTATATAAAGCATGAAATACAATAAAGAGGATCATGACTGAAATAGAGAGTACCGGAGACAAGTATGACATTCAAAATACCATTACACTTGCCTTATGAAATGTAAATCATGCATGTCAATATCATATATCATATCCGGCCCATTATGGGACTCGGTGAATAAAGTCATCACATACCATCCTTGGCACCATAATCACATCATCATATATATATATATATATATATATATATATATATATATATATATATATATCGTACCCGGCCCTCTAGTGAGGGACTCGGTGAACAATGCAGTGAAACTGTGCAAGAAAACATACCCGGCCCGGGACTCGGTGAAAGATATATTATGGCATGCACGAGCAGAGTAGTGAGCAACCATATTCAAACTAAATCATATCTGAGACTCAATAGAATAATCAAAATGAACTATTATTTGAAAATCAAGACAATAGTCATATCAAGTACCCTTCGAATGTCACTATGGATTATATCAAAATGGGGCGGCTGGAGTCATAGACACGTATCAAGACATAATGAAGTAAGTTCTGGAAATCAATAACATTAGCCATCCTAGTGTCTCTAAGAATTGGAGTTTCTTTGGAGTCATATACTCATCGTCTGTTTGTTTTATAAAGCTCATGCCAAAAAGAAAGAAGGGTTAGCTTTACATACCTTTAACGCTTATCCGTGATACGATACGTAAACACTGGCCGAAGTGTCTCAACCTATATTAAGACGTCAAGACTATGGTTAAGCTACGGAAAGGCATAAAACGTACTTCAACGTTAGTAGCTTATTTCGAAACAATTGGGTGGCACTTCCTCTATATTGTTCACTTCCCTTTCTTTCAAGCCAACTATAAAACGACCAAGTCAACATCAACAACCACACGTTCAAATACTATATTAAGACTAGCTAAGACATGATTCATGAATACTCCGAACAGCCTACATAACATTCCAATCAGCCCACGTGTTACAACATTCAATAATCACTAACATAACGGCTACGACATATTCAAGTTACTCCTAATAATCTACAACCACCATACTTCATCGAAATGACTTTATAATAGTTCAACAATTACCATAACCCAACACATAATCTTAATTACATGTAGTCCTCCAATTCAACACCAACAACAACACGTCCCAAACAGCCCGTAAAACAAATACAACTTCCACTTAAAATATCAAATCCTTCCATTTTAATTATATAATCAATGACAACAATAACAACAACACTAATTAAAATTAACCAATCATTTCTAAATTAAAACAGCCCCCCACGGTCCAAACAAAACCTCAACATCAAGATACCATTTCTTACATCCAATTCCACATATACCAATTTATACAAAGTCCAAACCACCTCTAAAAACATGCAAGAGGGAATTAAATCTTACCTTAACAAGCTTGGCTCCTTAACATCGCTGAAATTTGTAGCTTCAAATAACAAACGTTCTTGTTTCCCCCAATGGATTAATTCATATTACTAATCACCTTGGAATGTTTAAAACACCTTAGAACTTAAGCTTTTATTAACAAGAACTCGGACTCCCTCAAGATCAGCCATGGCCGTGAGTTTCCATGGCTGTTGTAATCTTTATTTTTTTCCTCTAATTGGACTTGAAATTCATCAACTCAATTGTGTAGAAGGTGGGGGGAAGGAGCTGGCCGTGAGCTCCACTAGGTGGCTGCCATGGCTGGCCGTATGGTTTTCTTGGCAGCCATGGTTATTTGCTTCAAATGAACTTGTGATGATAAATGTGTATTAACACTTAGTCATCACTTATATTATGTAGGCAGCCCCTCAACTCTCCACGTACCCCCACTATAATGCACCATCCATTTCATTATATTTTTTTTTATAGAATTCGGTGGGGCCCACTTAATTATCTAATTAACTAGCTTAATTAATCTTAATTAATCACTAATCCCCACTTAATGATCTAATCATGGTTAATTAATCCCTAATCTCCATTAATATTTCTATACTAATTGAAATTTATAAGCAAATCGTGCACTAATTAAAATCGGGGATTAAAAGTCCTTATCTCGTATCCCAAGAATATCTCGTCCTTAACTTATGTCGATTAGCTTACGAATAATTTGACGTACAAAAATAGGGGATATAACACATTTCATAGTCATATCTGAATGGGCCATGAAGCTAACTCATAAATATCATAACTGGAAGGGACGCATGCCTAAAAGGTATATACATACGTGAAAGTATATCATCAAACTTTACCCATATATACGAGCCGACATGGTTGTCAAAGTATATAACAAAAATATAGACCGAGGAGGTCATAAAGCCTCTTGCTGTACACATCTGTCTACGAGCCCTAGATAGAATGCATAACATAGTAAGGATGGAACAGGACCCTGCCATGTCCATATATTGACAAAAGAATCACACCACTCTGAACTGCAACTCTGAAGCAAGTGGAGTGCTTCTGTACCAACGCTGAAGTGGTAGCCTAAGGATCTGTACCATCTCCCTTTCTACCTGGGGGAATGAACGCAACGTCCACAAATAAAGAACGTTAGTACGAATAGGTTACAAAGTATGTAAGGCATGGAAAATAACGTAACGTAGATATGAAAGTAATAAAAGATAAGAGAAATAACCTGTACATCAGAATGCTTCTTAAGGCGGAAGTTATGCATGCTTAGCTTTTAAAAAACATTTTTATACATGTACATATATCATAATACCGCACCCAGCCATATAGGCTCGGTGTCATCCGTACCCGGCCATAATAAGGCTCAGTGTTATCCGTACCCAACTGTAGTGGTATGCTCAATAGGTGCCGTACCCGGCCGTCTATAGCGCAGCTCGGCATGAGAAAATACATAAATATGTATAAATCATGCATGAGAGCCCAAATAAAAGCTATGACTCTATTGGAGTGACGTAAGGTCGGTAAACCTCCAATTATCATTATGGAACTATCATCATCATCATGTCTCGCCTTGAAGGAACAACAACCATAAGATGAGATCAATATCAATGAATAAAATCAATAATCATATGATAAGGAACAATAATCATGAGACAAATGTCAGCAATATCATAAGATCATCAAGAACCATAAACTTCTAGTATTTCTAGGAATGGGGACATTATGGATATCATTTGTCTGGATTTGTATCGATATGATCATGCCATTAGAAAGAAAAGGACAGCTTTAACATACCTCGTTGTCTATCTATCCACTCAGCGTCTCTTCCTGACCTTGTAAATCTACATTCAAGATGATTCATACTATGATTAAGTCATTGAAACACTTATAAAGTCAAACTAAACTAATAAACGAGCTAACGAAAATCGGGCAACATTTCCCTTATATCTTCTAGTTCTTCCAACTCCAAAACAACACCCAAAACCATAATAAAAACATCAACAATACCATAATCAAAAGATTACATTAAATTATACTCAATTCAATCCCCAAACTACTTTTCATACTCAATCCATAACAACAACTTCACCCAAAACCATAATAAAAACATCAACAATACCATAATCAAAAGATTACATTAAATTATACTCAATTCAATCCCCAAACTACTTTTCATACTCAATCCATAACAACAACTTCAACACAACCCTTAATACACTTGTATACAACAATTGCTCAACATCATTATTAACCCGCATAATGAGATTATGCTCATAACATACTAATAATTATACTTCAAGTTAATTTGCTACTCAAAATATCATCAAATTCATATTTGAACATCCTTTTTCACTTTCTTTTCTCAATCAATTTGTACAACAATCAAACAACCTCAATAACATATGATAGAGAGGAAACCTTATCTTAGTCACATAAGAACAAGCTTTGAATCAAAGTATGAAACCTCCAACTTCAACATCAAAGGGATACTTAAACTCTACAAACCCTAGTAAACTTCTAACACTTGAATCTCTTACTGCTTACTGTATAATCTTTGATTTCACTTGGGGTTTATCACATATGTTGGAGAAGTTTCTAGAGGTGTTTGGAGACTACGAAATTAAGGGAAATGAGATAAAAATTAGGGGGGGGGGGGTTACGAAATATATTATCACAAAAGTCTGGCACCGACTTAAATTTACGATCCGCTGTTTCGGACCGTAAAAATTATACAGCCCGTATAATTGGACCATAAAATCCAATCAGTGGCTCACCCTTACTGAATTCAATTTAAGGTAAGGGTCGGTCAAATATACGGTCCGTAAAAATTATACGGTCCGTATACCCAACCGTAAAACCTAACTTTTTCCCGAAACATATTCTCGTCTATTCATTCAGCCTTTAATCCTCTTAACTCATACTAAGCATGTACTTAAACCCTCATATTCTCAAGATGAACATGTCTAATTTCACATATCCTCGTAAATAACCCCGCTTCCAAATCTATGGCAACCAACTCATGAAGAAACTTGATGTACGAAAATACTGAGCGTAACATACTTTCCCTCTTAGAAACATTCGTCCTCGAATGTTAGATTCTTAGGGGTCTATAATAATTTCGGCAGAGTCTCCCCTGTAACTGTACTCCTATCAACCTCCCACAACAACCTAAAATATCCAACGCCACACAGGGCTACAACAAATAATAGCAATAATGGCCTCACACGACTAATAATCATAAGAAATAAAACCCCACGCACCTGAAGGTAATAGTGTCTCCGTCTGGACCTCTGCTGGGAGTGGAAACAACTACGGATACCTGGATCGCATATCTTCCTCATCTTCCCAAGTCATTTCCTTGACATTTCTGTTCTTCAGAAGGACTTTGGTTGAAGCTACATCTTTATTCCTCAATCTTCGAACCTGTCTGTCTAGAATGGCAATGAGAACCTCTTCATATGATAGCTGCTCGGTAACCTGAACATCATCAACATGAACGATTCTGGAAGGATCTCCGATATACTTACGAAGTATCGATACATGGAAGACCGGATTAACTGATTCTAAGTCGGGAGGTAGATCTAACTCATAGGCCACTTGCCCCACTCTACGTACAATTTTGTAAGGTCCAATGTATCGAGGGATAAGCTTACCCTTCATTCCAAATCGCATAACGCCTTTCATAGGAGGTACCTTTAGAAATACCCAATAATCAACTTGGAATTATAGATCTCATCGGTGATTATCTGCATGAGATTTTTGATGACTCTGGGCTGTTAATAGTCGGTCCTCAATAATCTTAACCTTCTCTACTACTTGTTGAATCAAATCCGACCCTAATAACTTAGATTCCCCCATTTCGAACTATCCGATAAGTGATCTACACTTCTGCCCATATAAAGCTTCATACGGGGACAACTGGATACTGGAATGATAACTATTATTATAGAACTCAATAAGCGGTAAATTATCATCCCAGCTACCTATGAAGTCTAACACACCTGCCCATAACATGTCCTCGAGGGTCTGAATAGTACGCGCAGCCTGTCTGTCTCTCTGGGGATGAAATGCTGTGCCAAGATTCACTTGAGTCCCTAAACCCTTCTGAAAGTATTTCTAAAAATTAATGGTACACTACGCTCCCTGTCGGATATAATAGATATGAGGACACCACAAAGTCGGACTATCTCCTTGATATAAAGCTTCGCATAATCCTCAACAGAGTAAGTAGTCAGACGACGATGAAGACAGCAATGGCTAATATTGCGGCGAGGGGAGTGGTCATTCATAGGCCCCGAGTACCTTGGAGCACATGGACACGGATATGGCTGCGGTGAAAGCGGCCATGATGGGGTTTGCACGGCCTTCCATGGAGGTCAGGCCGTCTAGTAGTGTCGTTGGTGCGAGATATTTCACTTCTGATCAGATGAAGAGTTATATGGATGCCCAGACCAAGATGGGGGACGCTGTGGATGCCTTGCAGGGCGCCTATGGATCTTTAGCCTAGGCTCATGTGGATCTCCGGGATGACTTGGACGGGGAGAAGAAGAAGAAGAGTCGGGCTAGGAACAAGTTGTTCATGGGAATGTGGAAAGGCATCATAAGACTTTTGAAGACCCTAGTCCCTAAGGCAAAGCACCCCAAAGTAACCACCAGAGATGTCCCTCAGTTCTCCTTTCTGAGTGCGTCCGGGCTTGGCAGCGAGGACTCTAGCAACTCGGAGGATGGTGGTGACGAGACGACCAGCAGGTGAGTGGCTTAGAGACTCTCGCCCACCCCCTTTATTTACATCAACTTGGTTATCCCTTGCCCTTGTATGACTTGTTGTTCAGACAATGTCTTAATTTTGGTTTGCTTGGAATGCTTGGATATTTTTCTTTTTATTGTTTTTAGTGCGGGTTCTTCGGTTTAAGGGCACTCATAAGACAATTGCCCTAGTTGGGCGGATGTTTTTATGCAGGTAATTGCTTTAAAATTGGCTTCTTCTTGACTTTTGTTGATGTATGAAGAGGTTGGGAAAACAGGGTACTGAGGTAAGGTCACTGGTCTTGTGGAACTATTGCGGCAGTCATTTGACCGCTGGTATCGCTATGGCGAGGCTGGTCTCGCTGTAGCGATACTGGAGAAATACTGGGTCGGTGGTAGCAGATGATTACTTGCTATAGCGAGCCCGCTGTAGCAGTCTCCACACCGCAGTAGCGGAGCTACAGTGTCAGTGGCGTATAATTTCCCACCAATTGAGGTCTCGCAGGGGCTCGTTCTTTTGCTTAGCACGTACCAACACGGTTTTCACCTAATGAGTATGAAAGCACTTTCGACTTGCTAATACTCCTAAAATAACACACATTTATAGCACTTAATACTAGCACAGAATTCACATTTGTTCACACAATAAAAACTCATCCTACTCATAGAAGGTCTTCCTTGAGTCAATATAAGGAGATACCAATTAAAATTGATAGATACCAATTAGCCTATCAAGATAGCAATTGTATTCAACTAGGAGATGGAGTATTGGGAGTAGCACGATAGAATGAACGAAAGGGAAACTTCTTGATGTCCTATAGCCTCTTGTGGACGGGTATGGACGTCATCGTACCATTCCACAAGACTCTACTGGACAGTTTCTCTTGTACTTGTGAGATCGGTAACCTGGGCTCTGATACCAACTGTCACGACCCAAATTACGAGCCGTGCGGGCACCTATCATATTACTAACTAGTGGGCAAACCCTTGCCAATCAACCAAATATTCAGCCAGTTTTATTAATAATAAATACTTAATGATCACAAATTTAAAAGTAAATCCTAATACTAACTCTGTTATTGATACAAGAAAACTGAACAATTTCGGGAATCTAGTCTAGACAGGTACAAAAGCTTCTATTACACAAGGATAAACAAAATAAATGACGTAGCCTCTACTTGGAATGAGATGAGCGAGACTGTAGGAAGATGTCTGGTAATCCACCAAAAGAAACTTCAACTTAAACCTGCAACATACCTACACCCAAATAGGATGTAGCAAGAGTAGTATCAGTACACCACGTGTACTGGTAAGCATCACAGGTCGACTAAGATTAGTTTACGAAATACCATATAAAATCAATAAGATAAGGAAATAAGTCAATGGGCACCCTCAAAACTTCCCATATAGATTATTACACCGATATGAACTCACCTCTCTGCTCCCATTTATTTCAGTTCTCTTATTCCTACAGTAATACCAGTTATCCGACTAGTCAAATGTAGTCTTATCTCGTATTCCCTTAGGCCAGTTTATTAAGTCTTATCTCCTCATTTACACTAATGTCTAATTCCTGATTTTTAGCCTTAGAGCTTTCTATCCAGTTCATTTACTAAGATATGATGCATCCATGGAACATACTCACCATACATCCATCAATCATGGGACTCCCTAAGTCCAGCAGACTCAAAGCAGAAGTCTACCCCTTAGTAATTAGCTCTTACACTTACCTACATATTGGTCAACACCTCACACAACACAACACCCCACCAATCATGTGTATACAATTCACTAATCAAAGTCTAACTTCAGTAAACCGTAACCTACCTCGATGACGAACAATTATTTGAATTTTTGTGAAATACTCGCCCTCTTAGCCCTTATCCGAATCCATGAGAGATGATAGTTGTAGGGAAAGATGTGGAGAATGTTGGAGAAGCCTGTTCTTCTTGGTGTCAAGGGTTTTTCTTCTTGTGAAACCTAATAGCAGCCTTGGAGGGTCTTTTATTAAAAGAAGGGCGAAATATAAAATTGAGTATAGAAAAATGCGTCCACTGGTCCGTGGCGGATGTCGTTTAGCTATAGCGGGACCATTGCGGCGGTACTTTGGCCGTTGTAGCGGACTTACTTCTGCTCGGGCCCACAATTTTTAATTCTTACCGAAATTGATTTTTCCCACTATTTATCATTTAAACACCCCATGGGGCTTACTATTTAAGATCGTAGACCTAGATTGGGCATGGGTTCGCGAAGTATTAAATAATGACCGGGCAGGTCGTTACACAAAGGTAGAATATGGGTATTATGGAATCCAAGGTACTGTGATTCTAATAAGGTTTTTTTCTTTCTCTGCTGTTTATGGTTTGTATACTATAATGGATAGGAAAGCCCTATAGGATGACTTGATCACTCTTTCACAAAACATTACAATCCTATGGTTAGTATTGGATGATTTTAATGTTATTTTTGATATTGAGGATTGAATTGTGGGTTCTCCTGTACAAACCAGTGAAATCACAGATTTCTCAAACTTTGTCCAAACTGCCAGTATGATGGACTTGAAGGCTATTAGAAGGGAGTATACATGGACAAATAACCATTTCTTTGGTAGAACTGACAGGGGGTTGGTGAATGCAAGATGGGCTCGGATGTGGGATGCTTTAGAGGTCATAGTAATGGAACTGAGTTCTTTGACCATTGTACCTTGAGTGCGACACTGGATGAGAGGCAAAACAAGAGAACTAAACCTTTTAAATTCTTTAATTTCTTAACAGCACATCAGGACTTCAGAGTGATTGTTTAGCAGAGTTGACAATAAAGATGTCCTGGTTAGCCTATGGAGAGGGTCTGGAATAAACTCCACCGGCTGAAACATAGTCTCAAATTATTGAATACTACAGAGTTTAAGGGGGTAGAGGACAAGATAACATTGACAAAACAGAAGCTTAAGGATATCCAAACTCAAATGCAGATGCCCAGAGACCACAACTGCTATTTGATAAACAACCAGGCCTAAAAGTTGAATATGAGAAATGGTACATGATCTAGGAAAGTGCACTGAAACAAAAGGCTAGAGTTATTTGGCAGAAGCTAGGGAATCTAATACAACCTATTTCCATGCATTTATGAGATGCATAATGGACCAGAATCACATCAGGAGTCTAGCAACTGGAGATGGGAAACTTTTACAAAGTGCTACAGAGGTGCAAGAATAGGTGGTTGGCTTCTATAAACAGTTATTGGGAACAACTGCATCACTAATTCCTATTGTTAAGCCTGAGGTAATACAACAAGGTAATGTACTATCCAGAGCTCAATAATTGAATTTGATATCCAATGTTACCTTACCTGAAATAGTAGAGGTAGTCAAGGATATTGAGGACAACAAAGAACCAGGGGCTGATGGATACAATTCATTCTTTTACAAAAAAACTTGGGATACTATTGGAGAGGATTTCATGGAAGGAGTACTGCATTTCTTTAATTCTACTACTCTCTACAAGCTAGTAAATTGCACATTAGTAACTCTAATTCCCAAAGTGAAGCGGCCCACCTTTATTAAAGAGTATAAACCTATATCATGTATAAACCTATATCATATTGTAATGTTTTATACAAGATTATAGCCAAGATCATTACCAGGAGGATGAGTTAAGTACCTGAAACGAGAACCCCAATTAGATTCAGGCATGCTACACTGTTTAATTATTGGGAGAAGAACCCAAGTACTCTCTTTCGAATTCAGGAAACAACTCATCTCATTGATGGGAGTCAGTCAGCATTTGTCCCTGGTAGGCTCATCTCTGATAACATAGTGCTAAGCCATGAATTGGTAAAAGGGTAATCTAGAAAGGGGATTTTAGCTAGATGTATATTAAAAATTGACTTAAAAAAGCATATGACTCGATATAGTGGGTGTTCCTAGAATAAGTATTGATCAGTCTTCAATTGCTTGATACCTTTGTCAAATGGATAATGGCTTGCCTAAACTTCTATATCCTATTCTATCAACATTAATGGTGCTTCCACAACAACTTGTTTTGCTAAGTGAGGACTGAGGAAAGGAGACCCCATATCTCTCTATCTCTTTGTCATTACCATGCTTAAATAGGTTGCTCAAGTCTTTCCATAATGATAGAAGCTTCCATTTTCATCCAAGATGTGCTAAACTGAAGGTGATTCAACTAAGCTTTGCAGATGACCTACTTTTATTTAGCAGGGGGGTGTCCTCTCAGTACAAGCACTGTTCCAATGCTTCAATCCGTTTTCTCAAGCATCTGGTCTTAAAGAAAATTTGAAAAAATGCTCTATCTCTTTTGGAGGTGTGAAGCAAACAATTTAGACTCAAATTCTAGAGGTTCTTTTAATTCCTAAAGAGGATCTGCCTATTAGACACTTGGGAGTGCCATTGAGCACCAAAAGGATATCTATAGCTCTATGTGAACCACTCCTTGATAAGATGTTAGGTAGGGTCA
Organism: Lycium barbarum; assembly: GCF_019175385.1. Taxonomy (NCBI): domain Eukaryota; kingdom Viridiplantae; phylum Streptophyta; class Magnoliopsida; order Solanales; family Solanaceae; genus Lycium; species Lycium barbarum. Next base: position 31,315,905 of record NC_083341.1, on the reverse strand, counting down.
CTTCTTGGACCTCAAGATTCTTGTCATATGCAGGGAGACTCCAGCTACTGAAAGCAGTACTATTCTCTATTCAGGCATATTGGTCCCAACTGTTTTTGTTGCCTAAGAATATAATGGAGGCAACTAAAATAATGTGTAGAACCTTCTTACAAACAGGTGGAGTTGATACCTCAAAAAAAGGTTTAATTGCATGGGATAAGCTCTGTATGCCAAAAAATATAGGAGGTATTAATATAATTAATCTACAATTATAGAACAAAGCTGCTTTGTGGAAAATGTTATGGAATCTTTGCAAAAAGAAGGATGGGCTTTGGATTCAATGGGTTCCTTATCTATTATGTGAAAAATGCATAATCATAGGGGTTGTCTCCTAAACAAGCTTGTTGGATAATTCAGAAAGTCCTTGAAACCAGGAAATACATTAAGAAAGCTGGTGTGACAGAAGCTGAACTAATAGCTATGCATAAATTCTCAATCAAAAGATTGTATAATAAGTTGTTGGGTGATTGCTCAAAAATTAGTTGGACGAGGATCATATGTAACACTCATGGTGCTCCAAATGGATGTTCATTATGCAGTTGTTAACTCATCGGAGGTTATACACCAGATACAGATTGGATAAATGGGGAATGCAAGTAGATCCACTCTGTCCCATGTGTGAGAAAGTACATGAAACCATTGATCATCAGTTTTTCGATGTGACATTTCTGGTAACATATGGTCAAAACTGCTGCACAAGCAAGGAATTAATCGAGTACCTTTGAGGTGGGTAGATGAACTACAATGGTGTGTGATGAGATGCAATGGAAAGAGTAGTGAAACAACTATGTTCAGAATAGTGCTGGCAGCAATAACATGCCATATTTGGTTGGAGAGGAACCAAGTTATGTTCCAAGGAAGAAGAAGTTCAAGTAAAAACCTTGTCAAAATGATTATCCAAGCAGTCTATGTTAGAGCTAGCACGAAGGAGAGATTAGCTAGTAGACTTAGTTCTCCTAACATGATTTAGGCAATATGCTTGTGAATATCGAGCCTGAGAGTAGTGAAGGGAACTAACTGTGCATGTCCAATCAGTAGAGTGCAATCATTTTATGTTTCTTTTAAAGTGTTTGATTTGTAATTCTCCACTTTGGTAATAAATAAAAAGTTTATTTACCAAGGAAAGATATGAATATTTGTTCAGTATTAGGTAGGATTTGGGCTTGGTATAAACTGCAAGGGGATAGGGGCCAGGTTCTTTTAAGCTCAAATTGGTTAGTAAGTCCCTATGTAAGTGAGTACATATATCTGTCTTTGGTACTCTTTTGTTCAATGTATTCTACCTTCTCAATCATCCTCGTCTTCTTTTTTCTTCATACGTACTGAATTATTTTAAGCCAGCCATTACATTTTTTTTATTCAAGACTGAGAATTTTCCTTCTTGTTAATCCCTATACCCCCTAGATACTAACTCTTCCAATGTGTCTCCATGTTATGTTTCTCCCTCTTCTTTTACAAAACTCTCACTTCTATCCTCCCCCATGGGTCACTGCATGTGTCCTATAGTAACAAATTTTTCAATTTTTTGGCATATGTTAGTTGAGAGTTTTCTATTGGTGATAATCTAATGTGGGTTGAGGTGTTTATTGACCAATAGGTATGGACTTGCAAACAAAGAAGGGGCTTTGTGAACTTGGGTATTGGTATAGGGCAACTCAAGTTAGTTTTTTTTTCTGGAGGGAATTTTGATTTGGTTAATTGGGATGGATTGGCAGTATAGACATATTTACACAACTTTCAATTGGAAAGGAAGTCCATAACTGATAGTCATAAGAACTATGTTCTTTGACTAATTTCCTTATTGTATGTGTTATATGTGCTCGATTAACTATGCCATGAGTGCATACCAGTAAAGGTATATGACTGAGTAGATGTATACAAGCCTAAAGTTCGACACAATGATTGAGACGCCCGATTTGCTAAGAATATGGCGGGACAGCCTAAGTAGAGATCAATAGAAAAGGGTCATAAACTGTTTGGGATATCTACCTTCCCTAATGACGATAAGAGGGTGAGGGGAATTGATCAAAGTCCTCACCTGGTAGTGAGATTGTGAGATAATGGTCTTTCTCTTCGGGATGTAGAAATTACACTGACGTTGGAAGACATTTTAGATTATTTAGACAGTGCAGGTACATGCGTAAGAAGAAGAAAAACACCCGATGAAAATATTTTGGTCCCTCAAAAACCAAGTCCAGAAGAGATTTCTAAGAAACTCTCCTTTGCCAACGCCAATTGAATCTTTGGCCCAATCATGTCTTTCCGAGATTTACACATTTGCTTTGGAAGTCTAGAAGGGTTTATACAACATTTAACGGAGTTCCATACTTGCAAGACTTGGGAAGAAACTCAGCTTTTAGCCTTTGTATATGTTTGTTAGGAATCATGGTCTTTCGCCAAGGTCCGCACCTAGAGATCGACACCCGTATCATCATGGTCACTCATGCCATTTGTCATACCCCAAATATAGAGAGGCGTGGGCGGCACCCGGTGCCACATTCCGCCCATGCGAACCACTCTGAACCTATAACTCTAGAGGGATAACCCTCAACTTAGGTCGACAGGGCCTACCTGCGAACAGACGATGCTAACAAGCCGACAAGACCACATTTTGTATATGTATATAAAGACTGGCTATCTCATCTGAACGGGGCACACAGACCCAACACAAATAAAACTGAGCAAGCGGATGAGGCTGCTATGAATGTACACACCCAACAGTACCAAAATAGAGATATACAAGGCCGGTAACGTTACACTACTGACATACTATATAAAGGACTTGTCTACAAGACTCTAAGGAAAACATAACAAAATCATGGTCAGGACAGGGCCCCGACCTACCCATCTAGTCTATAAACACATAAAGGAAGACTCCAAAAGATCTAGAAACTATAGATAAGAGGAGCTCACTAATCGGCTTAATTCTGGTCCCGCCTACTAGGGAAGCCTGTCAGCATGTCTATCAGTACCTACAGGTATGAATGCAGCGCCCCCGGCAAAAGGGACGTCAGTACAAATTAATGTATTGAGCATGTAAGGAATTATAATACTGAAATTGAACTGAAAGCATAATACACTGGAGGCCAAAGAATGCCCTGAGATAACTCACCTAATCTGTCCCATATCAAAATGAAATACAATAATAAAATAAATTCACTGACCAAGTGGCCAGGGAACTATAAAATCTCACTGACCATAAGCCCAGGCAATAATATCTCACTGACTCGTCGGTCAGACAATAATGTCTTACTGACCCGTAGGCCAGGAAATATGTCTCACTAACCAAGCGCCCAGGCAATGTGTCTCACTGACCCATAGGCCAGGCAATATGTCTCACTAACCAAGCGGCCAGGAAATATGTCTCACTGACCAAGCAGCCAGGCTAAAGAAAATATATGTGTATGATGTTGTATATCATGTATATGGTAAAGGATTTAAGGCTCTGTCATGTCTATCAAACTCCACTAACATCCAGAACATAAGGAGTTTGGATAAGAATCCCTCGGAAAGTACAATACAACACTTGGAAGTTGTATATCACTATGACAAGATCTATTCCACAAGTTTCTTGCCATAAGAATCATTAGGCTCTTACTATATATGGAATCATGCCGAGGAAAGAAAGCACAACCTTTACATACCTCGAGTCACTAATATAATCTGACAACAAACTCGTCGTAGCTAATACACCAATCCAATAATTCATATACAAACTTAGATAATAATAATATATCGCGTATATCAATTAATAATTCGGTTTTATAATGAAACGGATAGTGTTTCCCCTATTTCTCAATAACTACAACTCAATAAACAAACCAATATCAACAACCACAACCTCTACTAACTCATCTTTAACTAAAATCATCAACACTAAGGATATACATCAAAACAACCCAATATATGCTTCGTATACGATACCTTATACTCTTTCTCCCTCCATCTTCATGAGGTAAAACAACAACAACATTATAACAACATCAACCCTTATCCATACACAAGAAAATGACCTCAATAACGCAACAACATCATAGTCAAAATAGTCCATAAGCTCAACATAAACTCTAGCACAAGTTTGAGCTTTCTCTCTCACTTTCTTCCTTCAATCAAGTTGTATAAATATCTAATAACTTCATAATCATAGAAATAATATGAAACCTTACCTCAAGAACTCAATAATGCTCCAACACAGAGGTTACTTCACCATGAAACACCTTCCAAAACTTCCACAAGAAGAGGAACTAGGACTCCATAAGCAATCCGGGAACTTTAGCACTTAAATCACACTTTTAATCCTTGATTTCACTTTGGAATAATTTGGATGTGTTAGAGAGGGTTTTCAAGGGTGTTGAGGGTTTGGAGAGGGGTGAAGAATGAACAAAAATGGAAAGGGTAGAGATATATAACAATTAAAACGTTCACCCCTCGGATATACGGTCCGGATTGTATATTGATATACGAACCGTATATTGATATACGGTCTGTATAAATAGACCGTCAATCAACCACAGAATACCATTCCCACTGTTACCAATATACAGTTGGGGTTCATCAAATATATGGTCTGTATATCACCCTTCCAACTTCAATCTTCGTCGAAACGTATTGTCGTCGATTCGTTTAACCTCTAACCCTTCCAATACTTATTAAACATGAGATTAAACTCTTATATACTTAAGGTTAACATGGTTAAACACTTGCAATCTCAAACTAAACCCAATTCCCAATCTACACAAGTCAAACTTATGGCGAAAATTTACGTGCAAAAATATGAGGTGCAACATCCTTCCCCTCTTAGGAACATTCGTCCTCGAATGTTAAACTCTCAGAAGTCTAAAAAAAATTCTGGCAGAGTCTCCTCTATAATTGTACTACTACCAACCTGCCACACAGCCCAACATCAGGACACGATGCCATACAGGGCTGCAACAATCACAATAATAATGGCCTCACACGGCTAATGAAAGTAATTGGCAACCAAGTACTCACCTAAAGACGATGGTGTGGCCTGAGCTTGCTCTAAGATAGGAAGTAGATGGGGGTATCTTGATTTTATATATTCCTCAGCTTCCTAAGTCATCTTCTCAATGTTCTTATTCGTCCAGAGTACTTTTACGGAGGCTACATCTTTTATATGTAACCTACGAAACTAGCGGTCTAGAATAGCAACAGGAGCTTTCTCATACAATAGCTGCTATGTAACTTGAACATTATCTACTGGTACAACTTTGGAAAGATCTCCGATATATTTATAGAGCATAGATATATAAAAGACCAGATGTACATAATCTAAGTCTGAGGGTAAGTCTAACTCATAGGTTACTTAGCCTACTCTACGCATAATCCAGTAAGGGTCGATGTATCTAGGGTTGAGCTTCCCTCTTTGCCAAACCTGATGACGCCTTTCATTGGTGACACTTTCAAGAACACTCAGTCATCTACCTGGAACTCCAAGTCTCGTTATCGATTATCTGCATATAACTTCTGACGACTCTAAGCTACTAATAATCTCTCTCGAATGAGCTTAACTTTCTCTACTGCCTACTGGACCAAGTCAGGTCCTAATAGTCTGGATTCTCCAACCTTGAACCATCCGGCAGGAGATCTACACTTTTGTCCATAAAGGGACTCATACGAGGCCATTTGAATACTAGAGTGACATCTGTTATTGTATGCGAACTCAATAAGCAGCAAAGGATCATCCCAGCTACTTCTAAAGTCCAATGTACAAGCCTGTAATATATCTTCGAGTGCCTGAATAGTGCGCTCGGCCTCTCAGTTTTTCTAGGGATGGAGTGCTATACTGAGATTCACTTGCATCCCCAATCCTTTCTGGAAAGACTTCCAGAAATTAGCTATAACTTTTGCACCTCTGTCTGAAATAATAGACACTGGAATACTGTGGAGTTGCACTATCTCTCTGATATGTATAACCTCGCGTAATCCTCAGCTGAATGAGTAGTCCTAACTGGTAAGAAGCGTGCTAACCTTGTAAGCCTATCAACATCACCCGTATAGAATCGAACTTACGCTGAGATCGGAGTAAACCTGTAATGGAATCCATATTGATTGCTTTCCATTTCCACGTCGAAAGAGCTATATCCTGCAGCAATCCACTAGGCTTTTGGTGTCCAACCTTTACTCATTGGCAATTATGGCATTATACTATAAACTCGGCTATACCCTTATTTACACCATTCCACCCGTAAATCTCTCTGATGTCATAGTACCTCTTCGTCGACCCGAGATGAATAGAATAACTGAAATAATAAGCCTCCGCCATAATCTGCTGGCGTAATCCTGCAATCATTAGGAGCACAAAACCTACGTTGGTACTACCACTCTGTTGCCGGTAATCTCAAATGTGACTTCCTTTCGGTGGGATTGTATCTCTATAATGAATCAATAAAAAATTCTTATACTGGCGCTCTTTCACCTCAGTTACTAAGGAAGATGTCACTGCGTCTTATACCGTAACTCCTATATCTCCTGGGTCTGGCAATAAATCTCCTAAACTAGCCAACTGATGAAACTCATGAGCTAATTCTCTATTCTCGGCCTGTATATACAACAAGTTACTCATAGGTCTGTGGTCAAAGGCATCGGATACGGTATTGGTGGCACAGGATATCAACGTCATAATTCTTCAATAACCCTAACTATTGTCCTTGCCGTAATTTAGCTTGTCCTACTTGAAGACATACTAGGAACTCTCATGATCTATATAGATATCAACATGAACGCCATATAGGTAATGTCTCCAGATCTTAAGTGCATGGATCACTACTGCTAACCCCAAATTGTGGGTCGGGTAAACCTCTTATGCTTCTTGGGTTGTCTATGTCACACCATAATCTCACTAGGGTGTGATGGGCACTCGACCCCATATCCGGAGTCGAGCGAACCCACAGACTTTCATTTTGTACATAATCTTTCCGGACTTTTAATCAAATAGAATGTGATACATAGTAAAACTTGCTGAAACATATATATATTTTGTAGCTTTCAAGTCAAACAAATCTGTAATCATACGGACTTTATAACGTGATACGAAATGACATATCGGCTGATGGAGCCGCTTACTAAGCCGACACACCATACCCACGACTCTGTCTGCAAAGTCTCTAACATTAACAGAACCTTTAACACATATATTCTGACTCGGCAGTTCTCCGGGAGCAAATGGAGCTTGCCCTCTTCGCTGGAACATCTTCCATAATATCTTCAACTCATCTGGGAGTACCTGCGCGGCATGAAACGCAGCCCCCGAAGAACGGGGGTCAGTACGGAATATGTACTGAGCATGTAAGGCATGAAACACAGAAAAGAAGTCACAACCGAAGTAAGATGTATAGAAGGTGAGCACAATAACCAGAATACCAAAGTGTTGCATCTGACGTACAAATCATACATAAGAGGTTCCGGAAGGCAAATACGGCAATCAAAATGCCGAAATGCTTTGCTTTCTTTTGAAAAACATTTCCGTCTCATACACACAGACAATCAAACACACAATTACCGCGACCAAAAGTCCAGCGGTCACTATCACACATACCGCGACCAAGTGTCCAGCGGTTAGCATCCCAAACTCGACATACCGCGGTCAGGGGTCCAGCGGTCAATGTCGCAGATACCGCGGTCAGGGGTCCAGCGGTCAACATCACAAATGCGGCATACCGCGGTCAGGAGTCCAGCGGTCAATGTCGCACATACCGCGGTCAGGGGTCCAGCGGTCAATATCACATAGTGCGGCATACCGCGGTCAGGGGTCCAGCGGTCAATGTCGCACACACCGCGGTCAGGGGTCCAGCGGTCAATATCACATAGTGCGTACAATAATATAACCGGCCCGGGACTTGGCGAAAGAGGTAATAACAGAATGCCAAATTTATTGCTTTCCAAACATAAATCACACATGCCAGGATCATGCATCACACAAGATTCATGTATGCCAAAATCGTATATCAGAAAAATACAGAAGGTAAGTAGCTTATCCAGAATATCAGAATACTTACTTTTCAATCACAAATGATGCATATCAAAGTCATGCAAAGGGCACAGGAACATGGTCGCCACTCCCGTCTCTGGCGCCATAACACACCATACTCCAGAAGATTTCATAACCTGTACACGGTATCTCGGGAACCAGACATATACCACGAGAACCCGGGGACCAGTCACATCATAATCCATATACACAGTAACTGGGGACGGACATATACCAAAGTACCCTAGAACCGTACACGGTAACCGGAGACGGACATATACCACAGTACTCCGGAACCGAACACATCATACTCCATATACACGGCAACCGGGGACAGACATATACCACTGTACCCCAGAGCCGGACACATCATACTTCGAAATTACATACATGGAACCCGACCCCTAGACAAGGGACTCGGCGAACCGTACGCACGATACATACCGGCCCGGAACTCGGTGAAAGGGATCATAGCATATATACGAGCGGATTAGTAAGAAACTAGGTGCACATAAATTAAAACTCGATGAAAGAATCGAATGTATTATCAGGATATTCGTAACGGATTATTTATAGCCGAATACTTATTTCGGATACTTATATCTGATTACTTGTGTCAGGATATTTCTATCAACATACTTATATCAGATTACTCATAGCAGACTCCTTATATCGAATTACATGCTCACATCAGGATATTCACATTAAGGAGCTTTCCAGTGACTTATGGAACGAATCAAACGGAGTCTTAGATTCATAGACGAAAGTCTTACTTTTATATCATACAAAAATAGCTCAAGTGAGACAAACGAAGGAAGTTTCGAAACTTGTGGGCCCACTTCGGGTGAAGTCGAGGTGGCGGATATAAATTACAAACATTGGACTCTATGGAGTCATCCATGAAGGTTTCAGAGCAAGCCTATCACGTCTGTACGGGTTATGGATGTTTGAACAGTTTTCCAACAAAACATAAGGGCTATAATTCAATTGTGCTGAATGAATAGTACCAAAATTCAGACTCGCATTTCTATGAGAAGAATAACCCACGAGGCTCAAATCCGAATCTAGTACACCTAGGACATGCCAAGAGAAGAAAAGGGGTAGCTTTACATACCTTTTCCGCTTTTTATGCTACTCCAAATTCAAGTTCCAAATTCTCCAAAATCTACAATTGGTCACAAATACCAAACATTAACCATAAGCCCTTAGGAGTTCAATCTTGAATTAACATTTGCCTACAGAAATTTCGGCAGCACCTCCCCTGTTTATATGCCTAGCCCAGAATTACAATTCAACAACCAACACATCAACAACAATACCAAATATATTAACATCATTTCCAACACCAACATATGCCGTAAAACAGCCTGCACATTATTTTCCAATTTTTCCCAACCAACGAATTCGCGATATAACAATTTAATAATTTTATTTCCGCAAAGAGGTCAAAATTAACACTAACAACATCAATAACAACATCCTCCACATTCTACAAGTTAAATACATTTGTTTTCATCCAAAATTTTCTTCAAACCCCATTCTACAATTCAACCATACCAACAAACGAATTTATCACGCTATTTTCTTCGTTCTAATCCGTTAAAACTCTAAATAAACTTGTTAACAATGAAAAAGAGCCTTATTCATACCTTAAGTGCACAGACACCACGTCCACCCTCTTATTTGTAGTTGATTTTTAGCTCAAATCGAAGGCAACGCGACGTAGAACACTTTTCTCTTCATGGGCTTCGGAATTCGGGGCTCCGATTTTGGTCAAAAACTGGTTTTCTCTCTAGGCTCTCCTCTCTCTTTTTATCTAGAGTTTTCCAGGTCCTCTTGGTCTGAAATGAGGGAGAGAAACCAAAATTTTCTATTAAAAAACGTGGGTAATGGGCCTGACCCGAATTGGATTCGGGTTGGGCCGGATTTACTGTTCAACTCGACCCTCCTGCCTTAAAATGTTCATATCTCCTTATCCCGATGTCACCTATAGTCCAACGACCTACCGTTGGAAAGATATTTCAATTATCTACAACTTTTATTTCTGGTCGTTTTCCCAAATTCCAAACTTATAATACCGTTTTTCCCCTCCAAGTCAGGTCATCCGAAAACGTTTTCTTAAATTGTCCTTTTGGAGAGCTTACACTCATTTTTGGCTTATGGATCCTTCTTATGACATGTTCAACTTCAAATGTACAACCGATATATCTATTCATATGCCTTTTATAAGGTACCAACGTGTGGGCCCCACCTTAACTTACTTTAACGAGGGTTTTTCGTTAAATAACTTATGAATCAATTCACACCATATTGTCTCCAAATGTCGTATGTGTATATATTCTTAGACTTAGATCACCCAATATTCATCCTTAATCCTTGTTTGACTTAACTCCTTTTCGAGCTCGTACCACGCCGTCTATGATTTTGTAGCGCGAAATTTTTCGGGGGTGTAACATTGACATATCCGAATGTACAAAATACGGGATATAACAGTCTAGAAGCATAAATAATCCCCTTACTGTTCTGCATCAATACCCAACCCAATCTAACGCCTGAGGGGTCACAATAAATAACATAGTCCTCAGATTCCTCTGGAAGTGTCAGTACTGGTGCTAAAGTCAATTTTCCCTTCAATTCCTAAAAATTCGCTCGCAAACGTGTGTCCACTGAAACTTAACCGCTTTCTAAATCAACTTCGTCAGTGGTGCTGAAAAGAAGAAAATCTCTCTACGAACCTCCTGTAATATCCTTCCAAACCTAAACATTATGAATCTCTGTTGATGTCGTGGGCCCAGGCCAAATCTTCACGGACTCTATCTCCTAAATGTCGACCCTGATGCCCTCATCTAATATCATATGCCCTAGAAATGCTACGGAATTTAACCAAAAATTCATGATTCGAGAGCTTCGCATACAACTTCTGATCCTGAATGATTCTAAAGCACAACACGCAATAGGTATAACTCGAATAGGCCAGAATGTCATTTATAAATATAATCGCGAATAGATCTAAGAACGTTCTGATTACACTATTTCTCAAATACCTGAACACTGCTGGACATAACGAGGAACTCAAGATGATCATATCTTGTCCTGAATGCTATCTTGGAAATATCCTTCTCCCTGACCCTGGTCTGATGATAACCCGATCTAAATTCCACCTTTGAGAAACATCTAGCCCCCTATAACTGATCGAATAAGTCGTCAATCCTCAGAAGTGGGTATTTCTCCTTTATTGTCACCTTATTCAGCTGCCTAGAATTAATACACATCCCCAGCGAGTCACTTTTCTCTCTAACAAACCACACTAATGCCTTCCATGGTGAAGTACTGGGTCTGGTGAAGCCTTTCTCGAGCAAGTCCTTCGATTGTTCCTGCATCTCCTTTAACTCAAAAGGAGCCATCCTATAAGGAAGGATGGATATCGGCTGAGTATCTAGTAACATATCTATAACAACATCAATCTCCCGCCCTGGGAAAATGCCTGAAAGCTCATTTGGAAATACAACTAGGAGTTCACTAACCACTGGAACAGACTGAAGAGTCGGCAATTATGCCTTTGCATCCTGGTCCCCAACGATGTGATAGATGCAATCCTTTGCAATCAACCTCTCTGCCTGGAGGTGGAAATAGACCTACATTTCGGCGGGGACGAGTCACCTTTTTATTCCAGAACTAGTTCCCCTGGGAAGTGGAACATAACAATTTTTGTCTAGTACCTGAGGATAGCATAAACAGGTGCTAGCCAATCCATACCTACAATAACATCAAAGGTAACCACCTGTAACTTAATAAGATCTGAAAGGGCCTGACAGTTACAAACAACTACTGAACAATCTCGATAAGTCTTTCTAGCAGTAACGAGCTTACCAACAGTTGTAGATATAAAAGATGGATCACTCGGTAACTTTGGTGCTACACCAAACTTTCCTACAATAAACGGAGTAACATACGACATATTGTACCCTGGATCTATCAATACGTAAATAGTATATGAATAGATTGTCAATGTACCTGTCACCGTATCTGGCGAGGACTCCAAGACCCGGCGAAATGCCAAGGCATGAATGCGGTTCTGAGCACCGCCTATACCAGAATCTCCGCCTCTACCTGTGCCTCTACTTTGATTCCCTCGATCAAGTCTTGGTCATCACTTAATTTGGTGCCAGTGACTCCCGCACCAAAAATAACCTCCCGTATTTAAACGACATAATTCGGCATTTTCCCGACCACACCGTCTGCAACGAGGCCTCATCTGAACCGAATTGATCTAGCTCTGGGATTCTTATGTTTGCAACCCCTGCCATGACCCTACCTGAGAGCCCTAATCCGACACCAAGTAGGGGTAACCTGTCCTGCTGCCTATAACATTACAACCCACTGCCGCTCAGGGATTCCCTACAATCGTGCACTACTCTGGCCCTCTTGGCCAGTCTACCTTCCTCATCTAAATCATGTTCTATAAGAATCGAGGAGCCCTGATTAACGGACTTCTAAGACTGTAGACTAATCGATCCTTCAAAAGATTTATGACTATCTGGTGTCCTAGCAAGGTGCTGTAGCTGGGAAGTCGCTTGCCGTGTCGATAACTGTAGTGCTCTCTTCACCTCCGGGCCAGTGGTGGAACTAGTGGTCCAGGCGATACCGAAGCTCCACTCAGCTCTCCTAATGTCACTGGAGTCGGGGACACTCGAAAGGATAACTCATTCTAGATCTTAGAGGGCATAATCTCGGATGGGTCCTCTTTAATAGAGTAACTCACTTCTGATTCCATTGCCGTCTTAGCCCTCTAGCTAGCTGAAACTTCTCTTGGCAAAGGCATATCTGTATACAGACACCACATGTAAGAGTAAACCCCAAACTCCTACGACTCAGCTCTACAGAATGATTTAGATTTGAAAGAAGGGTAACCAACTCCTAGATGCCCTAGAGCTCCTTGTTTATATAATGTGGTGCACAACACATCTATAAACAAGACTCTACTAGATATGGCTTGTAGACTCCGTAGGACAGACTTGCTCTGATACCAAGTTTGTCACACCCCTAATCTGGAGAGGCGTGGCCGGCAGCCGGTGCCATACTTGACCCGAACGAACTACTCTAAACCTGTAACTCTTGGGGGTAACCTTCAACTTAGGCCGACAGGATCTACTTTCAAACATACGATACCAATAAGCTGAAAAGGCCACATTCTGTATATGTATATAAAGACTGGCTATCTCATCTGAATGGGGCGCACACACCCAAAATATATATATAACTGAGTAAGCCGACGAGGCTGCTATGAACGTACATACCCAATAGTACCAAAATAGACATACACAAGGCTGGTAAGGCTACACAATGACGTACTATATACAGGACTCGTCTAAAATCCTCTAAGGAAAACATAACTGTATCATGGTCGGGACAGGGTCCGGCCTACCCATAAAGTTTGTAAACACAGAAAGGAAAGACTCCAATAGACCTGACAACTCCAGATAAGGAAAGCTCACCAATCGGTTGATATCTCGTCCTGCCTATTGGGGAGGTCTGGCAGTCTGTCTATCAGTACCTACATGCAAGAATGTAGCACCCTCGACTGTCACAACCCAATTTTGCTAAGTCGTACGGGCACCTACCTTTCCACCTCGGTAGGTGAACCCTTATCCCAACTTTGTGAAAAACATGAATAAATATATAAATAAGCGGAAGAGCTATAAATACGTAAGTCGGACGATAATGATATAAGAAAAAATGCGGAAGTAAGGAGTTACATCAAGCTACCCTATAATCTAGTTTAATTATACAAGAGCCTCTAACTAGAATCTACAAGTCTGGAAGTAAAAATAATACATCAACAGTCTCAAAATGTTTCAGAGTATCAAATAAGACATAAATAACCGAAGAATCTTCAAGGCAGTGAACGTCCTCGTGCTCACCCTGTAAGACTCTAAACAGTAACCCTCGAACTACTATCAACCATGAGGAGTAGCGGTCGAACTCACTTGGAACTCTGCATTCATAAAAGAATGCAGCAAGTGCAGGTCAGTACAAACAACAAGTACTGGCAGGTATTATAGGCCGACTAAAACTAGCTAATGTATATAAAGACAAGAAAGCAAGACAAACAGATAAACCAACCAGTACAAGTCAACAATAAGACATATCCACGGTACAAGTCATCACTTTTGTTGTAGCATCTAAACGCAAATGTGCCAAGTCTCAGTATAGAAATTCGGATCAGTATGTCATAATAGTATCACGACAACCAACAAAAACCAAGATATATTGCAATGCAATAATGTATGTAGGATGAATGCAATCCATATGCAGCTTTGTACATGTCCTGGATAGAATGACTCCATATCTCAGCGATCATGACCCATGGGGGACTCGTGAAGTTCATGTACCACTCGCTCCAGAATATGACCTCGGATCACGAGCACACTCTTATGATGCCAGCAAAGACCTCGAGCATCAGACACTCCATCATTCCTGGTAAGAAACCTCGGGCAACGAACACGCATATCGCTTTTACTCTCTCCGACAGAAACATCGGAGGCTACACTCTCTCGCATGTCATCATCAGTACCAGAACCATGCATAAATCAATGTATTATGGAAATTCCTATGAATATGATGAAATGTGATATCAACAACCAATATAAACTGAAACAGTACCACACATGGCACACAAGTAACATCAACAGCAAGATTATACAATAAGCCACAGTGAATCACCATTTGCATCTCAGTATAGAACAAGTACCGTAATATCAAATCCACGATTTATTACTAGCCACAATTATCAATATGTCAACGAACTCACAAGTAAATTGATCAAGATAAGTCAACAACACAATGGGGTGGCTAGCCCCAAATCATACAACAACGCCCAACTTGAGACAATATTCATCCCAACTTCGTACCCAAAGGCTTACATGCATTCTCCGACAATATCATGTAAACGTACGCTACGCTAATTGAATCTCACCATAAGGTAAACGGTAACCTACCTGGAAGGATGACCAACAAAGTCTCCAACAATCACACCTTAGTCTTTTCTTTCCTTTGAACCTCGTGATAATGGAAGTCTAATAATATCGGAAATATGCAATTAAAATCAATAAGAATGTCAATCAAACCCTACTTCTATTCAAGACCCAAATTCCCAACCTATGGAACGGGATTTAAGAACTAGAAGGATGAAATTAGGGATCTAAAGGTCTCAACATGAAATTAAGATCTAGGTGATCAATTCCCATCAATATCAAGCTAGAATAACCGACAATATACTCAAAATCAGATTTTAGGCAAAACTCCCAAATTTCGATATAAACCCTAACTTCCAATCTTATAATTAGGAAGAAATCATGCAATAATAGGTTATACTCATCAATTTCATGCTTAATGAAGCTAATACCAACCAATAAATCAAGATTTAGGAGCCTAGAAAGAAGAACTCATTGAACCCACTTTCAAATCATCAAATACTCAATTAACTATCATGATAAAGGAATTCTAAGGTGATTATGGAAAGTGAAATAGCAAGGAAGATAGAAGAACTTAACAACAAGAGTTTCCCCCAAGAATCACCTTGAAAAGCTCTTAAAAACTCCAAATTTGAAATAATAAAGAATGAGAGACTTAGGGATTTTAATGTTCAGTTAATGAAATAATCAGCCCGAGATCATCTTTGCGATAATGGGACCGCTGTGGCAGTCCCGCCTTGATGATCTCTCAGACTGCTGCGGTGGTCAACCAATATTACACTAGACCGTTGTGGCGGCAAGCCCACCCTTAGCGGAGCTGCTGATGCGGACTGGTGCCGCTATAGCGGGCACCAGAACCCGAATTCCCCAAATAATCCCAATCTCAATCTCGAAATCCCGACTATCACCTGAGGCCATCTGCTCACATACCATATATGCAGATATACATAAAACCATGCTACGAACGCACTCGTGGCCTCGGAATTCCTAACAGAGGTCTCGTTGACCAAGTCAACCCCCAATACCTCAAAATCGACTTTCCAACCCAAGTTCCAAAATGCACCCGAGTGCAATTTTAACTGAACTGAATATATGCATAAGTTCCAAAAGACCCTCCAGACTTTGCAGATTCGACAGATTCCCAAAAAGGTCCATTTACCCAAAAGTTAATTACGAGTCAATAGGTGTTACACCTCGAAAAAATTTCATGTCGTCATGAGATAGATAGACTAATGCAGGGGGAGACGAATATAATGTTTCTATAAGTAATAAAGGTTATTTAATGATCCTAGTTAAGATTTCAAAGATGTTAGAAGTAAGAGGAGAAAGTTCCTTAAGAAGGGAAAAGTATATGTGGTGTTTTGGAAAAGCTCCATAAAGTACTGAGCTAATGTAGACTTAATGATGTCTTAAAGAAGAGTTGTAACTCTCCTTAGATTGGTAATGAAGTGTTAAACAAGTGTTAAGAAGGTTCCATAAGGATTGGAGATCGAACGAAACGACGAAAACCATTTAAGGGAAGTGGAGTTATACGACCACTTATACGGTTTGTATAATTTTATACGATCCGTATAAGGGGTCCGTATAACCCTGTCACGTCCCAAAATACCCGCTAGACGTGATTGGCACCCAGCAAACACCACCCGCCAGGCGAACCATATGTCATACTCTTAATCATTTACAAAAGCACTAAATGAAAATAAGTGCAGGTCCAACAACGTTATTAATGATAAAAATGCGAAATATTCGCCAACCAAATCCATAATCGATTTATGAAAACCAATCAACGCTAAGATAAAAAGAATCTGTAGCCCACATCCCACGCTAAGAACATGGAGCATCTAACAGAGTTACATGAGTTTGAGTGTCGGTCATGTAAACCCAAAATAAAATAAATAACTAGAAATAAACTAGATAAAGCTAGAATGGCTGCCTCCACGAACAATGCGGTGGCTCACCTCAGCAACAAAATCCACTCACAAAATCTTCAATTACCAGCCTCGTTCTCAACGATAGTATCTGCATGGACATGCAGGTAAGGAGTGAGTTATACATAAATATAACCCAGTAAGATCTTCGACCCGCCACTTTAAATACCCCTGGAACAAGTGTTAGAAAATACAAACACACAACAAGCACAAATTATTACGCACATGAATATATCATTATATAATAGCAACCAAGGCCCAAACCACTGTTTATCAAGTATATTATATATCTCAACACAATTTACTCTAAGGACCTGTCATAAACAGCAGTTAAAGAATTAATCAACACCATCAATCCACGACAACATACATAATGTGCCAAATATGTCAGGAAGCATACACAATGCTAAGGGAAGCATACACAATGCCCTAGTATCATTAAGAAGCATACACAATGCTAAGGGAAGCATACACAATGCCCCAATATCATCAAGAAACATACACAATGCTAAGGGAAGCATACACAATGCCCCAATATCATGGCTCACAACTATATCACATCACAAAACAATTTATAAAGAGAGTTTTAGATTATTTGAAAATAAAGTATATGCGGCTGGTCTTAAGGACCACCGATTCTGCCAAGCACACGCTAGCCCCAACACATGGACCAGGCAGACAAAACATATTTTTAAAACGGGTTTTGAAAAGCAAGTACCTAAAACTTAAAGTCTCACTTACTTCAAATTCACAATTCAAGCACACTTCCCAATAAATCAAAACTGCATTCTCGAGTCTTCGGATTGCCTCAAACTACACAAAAATGGATTTAGAATGGTCAAAACCCTTAGGATAAACCACTTCTATATTTTTAGAGGCTTAAACGGTTAAAGTCAAATTTTAAAGGACGAAAACGCCCTCTGCTTAGTGTATTCAAAACCCGACAAGACTTATGTTTTCGGAAAGGCCTTGCCGAGAGGATTCCAACGATATATAGAATTCTAAAATTCGACGTTGTTTGGCCCTTTCAAATCAATGATTTTGGTTGAAGAACTCTAGAGCTAAACTTTCTCAATTCCTCAAAATATCCCCATGTTTTCACCATAAAGATTCACCCATAATTATGTAATAAACTTAAATTAAAGATTAGAGTCATTACCTTGATGATTTGGGATGAAAGTTCTTGTTTTTTTCCTTTCTTTTCCTTTGTCCTACTGGTTTTTTCCTCCTTCTGTTGGCACGTTTCCCCCCCCCCCCCCCCCCCCTTTTTTTTTTCTTTCAGCAATTTAGTGATTCACGTCTGATGGCTTAGCCATTAGAATTAGAATTTTAAAGCCCCTCCCCCCCCCCCCCCCCCTTTTTTTTTTTCTTTTTTCCTTTTCCTTTTTGGGCTTGGCCCACTAAATTGCTTCTTTTTTCTAATTTCTCTTTAATTCTAATTACGAATTTCTTTTCTTTTAAATTCCTTTTAACTAAAATTACCAACTAAACCCCTATTTAAAAATCGGGTTATTACATTCTCCACCACTTAAAATAACGTTCATCCTCGAGCGGATCTAGATCATACCGGTCGCGTCAAACAATTGAGAATATTTATCTCGCATATCCGTCTCAGACTCCCAAGTCGCCTCCTCGGTTGGATGATTACACCACAACACTCTGACTGAAGCTACCTTCTTCGACCTCAATTTTCGCACTTGCCTATCAAGAATAGATATCGGACCCTCCTCATAAGTCAAATTTTCATCGAGCTCCACATCCTCTGGTTGAATCTTATGACTATCATCACCAACATATCGTCTTAGCATAGACACATGAAATACAGGATGAACATCAGATAATCTCGGAGGTAAAGCAAGTCTATATGCCAGCAACCTAATTCGATCCAAAATCTCATAAGGACCAATGTACCTAGGACTTAACTTACCTTTCCGACCGAATCTCATAACTCCTTTCACAGGGGATACTTTTAGAAAGACTTTTTCCCCCTTCATGAACTCCATATCACGTACTTTCTTATTTGCATAGGACTTTTGTCTGCTTTGTGCTGTCCGAAGCCGTTCTCGTATCAATGTAACTTTTTCCAAGGCTTGCTGAACCAGATCTGGACCTAATAGTTATGCTTCGCCTGGTTCGAACCATCCAACTGGTGAACGACACCTGCGACCATATAGAGCCTCAAACGGCGCCATATGTATACTCGATTGGTAGTTGTTATTATAAGCAAACTCTGCCAAAGGCAACTGATAGTCCTAATGACCACCAAAATCAATAGCGCAAGCTCTAAGCATGTCCTGTAAAATTTGAATAACTCACTCAGACTGTCCATCAGTTTGTGGATGAAAAGCTGTACTCAACTCGACCTGTGAACAAAAGGACTTCTGAAAAGACTTCCAAAACTCCGCAGTAAATTGTGCACCTTGATCAGATATTATAGAAATAGGCACACCATGAAGTCGTACTATCTCGCGGAGGTAAATATTTGCTAACTGCTCTGCGGTATGAGTAGCCCGAACCAGTATAAAATGAGCGAATTTTGTTAGTCTATCCACAATCACCCAGACTGAGTCATGTTTCTTGAAAGTATTCGGCAACCCAACAATGAAATCCATCGTAATCCTTTCCCACTTCCACTCTGGGATAATCAAGTTTTGCATTACTCCGTCGGGTTTTTGATGTTCATACTTGACCTGCTGACAATTTAAGCAACTTGTCACATGTTTCAAAATATCAGGCTTCATACCTTTCCACCAATATAATCCACGCAAGTCTTGGTACATCTTGGTAGCACCTGGGTGGATGGAGTATCGCGAGCTATGAGCCTCTTCAAGAATTACCATAGGAATACACAGTCTACCATGACAACGTAACACGCCTTCGCCATCAATAGAGAATGACTTAACGCCCCCATTTTGCACTCGATCTCGCAGTCTAGCAAGACGAGGATCTTCATATTGGCAAGCCTTGACCTGCCCCACTAAGGACGATTGTGCCACCATAACTGCAAGTAACCTGCCCTGTACTGTATGATCAATCCGAACTCCGCGGTTGGCTAATGCCTGAATATCCTTAGCCATAGGTCGTTCTTCAGCAGTAAATTAGGCCAAGCTGCCCATAGACTTTCTACTCAAGGCGTCTGCCACTATATTCGCCTTACCAGGATGATACAAAATAGTAAGATCATAATCTTTAAGTAACTCTAACCACCGTCGCTGTCTCAAATTCAGATCTCTTTGTTTGAATATGTATTGCAAACTCTTGTGATCAGTATAGATTTCACACGGCTCACCATAAAGATAGTGACACTAGATCTTGAGTGCAAATACAACGGCGGCCAATTTTAAGTCATGAGTTGGATAATTCTTCTCATATTTCTTTAGCTGTCGAGACGCATAAGCTACCACTTTACCATTCTATATCAAGACACAACCCAACCCGACTTGTGATGCATCACAATAAATGGTGAAACCACCCTCATCAGTAGGTAAGGTCAAAATCGGAGTCGTAGTCAATGCAGTCTTTAATTTCTAAAAGCTTTCTGAACATTCATCTGACCACTGGAATACCACACCTTTCTGAGTTAAACGTGTCAATGGAGCAGCTATCTTCGAGAAACCCTCCACAAACCTTCTGTAATATCCAGCTAGTCCCATGAAGCTGCGTATCTCTGTGGGAGTAGTGGGTTGAGGCCAATCTCGAACTGCTTCAATTTTCTTTGAATCAACTTGAATCCCATCTCGGGACACCACGTGTCCTAAAAAGGAAACTGTGCTCAACCAGAACTCACATTTTGAGAACTTGGCATAAAGCTTTCGTTCCTTAAGTGTATATAGCACAATTGTCAAGTGTTGTCCATGCTCAGCCTCACTCTGAGAGTAGACCAAAATATCATCAATGAACACAATCACAAAATGGTCTAAGTATGGCTTGAATACCCTGTTCATGAGGTCCATAAATTCTACGGGGGCATTAGTCAGCCCGAATGACATCACCAAAAATTCGAAGTGCCCATATCTTGTCCGAAAAGCTGTCTTGGTGATGTCCTCAGTCTTGATTCTCATCTGATGATAACCTGATCTCAAGTCGATCTTGGAAAAATGAGTAGCACCCTGTAGATGATCAAACGAATCATCAATATGAGGCAATGGATACTTATTCTTGATAGTCGCCTTGTTCAGTTGCAATAGTCAATGCACATTCTCATCTGTCACGACCCGACAAGGGGCCGCGACGAGCACCCGGTGCTATCCCACCCGAGCACCCCTTACATACACTTACACTTATATCTAGGTGAGCCACATATTCAAATATACATTTCTATTCATCAATCATGCTAGTCCCATTGGACAATAACACCTTTATATCATCATTGGCATCTATGCCACACCAATGTACATAAACCGACAAGGCTACAAAATGATAGAAAAAACATAGGCCGACAAGGCCAAACATATCTAACCATATACACATGTCTACGAGCCTCTAAGGAGAGTATGTCATAACATATAGGCGGGACAGGACCCCGCTAGGCCCATAATTATGTACACAAAAGAATAAGTACCCAAAAGCTATAACTCCGAATGAAATGGAGCTCCGCTATGTAGACCCTGAGAATGTAGCTATGGATCAAGTCTGTCTCCCTGGGCACCTGCGGGCATGACGCAGCGTCCACAAACAAAAGGACGTCAGTACGAAGAATGTACTGAGTATGTAAAGCATGATCAACATCAATATAGGAGCATAATAAGCAATATGAGAAATAACATAGGAGGGGAGATAACAGTATCAACGTCATAAGCACTGACTTGCCTTTCATAGGAACTTTCCATTTCTAATGTGTATTTGGGTACATACATCCATATCCGTATCCGTTCTCATACCCGTATCCATTTACGTTGCGTTCATCGCCGTAATTATATAGATAATCTTATTCATATTCGTATCATATTCGTATTCATACTCATATCTATATCATATACATAGCATTTGCATAGCATACCCGACCATGAAGGACCGGTGTTTTATACTTACTTGGCCAACCAAGGCTCAAGGTTACACATACCTGGCCCTACCAAGGCTTCAGGGTTATCCGTAGCATCTGCAGAGGTGTGCGCGTGTTACATGATCATATACATACTCTATCCGGCCTTCTAAGCTCGGGGTCCCATAATAGTCATACATAGATATATATACATAATAGCTCATAAGCATCTTTATTATTAACATCACTATCATCATCGTCATTGTTATCGTCATCGCTACTACCATTATAGTCGTCATCAATATCATTATCACTATTATCGTCATTCATTTCATCTATCTCTGTAGGCTTACTAGTCACATGAGGAACTTGGTACAATCGTAGCATATCAAGAATCGTGAGCTCAATAGCTCGGAAGATCGAATTATTTGAAAGACATCATAGACTTGTGGATGATTTAGATGTTTGGCCAAGAATCATGCCTTATGAAAGAAAGGTTAGCCTTACATACCTTTCCGTTTGACTATTCTATCACTTGCACATGCTTCTTCAACGCTCGCGTTTCCACCTTCATTAAAGTCATACTATCATTAGAAGTCGATAGCTAGCATACATGACAAAAGCTAGGGAAAATTGGACAGCATCTCCTTTATTTATACTACTTCCTCCAAATCATATATCAACTCCCAAACGTCAGTAATACATTCACAATATCATAACAATAGTATTTATGCATCCACATTTCTCAATTCACTTTCAATCACCCATATCCATGGTCATAACACACGACTACGGTCATTCACATACAAAGTCTATTCCACGTTCTCAATGTCATTTATAACATGATTATAATCATAATGTATCAAGAATCATAACTCAACCCAAACATTTACTCAAAAGTGACACTATTCCCACATTCATGACCCATTTCCTATTTCCTCATATAATCCAAGTGTTTCAACTTTCAAATACCTTAAACAACAAGGAAATGTCATAAAACTTACCTTAGATTGTATAGGAATGAACCTTGGGTGCCAACACTTCACTTGAGAAAAACCCTAGTTTCACCTTCACTTGGATTTCTTGCTTTGGATGAACTTTAATGGGTTTCTTACACTTGATTCACTTAGCTTGATGTAGAAGATCACTAATATCTCTTGAATTTGTGTGAAATAAATGTAGAGAGATGTTTTAGAGAGAAGGGGTGAAATGTGGAATTGAAATAATGAACTTGGTCCCCTTTTTAATAACCCAAGTCTAATCTGTCGGGACCATTATACGGGTCGTATAAATTTATACGGTCCGTATAAGGGACTGTGAAAGGGACCTTTTATCCATTTGCCTCTGTGACCATTATACGGTCCATTATACGGGCCGTATAAATTTATACGGTCCGTGTAACTGACCGTATAATCCCACCAGTGAGTGACCCGAAGACATTTTGCAGTCTATTATTGAGACCCAATTCGAAATAGAGCTAAAGATCGAGGCAAAAGTTCCTAGATTCATGGAGATATAGAACTGTGATGGTTCTGCGGTCCATTATACGGTCCGTCTAATGAGCCGTATAACCCATCAGTCCACTGAACTTGTTCTTGCCACTTCGTTTGATCTCCAATCCTTATGGGAGCTTCTTAACACTTGTTCAACACTTCATTAACAATCTAAGGGATGTTATAACTCTTCCCCACAACATCATTAAGCCGTCATCAACTTATTACTCATAATTCTCGTCCGATACCTATCGTGTGCCTCGCCTTCTCTTGGCAACTTTCTTGCCTAACATCGAGTGTCTTTGAAATCTTACTTAGGGTCATCACATATCATTATTTGCTTATTTAACTACCGTATCCTCGTACTCTTCATTAGCCCATTCACTGTGCATCAACGGAAAATTTTTCGAGGTGTAACATTCTCCCCCCCCCCCCCCCCCTCTCTCCCCTTAAGAACATTCGTCTTCGAATATTAAGCACTCGGGGATTCTATAAAAATTTCGCCAGAGTTTCCCCTATAATATGGCACTACCATCCTGTCACAACAACCCACAATAACAATGCGTCACAGGGCCATTACATAATAGCAATGGAGTTTGGCCACACACGACCCAAATGCATAAAAAGGAAAACATACATACCTTATGATCTTGACGTCTCATCTTGAATCTCTTCCAAGGGCAGAAATAAATGTGGGTATCTGGATAGCATGCTTTCTTCCGCTTCCCATGTCATTTCTTCTCGTTTACTGCTTCTCCATAAAACCTTAACTGAGGCCACTTCTTTGTTTCTAAGCCTCCGTACTTGCCTATCTAGTATGGCAATGGGTACCTCTTCTTAAGTCAACTTTTCTGTCACTTGTACATCATTTATTGGCACGATCCTAGTCGGACTCCCAACACATTTACGAAGCATCGAGACCTGGAAAACTGGATGGACTGACTCCAAATCCGGAGGTAGATATAATTCATAGGCCACTTTACCTATTTTGCGCACAATCTCATAAGGCCCAATATATCGGGGACTAAGCTTCCCCTTTTTTGCAAAATCTCATAATGCCATTCATTGGCGACACTTTCAAGAATATATAATCTTTAACTTGGAACTCTAAGTCCCTTCAACGATTATCTTAACTTGGGCTACCAACAACCGATCTTGTATGATCTTAACTTGCTCTATGGCTTGCTGGACCAAGTATGGCCCTATCAATTTAGCCTCTCCTATTTCAAACCACCCAATTGGGGATCTACACTTTCGCCCATATAAGGCTTCATACGGTGCCATTTGAATGCTAGAATGACAACTATTGTTATTAGAAAACTCAATAAGTGGTAAGTGATCATCCCAGTTACCTCCAAAATCTAATATACATGCCCGTAACATATCCTCAAGAGTCTGAAGTATACGTTCAGCTTGCCCATCGGTCTGTGGATGAAATGCCGTGCTAAGGCTCACCTGGGTCCCTAAACCCTCTTGGAAAGACTTCCAAAAATTAGCTGTAAACTGATTCCCTCTATCGGAGATAATAGATGCTGGGACACCATGGAGTCTCACTATCTCTTTAACATAAAGCTTTGCATAATCTTATGCCACATACGTCGTTCTGACTAGCAAGAAATGAGCTGACTTTGTGAGTCTATCCACAATCACCCATATGGAATCATACTTACGTAGAGAGCGGTGTAAGCCTGTAATACAGTCCATGTTAATCACTTCCCACTTCCAAGTTGGGATTTCTATAGCTTGCAACAATCCGCCCAGCTTTTGGTGCTCGATTTTCATTTGTTGACAGTTGGGACATTGAGCCACGAATTCCGCTATGTCCTTCTTCATCCCATTCCACCAATATATAGACTTAAGATCATGGTACATTTTCGTCGCTCCAGGGTGAACAGAATAACGGCAGCAATGAGCTTCTCTCAATATTTGGTGGCGTAGACCTGCCACGTCGGGAACACATAATCTGGCTCGACATCGAAGAACTCCGTCTTTTGAAACATCAAACGCTGACTCCTCTTTCTGAGGGAGTGTCTCTCTATAATGCATTAGCATAGGATCTTCGTATTGTCGCTCTTTCACTTCTGCTACTAGCGACGAGACTACTGAATTCTGAATGGTAGTTCCCCTGCTACTTGAGTCCACTACTCAAACTCCTAGGCTAGCTAACTGCTAGAGCTCACGAGCCATTTCTCTTTTCTCTGGTCGAACATCACACAAACGTCCCATAGATCTGCAGCTAAGAGCATCGGCTACAACATTTTCCTTTCCGGGGTGATACAAGATATCAACATCGTAATCCTTTAGCAGTTCCAACCATCGTCGTTGCAGCAAATTCAACTCTTTCTGCTTGAAGATATACTGAAGACTCTTATGATCTGTATAAATGTCTACATGGACACCATATAAATATTGTCTCCATATCTTTAACGCATGAACTACTGCAGCTAATTCTAGATCATGGGTTGGGTAATTTTTCTCATGTTTCCGTAACTGCCTTGAAGCATACGCAATTACCTTACCATGTTGCATCAATACACAGCCTAGCCCAACGCCTGAAGCATCGCAATAAACAACATATCTCTCCAATCCCTCTGGAAGTGTCCGGACTGGGGCAGAAGTCTATCTACCTTTTAACTCTTGGAAGCTACATTCACAAGCATCTGTCCATTGAAACTTCGCTGATTTGTGGGTCAGCTTTGTGAGCGGTGCAGAAATGGAAGAAAAACCCACAACAAATCTCCTGTAATAACCTGCTAAGCCCAGAAAGCTACGAACCTCTGTAGGAGTTGTAGGCCTCGGCCAAGTCTTCACGGCCTAAATCTTTTGGCTATCCACTCGAATACCATCGGCTGCAACAATATGTCCCAGAAATGTCACCGAGTTCAACCAAAACTCACACTTAGAAAATTTTGCAAACAACTCTCGAGTTTGAAGAACTATGAGGACAGTACGCAAATGATCCGCATGTTCTGCCTCGGATCTAGAATATACCAAGATGTCATCGATGAATACAATCACAAACAGGTCTAGGAAGGGCCTGAACATATTGTTCATCAAATCCATAAATACTGCCGGTGCATTAGTGTCACGACCCAACCCCGTAGGCCGTGACTAGTGCCCGATACGGGCACCCAGACACCTCTATCAAATGCTATCTCAAATTTTATTAAACGCATTCCAGTATATAGCAGAAGCCGACAAGGCTATATTTCAAATTTTGAAAATTTTTAGAAAAATTTCGGCAGAGTTTCCTTTGTTTTACGGACTATCCAATATAACCCTGCGCACAGAAAATACCAACAAAGGCCACACAGGGCCAACAGAGCAACATATAAACATATGCGGACCGGCCGCCGCGGCAAATGGGATCGCCCAAACACAACATATACACGCATCCGTACAGAAAGACCCCAACCCACAAACATGCCCACAGACCTCTAAACAGACCGACAGAATCATATGACGGGACAGGGCCCCGTCGTACCCCTGAATGACGTACATATATACCATAGCAGGAGACTGTACCAAAAATATAGGCTCCGGATAAGAGAGCGCCCCAAAATAGCAGAATAAGATCCTAAGCGGGCGGATCAGCAAACCTGTCGTCTGTACCTGCGCGGCATGAAAACGCAGCCCCCGAAGAAAATGGGTCAGTATGAAATATGTACTGAATATGTAAAGCCTGAAGTACAGAAACCAAAATCATAACCGGAAACAGAACGAACAAAAAGGAATGCAAAATTCAGAATATTAAATGCATATTTCAAAACATGAGGAATGTGTACAAAAACATATGCCATATCATGTCCGACCCCCGCCAAGGGACTCGGTAGACAGACCGTGGTCACCCTCCCGACACTGGTGCCACAACACATAAGGATCAGAATAGGGACAACCCCATAACATAGCATGTCATATCAAATGGCCATATCGGATCATACCATATCAAAATAGTGTACATGGCACAACATACTCCACAACCCATGTACACGTATACCTGCCCCCTCACCATCGAGGCACGGCGAACAATGCAGAAGAATACGCTTGACAACATATCCTGGCCCGGGCTCAGTGGGGGAAACATTGAGGCATCCACGAACGGAGTAGTGAGAAACTAAATGCAATAAAAATACCATATATATTTCCCGAGACTCAAGGAGGCATATCGAATGACGAATCAACTCAATGAAATCGGACGGAATCATAGTAGATTGTTTCAGATGTCATGCTGAGTTACGGAGGCATAATCTTTCTAAGATCGTTTTCAAGATCCAAAACAATTTATAAGACTTAACGGAATATTTAGAACAATTCTTAGATAATAGTTAGAGGAGTAGTTAGAATATCTCTAAAGAAAATACTCGAAGACAAGTCATAACCACAAAAGGGTAAAATCGGAAATAATGGGCCCACCTCGGATCAAATGAAGCGGTGGGCTCAAATTACGTATATTAAGCTTATGGGATCACCTACAGAGATCCTAAGGCATTCCATAGCTTCCTAAACAATTTTGGGGAAATTTGCATAATTTTTCAAGAAAGCATACTTAAGGAATTCAATTCTATTGAATGAAAACGCGACAATTTCAAACGCGGATTCCAATGGACGGAATATTCCCCGAGGCGTAAATCCAAGCCTAGTACATCTAGGACATGCAAAGAGAAGGACCGGGATAACTTTACATACCTTACGTGCGCCTTACGGTCGCCAAAACTCAAATCCCGTTTAGCTCAGAATCTACAAATGGTCAAAGTTACCAATTAGGCATTTGCAAACTTTAAGATTTACTTAACTTCATATTTGTCTACTGAAATTTCGGCAGCACTTCCCCTATACATATAACATCCCCGAGGCTTAGCTCGGCTCAATATACATCAACGACAACCGCCCACAATACCACAAACATCATAAATCATAGCAAAATAAATCTAACGTCAATATTCTTCCTTTCTACTTAAAGCGACAACTTTCATTCGAACTTCACAACATCAAACTAACATCAACATTATCGTATTCATTTTCTCATTCAAGGTTATTCAAACACCTTTCAATAATTTTCCAAGCGATATACATGAATTCGAGTAATCCGCCACTTTCCATATTCTATCCAAGAATTCTACGAATGCAACAAAACTTTCCAAATCACATTGTTTTTCCTTCCAAACTCATTAACAACCATAATTTACATTTAGAATCTTGTTTCCCCACTTACACAAAAATCATATAAAATTCACATAATTTCTCATAATTTCATACAAGCAATTCCAATGCCATTTCAATTCATTAAACCTTCATTTGCATCACAAGAGATCATCACAACACAACTAAACAATCTAAATAAATTTGAATCCACTCTTTCTCCACCTTACATGGTACACGGCCAAACACTACATTCCATACCCACTTTGAAATCTTTCATTTTTCCATACAATCAACTCATTCCCACATACTACAACACAAACAAAACTTCAAAACACAATAAATAGGGATGAATTCTTACCTTTTTCTTCAATCTTCTTCACTTGAATATGTTGTCAAATTGAAGAATCAAATCCTCTTTCCTCCAAACCAACTACACCAAGTTGTAGAGGGACCTTAATTTAGTAGAAATACCACAAGAAAAATATTTTTGGATCAAGATTTTTGAGGGTTGATTTTCCATGGCCAAACCCGAGAGCTCCCTTTTTTTTTTTCTTCACTCTTGTTTACTTTGTTCTTTCTTCTATGCTTCTTGAAGGCTCTAAGGGATAAAGACCACTATATATTTTAATTGTAGCACATGGAAAATTTGTGAAGTGTGGTGGGTTTGGGCCTCACTTGGCCGGCCACCCCCTCAAGTTTTGGGCCTTGATTTTCCTCTTTTTTTTTTTTGGGCCAACCCGGTTGGTCACGAGTTGGGCCTAGCCCACTGACCTTTCGACCTGAAAACGTTCATATCTCCTTGTACCGATGTCAACTATAGGCCCACGACCTACCGTTGGAAAGCAATTTCAATTATCTACAACTTTTATTTCTGGGCGTTTTCCCAAATTCCAAACTTATAATGCCGATTTTTCCCCTCCAAGTCAGTTCATCCGAAAACGTTTTCTTAAAAATATCCGTTTGGAGGGCTTCCACTTTGATTTGGCCCAAGGGTCCTTCATGAGTTGTGTTTAACTTTACATATGTGATTCATCTAACTTGTCACATGTTCCGAAAAAAAATCTTAACGTGTGGGCCCCACCTCAGCTTACAAATAATCCGACGTTCAAAAATACGGGATGTAATATCCTCCCCCCCTTTAGAACATTCGTCCTCGAATGTTAAATTAATCTTATAGGGTCTTGTAAGCATTTTGGGGAAAATATATCACAAAGTAGAGGCTAGATCTGTCAATACACTTATATTTCAAAACAAAGACATTAGTATACCTGTATCCGCGTTTGGTAGCACCTCCGGGTCCTGTCGACTAGTCAAGGCATAGATGCGGTTCGAAGGACCGCTTGAACTGGGAGCTCCGCCACGACCTCTGCCGCGGCCTGCTGATGTCGACGTACCCTGCCCCGCAGGGCGCATGGCTATCGAAGGAGACGATGACCCAACGACTGATCCGGTAGGCTGCGCTGCACCTCCCAAATTACCCTTATACGGACACTCTCTCACAGTATGGCCCTGGTGGCCACAATAATAACAAGCACCTGTAGCACGGTAGCACTCTCCAGGGTGGTATCTCCCACAATAAGAACACTGAGGCCTGGGTGGCCTCGTCTGACCGGAACTCCTGTCTACCCGCAAACCTGAAACCCCGGAGATCTGGCCTGCTCCTAAATATCCTGGGCTATCAAATCTCCTGCCTGAGAACTGCGGAGGTGTGCTCTGTGCCGGCTGGGAAGAATGCCTGCTAGACTGCTGCTGCTGCTGCTGAGGCTGCCCACTCCGAAATTCCTCAAAATACCCAGCTGATCTGGCCCTCTTGGGCTGGCCCCTATCATCAACTCTGTCCGGCTGGCGCCCCCTGCATCTATCCTCCATTCCCTGGGCGTGGACCTGTATACGGGCAATATCCATACCGTGCTGGGCTGCCAATACCAGGCAACTGTCAACGTAATACAGATCCAGCCCCACTATATATCGGTGCATCCGGTCAGTCATGGTAGCTACATATGTGGGCGCATATCGGGCCAGTGAATCAAACTCTAAGCTGTACTCTCGAATCGGCCTGCCCCGCTGCTTCAACAGCAGGAATCGGTCCCCCTGGCGCGCCTCACCTCCGGAGGTAAAACGTGGGCCATGAAGGCCTCTGTAAACTCATCCCATACAGCTGGAGGGGCACCCTCACCTCTGGACAACATCCAAGACTCGTACCAATTGGCTGCTACGTCGTGCAACCGGTATGACGCCAACTCAACTGACTCTGTATCAGAAGCACTAATCAGTCGCAGGGTCCGCTGCATCTGTCGAATAAACTCATGAGGGTCCTCTTCGGGCTTTGACCCGAAGAACTCTGGGGGGCCACAGGTCAGAAAATCACGGGCCCTCGAACTGTCGCGCCTGTCTGCCCGACCATCTCCTCCTCCCTGTCTATGAACCTGCCCTGCTACCAGAGTAGTCAATAACTGTACGACCTCCCTTAATGTCCTATCCTCCGCCCCTTGATGGGGTGCTGGAGGCGCGGGAGCTGGAGCCTCTGGAACTGATAGTGAAGCCGCCCCCTGATCCCTAGTGGCAGCGGCTGGTGCTCCAGACTCCTCTGATGATGAAGACGTAGCAGAGTCTGTTGGCCGGGACGCAATATCACACATCATCTGAGCAAGGGTCCGAGTACCCTTCTGAGACCGGCTGGTCTCTCCTACCACGCCCTTTTTATTCTGGGCGGCCGTCGCCTTCTTCGGAGGCATCACTGAAAGAAAACAACAACCGATCAGAACAGAATCATCCTAATAGCACAACTCTATCGCACGATCTAAGATAAGAAGGAAGGGTAACATCCTAAATGTCCCGTAGCTTCCTGTTTATAGATGTGGTGCACAACACACCGATAAACAAGACTCTACTAGACACGGTCTGTAGACACTCCGAGGACGGACCGCTCTGATACCACTTTTGTCACGACCCAACCCCGTAGGCCGTGACTAGTGCCCGATCCGGGCACCCAGACACCTCTATCAAATGCTATCTCAAATTTTATTAAACGCATTCCAGTATATAGCAGAAGCCAACAAGGCTATATTTCAAATTTAGAAAATTTTCAGAAAAAATTCGGCAGAGTTTCCTTTGTTTTACGGACTATCCAATATAACCCTGCGCACAGAAAATACCAACAAAGGCCACACAGGGCCAACAGAGCAACATATAAACATATGCGGACCGGCCGCCGCGGCGAATGGGATCGCCCAAACACAACATATACACGCATCCGTACAGAAAGACCCCAACCCACAAACATGCCCACAGACCTTTAAACAGACCGACAGAATCATATGACGGGATAGGGCCCCGTCGTACCCCTGAATGACGTACATATATACCATAGCAGGAGACTGTACCAAAAATATAGGCTCCGGATAAGAGAGCGCCCCAAAATAGCAGAATAAGATCCTAAGCGGGCGGATCAGCAAACCTGTCGTCTGTACCTGCGCGGCATGAAAACGCAGCCCCCGAAGAAAATGGGTCAGTACGAAATATGTACTGAATATGTAAAGCCTGAAGTACAGAAACCAAAATCATAACCGGAAACAGAACGAACAAAAAGGAATGCAAAATTCAGAATATTAAATGCATATTTCAAAACATGAGGAATGTGTACAAAAACATATGCCATATCATGTCTGACCCCCGCCAAGGGACTCGGTAGACAGACCGTGGTCACCCTCCCGACACTGGTGCCACAACACATAAGGATCAGAATAGGGACAACCCCATAACATAGCATGTCATATCAAATGGCCATATCGGATCATACCATATCAAAATAGTGTACATGGCACAGCATACTCCACAACCCATGTACACGTATACCTGCCCCCTCACCATCGAGGCACGGCGAACAATGCAGAAGAATACGCTTGACAACATATCCTGGCCCGGGTTCAGTGGGGGAAACATTGAGGCATCCACGAACGGAGTAGTGAGAAACTAAATGCAATAAAAATACCATATATATTTCCCGAGACTCAAGGAGGCATATCGAATGACGAATCAACTCAATGAAATCAGACGAAATCATAGTAGATAGTTTCAGATGTCATGCTGAGTTACGGAGGCATAATCTTTCTAAGATCGTTTTCAAGATCCAAAACAATTGATAAGACTTAACGGAATATTTAGAACAATTCTTAGATAATAGTTAGAGGATTAGTTAGAATATCTCTAAAGAAAATACTCGAAGACAAGTCATAACCACAAAAGGGTAAAATCGGAAATAATGGGCCCACCTCGGAACAAAGGAAGCGGTGGGCTCAAATTACGTATATTAAGCTTATGGGATCACCTACAGAGATCCTAAGGCATTCCATAGCTTTCTAAACAATTTTGGGGAAATTTGCATAATTTTTCTAGAAAGCATACCTAAGGAATTCAATTCTATTGAATGAAAAGCGACAATTTCAAACGCGGATTCCAATGGACGGAATATTCCCCGAGGCGTAAATCCAAGCCTAGTACATCTAGGACATGCCAAGAGAAGGATCGGGATAACTTTACATACCTTACGTGCGCCTTACGGTCGCCAAAACTCAAATCCCGTTTAGCTCAGAATCTACAAATGGTCAAAGTTACCAATTAGGCATTTGCAAACTTTAAGAATTTACTTAACTTCATATTTGTCTACCGAAATTTCGGCAGCACTTCCCCTATACATATAACATCCCCGAGGCTTAGCTCGGCTCAATATACATCAACCACAACCGCCCACAATACCACAAACATCATAAATCATAGCAAAATAAATCTAACGTCAATATTCTTCCTTTCTACTTAAAGCGACAACTTTCATTCGAACTTCGCAACATCAAACTAACATCAACATTATCGTATTCATTTTCTCATTCAAGGTTATTCAAACACCTTTCAATAATTTTCCAAGCGATATACATGAATTCGAGTAATCGGCCACTTTCCATATTCTATCCAAGACTTCTACGAATGCAACAAAACTTTCCAAATCACATTGTTTTCCTTGCAAACTCATTAACAACCATAATTTACATTTAGAATCTTGTTTCCACACTTACACAAAAATCATATAAAATTCACATAATTTCTCATAATTTCATACAAGCAATTCCAATGCCATTTCAATTCATTAAACCTTCATTTGCATCACAAGAGATCATCACAACACAACTAAACAATCTAAATAAATTTGAATCCACTTTTTCTCCACCTTACATGGTACACGGCCAAACACTTCATTCCATACCCACTTTGAAATCTTCCATTTTTCCATACAATCAACTTATTCCCACATACTACAACACAAACAAAACTTCAAAACACAATAAATAGGGATGAATTCTTACCTTTTTCTTCAATCTTCTTCACTTGAATATGTTGTCAAATTGAAGAATCAAATCCTCTTTCCTCCAAACCAACTACACCAAGTTGTAGAAGGACCTTAATTTAGTAGAAATACCACAAGAAAATATTTTTGGATCAAGATTTTTGAGGGTTGATTTTCTATGGCCAAACCCGAGAGCTCCCTTTTTTTTTTCTTCACTCTTGTTTGCTTTGTTCTTTCTTCTATGCTTCTTGAAGGCTCTAAGGGATAAAGACCACTATATATTTTAATTGTAGCACATGGAAAATTTGTGAAGTGTGGTGGGTTTGGGCCTCACTTGGCCGGCCACCCCCTCAAGTTTTGGGCCTTGATTTTCCTCTTTTTTTTTTTTTTTTTGGGCCAACCCGGTTGGTCACGAGTTGGGCCTAGCCCACTGACCTTTCGACCTTAAAACGTCCATATCTCCTTGTACCGATGTCAACTATAGGGCCACGACCTACCGTTGGAAAGCTATTTCAATTATCTACAACTTTTATTTCTGGGCGTTTTCCCAAATTCCAAACTTATAATGCCTATTTTGCCCCTCCAAGTCAGGTCATCCGAAAACGTTTTCTTAAAAATATCCGTTTGGAGGGCTTCCACTTTGATTTGGCCCAAGGGTCCTTCATGAGTTGTGTTTAACTTTACATATGTGATTCATATAACTTGTCACATGTTCCGAAAAAAAAATCTTGAAATGTGGGCCCCACCTCAGCTTACAAATAATCCGACGTTCAAAAATACGGGATGTAATAATTAGTTAGCCCAAATGACATTACCCGGAACTCAAAATGGCCATACCTTGTTCTGAAGGCTGTCTTAGGGATATCTTTCTCCCTAACTCTCACCTGATGATACCCGGATCTCAAATCTATCTTTGAAAACCATTTGGCACCTTGCAATTGATCAAATAAGTCATCAATCCCCGGGATAGGATATTTGTTCTTAATCATCACCTTATTCAATTGCCGATAGTCAATGCACATTCTCAAGGAGCCATCTTTCTTTCGGACAAACAATATGGGTGCTCCCCATGGGGATGAACTAGGCCTGATAAAGCCTTTCTCAAGCAAGTTTTCAATTGCTCCTTCAACTCTTTCAATTCTGCGGGTGCCATTCTATAAGGAGGAATGGATATAGTCTTAGTGGCTGGCAACACATCAATAGCAAAATCAATCTCCCGCTCGGGAGAAAGGCCTGGAAGCTCTTCCGAGAACACATATGGAAATTCATTTATCACGGGAACTGACTGAAGAGTTGGCGATTCAGCTTCTACATCTTGAACCCGAACTAGATGATAGATACATCCTTTCGTGATCATTTTCCTTGCCTTGAGATAGGAAATAAACCTACATCTTGGTGACGCAGTATTCCCTTTCCATTCTAAAACTGGTTCTCCCGAAAATTGGAAACGAACCACTTTCATTCTACAATCGACATTTGCATAGCAAGAAGTCAATCAATCCATGCCCATAATAACATCGAAGTCTACCATCTTTAGCTCATGCAAGTCAATCATGGTACGATGATCACAAATCATAATTACACAATTTCTATATACTCGGCTAGCTATTACCGATTCACAAACGGGAGTGGACACCTCAAAAGGTTTGATCGACTCCGGTTTGACTCTAAACCGATCTGCAACATACGGAGTAACATATGACAACGTGGAGCCCGGATCAATAAAAGCATATACATCATCTAGGTGAGACACAAAATTATACATGCATTTCCATTGATTCGTCAACTAGTCCCATATGGACAACCGCACATTTATATCATCATAGGCATTTATGCTACATCAATATACATGGGCCAACGCGGCTGACAAAATGATATACAAAACATAGGCCGACAAGGCCAAACACATCTACCCACACACACACACGTCTACGAGCCTCTAAGAGCGTAACATATCACATTAACGGGACAGGACCCCGCTATGCCCATAATTATATACACAAAAGAATGAGTACCCAAAAGATATGGCTCTGAAGGAAATGGAGCTCTCTATGAAATCTCCGAATAGGAAGCTAAGGATCAAATCTGTCTCCCTGCGCACCTGCGGGCATGACGCAGCGTCCATAAACAAAAGGACGTCAGTACGAAGAATGTACTGAGTATGTAAAGCATGATCAACATCAATATAGAAGCATAATAGATATCATATGAAGATAGCATAGGAGGGGAGACAGTAATATCATCATCATGTCGCTTACTTGCATACATCGTCGTTCGTATCCCATAGTAATACTCGTACCATACTTGTGCTCATATTCGTATACATGTCCTTATCCGTATTCCTATACATAGTCTTTTCACATTCATATTCATATTATATACATAGTGATTTCATATACATAGCATTTACATAGCATACCCGACCTCATGGGATCGGTGTCTTATACATACTTGGCCAACCAAGGCTCAAGGTCATACATACCTGGCCCTACCAAGGCATCAGGGTTATCCGTGCCCTCTGCAGCGGTGTGCGCGCGTTTCGTAATCGTATACATACTTTATACATAGTCATATACATATAGTCTTACCCGGCATCATAAGCTCGGGGTCTTATTATAGCCCTTTATAGGCACACATACACATATATCGTAGCTCGTAAGCATCTCTAGTCTCATTTTACTCTTATCATCATTTCTATCCTCATCATTATCGTTACATTTACATTATAGACTTACTCGTCATACGAGGAACGTAGTATAAGCATAGTACATATCAAGGGTCGTGAGCTTATGAGCTCGGAATGTCAACCATGTGAAGACAACATACTCATATAGAGGAATTTAGGAATTTGGCCAAGAACCATGCCTTATGAAAGAAGGGTTAGCCTTACATACCTTTCCGTCGAACTATTCTATGCTTGCCCGTTCCCTTCCAATGCTAGCGTTTATACCTTCATTAATATCATAACAATGGCCATTAGTCATTCACATTATCCACATTATCTAGAATTCCTCAGTTTGCCTCTAGTTCACCCACATTCATGATTATAACACCCATCTTCGTCCATTCGTCTAGAGTGTTTAGTTCATGATCTTAATACCATTTATAACACATTCATATCACAACACAACAACATTCATAACTCAATTCAAACTATTTCTCAAAATGTCACTATTCATCATTCATGACCTAGTTGACCACATTTTCTACAATCCATGTATTTTAATTCTCCAATACCTCAAACATCTTGTAAAAATCATGAATCTTACCTTAGAAGTTGTAGGAACAAGCTTTGGTTGATAATACTCTTCTTTGAGCAAAACCCTAGTTTTTCTCCATTTGGATTTCTTGACTTGGATGATCCTTGATGATTCCCTTATCCTTGATTTACTTGTCTTAATGTTATGGATGACTTATAATCCTTGAAACTCATAAAATAAATGTAGAGGGAAGTTCTAGAGAGAAGTGGTGTAATGTTGTAAATGAAATAAGACAAGTCTTGATCCTCATATTTAATGAATTGAAAAATCTGTGCTGGGTGAACAGTGGTCGTCCATGGAGGTTTACGGTCCGTATTCCAGTTTACGGACCGTCCCTCGTGGTCGTTTTTAAGCTTAAGCAGAACAAGAAACTTTGGCCTGCATGCATGGTGATTTACGACCATGGTTTACGGGCCGTAAATCACTTTACGGTCCGTCCACCAGGTCGTATTATACCTCTTCCTCAGCTGGCAGAAAGTTGACGTTTGGTATGCCAGTTTACGACCTGGCAGTTTACGGACCGTATACCAGTTTACGGTCCGTATTTGCACTTTACGACCACTGGCAGAAAGCTGAAGCTTTTGCATGGCAGTTTACGACTGCCAGTTTACGGACCGTATTGCACTTTACAGTACGTATTTTGCAATATACGACCACTAGGCAGTTTTGCCAACTTTCAATTTTTCTCATTTCTCGACTTTTCATTCTAATCATCCACATCCATTTACATACATTTCCCATGAAACATTATACATTCACACTCCTCGCACACCTCACTAGTTCATTTACTTGCGTACCAACGGGAAATTTTCCGAGGTGTAACATTCTACCCCCCTTAGGAACATTCGTCCTCGAATGATAAAGGCTTGGGGAATTCTATAAAAGTTTCGCCAGAGTTTCCTCTGTAATGTGGCACTACCACCCTGTCACAACAACCGACAATAACAATGCCTCACAGGGCAATAATACAACACCACTAGAAATTTGGCCACACACGACCTGAATATATAAAAGGAAAACATGCATACCTTATGATTTTGACGTCTCATCTTGGACTTCTTCCAAGGGTTGAT
The DNA here is from genome assembly GCF_019175385.1 of Lycium barbarum. Lineage (NCBI taxonomy): Eukaryota > Viridiplantae > Streptophyta > Magnoliopsida > Solanales > Solanaceae > Lycium > Lycium barbarum. The sequence continues at coordinate 31,277,687 of NC_083341.1, read as the reverse complement.
ATAAATGTGGGTATTTGGATCGCATATTCTCTTCTGCTTCCCATGTCATTCCTCTCGATTGTTATTTCTCCACAGAACTTTAATTGAGGCCACTTCTTTGTTTCTAAGCCTCCGTACTTGCCTATCTAATATGGCAATGGGTATTTCATCATAAGTTAACTTTTCTGTCACTTGAATATCATTCACTGGGACGATCCTCGTAGGATCTGCAACACACTTCTGAAGCATCGAGACATGAAATACTGGATGGACTGACTCCAAATCTGGAGGTAGATCTAGTTCATAGGCCACTTTGCCTATTTTGCGCACAATTTCGTATGGCCCAATATACCGGGGACTGAGCATCCCCTTTTTGCCAAATCTCATCACGCCCTTCATTGGCGACACTTTCAAGAATACCCAATCTTTCACTTCGAACTCTAAGTCTCTTCGACGATTATCTGCATAGGACTTCTGACGACTTTGAGCCGCTAGCAACCGATCTTGTATGAGCTTAACTTTGTCTATTGCTTGCTGGACCAAGTCTGGCCCTATCAACTTAGCTTCTCCAGTTTCAAACCACCCAATTGGGGATCTACACTTTCGCCCATATAGAGCTCCATACGGTGCCATTTGAATGCTAGAATTGTAACGGTTATTGTAAGAAAACTCAATGAGTGGCAAATGGTCATCCCAATTTCCTCCAAAATCTATCATACATGCCCGTAACATATCTTCAAGAGTCTGAATAGTACGTTCAGCTTGTCCATCGGTCTGTGGGTGAAACGCCGTGCTTAGGCGCACTTGGGTCCCTAAACCTTCTTGGAAAGACCCCCAAAACTTGGCTGTAAACTGAGTCCCTCTATCAGAGATGATAGATACCGGAACGCCATGGAGTCTCACTATCTCTTTAAGATAAAGCTTGGCATAATCTTCTGCCATATAGGTCGTTCTGACCGGTAAGAAATGCGCTGACTTTGTGAGCCTATCCACGATCACCCATATAGAATCATATTTACGTCGAGAACGGGGTAACCCTGTAATGAAATCCATACTAATCACTTCCCACTTCCAAGTTGGGATTTCTATAGCTTGCAATAAGCCACCAGGATTTTGGTGTTCTATCTTCACTTGTTGGCAATTAGGACACTGAGCTACGAATTCCGCTACGTCTTTCTTCATCCCATTCCACCAATATATAGTCTTAAGATCACGATACATTTTCGTCGCTCCAGGGTGAACAGAGTAACAGGAACAATGAGCTTCTTTCAAAATCTGATGGCGTAGACCTGCCACATCGGGAACACATAACCTGCCTCGACATCAGAGAACTCCGTCTTCCGAAATGTCAAATGATGACTCCTCCTTCTGAGGGAGTGTATCTCTATACTGCATTAGCATGGGATCCTCATATTGTCGCTCTTCTACTTCCGCTACTAACGATGAAACTGCTGAATTCTGAATAATAGCTCCACTGCTACCGGAGTCCACCACTCGGACTCCTAGGCTAGCTAACTGCTGAAGATTGCGGGCCATCTGTTTCTTTTCTGGTCGTACATCACTTAGACTTCCCATCGACCTACGGCTAAGAGCATCAGCCACAACATTTGCCTTTCCGGGGTGGTACAGGATTTCGACGTCATAGTCTTTTAGAAACTCTAGCCATCGTCGTTGCCGCAAATTCAACTCTTTCTACTTGAAGATGTACTGGAGACTCTTATGATCTGTATAAATATCCACGTGGACACCATATAAGTAATGTCTCCATATCTTTAAAGCATGGACCACCGCGGACAATTCTAAGTCATGGGTAGGATAATTCTGCTCATGTTTCCGTAATTGTCTAGAAGCATACGCAATCACCTTACCATTTTGCATCAATACACAGCCTAGCCCGACGCCTGAAGCATCACAATAAATAACATATCCTTCCAATCTTTCTGGAAGTGTCAAGACTGGGGCTGAAGTCTGTCGGTCTTTCAACTCTTGGAAACTACGCTCGCAAGCATCTGTCCATTGAAACTTAGCTGACTTCTGAGTCAACTTGGTGAGCGGTGCAGAAATAGAAGAGAAATCCTCAACAAATCTTCTGTAATAACCTGCTAAACCCAAAAAGCTACGAACCTCCGTAGGGGTCGTGGGCCTTGGCCAAGTCTTCACTGCCTCAATCTTTTGGCTATCCACTCGAATACCGTCAGCTGCAACAATGTGGCCCAGAAATGCCACTGAGTTCAACCAAAACTCGCATTTGGAAAACTTCGCGAATAACTCTCGAGCTCGAAGAACTCCAAGGACAATTCGCAAATGATCCAAATGTTCTGCCTTGGATCTAGAATACACTAGGATGTCATCGATGAATACAATCACGAATCGATCCAGAAAAGGCCTGAATACATTGTTCATTAAGTCCATAAACACTGCCGGTGCATTAGTTAGCCCAAATGACATTACTCGGAACTCGAAATGGCCATATCTTGTTCTGAAAGTTGTCTTAGGGATATCTTCCTCCCTAACTCTTACTTGGTGATACCCGGACCTCAAATCAATCTTTGAAAACCATTTGGCACCTTGCAATTGATCAAATAAATCATCAATCCTCGGGAGGGGATACTTGTTCTTAATCGTCACTTTATTCAAATGCCGATAATCAATGCACATTCTCAAGGAGCCATCTTTCTTCCGGACGAACAATACGGGTGCTCCCCACGGGGATGAACTAGGCCGAATGAAGCCTTTTTCAAGAAAGTTTTTCAATTGCTCCTTCCACTCTTTCAACTCTGCGGGTGCCATCCTATAGGGAGGAATAAATATGGGATTAGTGTCTGGCAACACATCAATCGTAAAATCTATCTCTCGCTCGGGAGGAAGGCCTGGAAGCTCTTCCGGGCACACATCTGGAAATTCGTTCACTACCGGAACTGACTGAAGGGTCGGCGACTCAGCTTCTACATCTTGAACTCGCACTAGGTGATAAATACACCCTTTCATGATCATCTTCCTTGCCGTTAGATAGGAAATAAACCTACCTTTTGGTGATGCCGCATTCCCTTTCCATTCTAAGACTGGTTCTCCCGGAAACTGGAAACGAACCATCTTCATTCGGCAATCAACATTGGCGTAACAAGAAGCCAACCAATCCATGCCCATAATAACGTGAAAATCTACCATTTCTAGCTCATGCAAATCAATCATGGTACGATGATCACAAATCACAACCACACAATTCCTATATACTCGGCTAGCTATTACCGAGTCACCCACGGGTGTAGACACCTCAAAAGGTTTGATAGACTCCGGCTCAATTATAAATCGACCCGCAATATATGGAGTAACATATGATAATGTGGAGCCCGGATCAATCAAAGCATATACATCATGAGAGAATACCGATAATATACCTGTGACCACATCAGGAGAAGACTCAAGATCTTGGCGTCCAGCCAAAGCATAAATACGGTGCTGAGGACTGCTAGTACTGGGAGCTCTGCCTCTACCTCTACCATGGCCGACTGGCGCATGTGAGCTTGGCCCCGTAGGGCGTACAGATGCCGAAGATCCGGCTACTGACCCTGATGGCTGGGTCCTACCTCTACCATGTACTGAGGGGCAATCGCGCATAATATGGCCTGGACGACCACATGAATAGCAAGCGTCTGAACCTGATCGAGACTGACCCCAATGCAACTTTCCACACTGAGAACATCGTGGTACGGGTGGCCTTGGCTGGCCTGAATCACCTCTAAACTGAGACCCCGAATAACCCTGACTCGGCTCGGAACGAGTAGATTTGTCAAATCTCTGCCCCGTGAACTGTGGAGGTGTACTGGTCATAAAATAGCCTGAATGGCTGGGAAATTGTTATTTGTGTCCGCCCCTGGACTCGCTCCTCGAACCCGAAGGTCTGGCCCTCTTGTTATGGCCCCTATCCTGATCACGTTCATTTCTCCGCTACTGTAGGTGTTCCTCTAATTCCTGAGCATGTGCCTGAATGCGTGCAATATCCATGCCATCCTGAAGGGATGCAGTCAAACATTTATCCATCAAGTGTGGCCCTAGGCCTTTCACAAACCGGTGCACCCGATCGCCCATATCCGCTACCATGGCCGAAGCATACCTAGCCAAGGAATTGAAGCGGAGACTATACTCTGTAGCACTCATGCTACCTTGCCTCAGATTCAAGAATTTATCGGCCCTAGCTCGCCGAACTTATGGAGGCATGTAGTGACGGAGAAAAGCATCGACAAACTCTTGCCATACCGGTGGAGGTGCATTGGCTCCCCGCGAAGCCATCCAAACCGTATACCACTGGATTGAGACATCCCTCAATCTGTATGACGCTAGCTCCACCGATTCGGTGTCTGAAGCATGTATCAACCGGAGCGTCCTTAGCATACCATCAATAAAGTCCTGGGGATCCTCCTCCAGTTTCGACCCAAAGAATTCCGGGGGTTTCAAAGCAATGAAGTCACGGGCCCTTGCACTAACAGTCCTGTCACCTTGCCCTGCGCTTGGCCTCTGAGTCTGGGCCGCAACCAACTGAGTCAACAAATCAATGGCCTCTCTCACATCTTGGCCTGAAGCATTCGGTGGAGGAGCTGGAGCTGGGGCTGAGGCTCCCACGTGCTCCTCAGTAATAGGCACTGTCTGGGAGGACTGAGATTGAGCCGCACTCTGGGACTCATATTCCTCTACTACCGGTGGCGGTGCTCTTTCAGCCCGCTTTTCTACCACCGTCTTGCCCTTTTGGGCAGCTGTAGCCTTTTTCTTTTTAGGCATCTCTGAAATACACAACACACGATTTAAGAACAAGAATTTCTTACATCATAGCTCTATCGCACGATTCTTATGAAGAAAGAAGGTCATATATTCCTAAGATGTCCACAACTTCTCGTTTATAAGTGTGGCGCGCAACACAGCCATAACCAAGACTCTACTAGACACGGCTCGTAGACACATCCTAGGACTGAACTACTCTGATACCACTTTTGTCACGACCCGACTCGGGCTGCGACGAGCACCCGGTGCTAACCCACCCGAGCACCCTCTTAGCTTACTCTTATACTTACATCTAGGTGAGCCATATAATTATACATGCATTTCCATTGATTCGTCAACTAGTCCCATATGGACAACCGCACATTTATATCATCATAGGCATTTATGCTACATCCATATACATGGGCCAACGTGGCCGACAAAATGATATACAAAACATAGGCCGACAAGGCCAAACACATCTACCCACACACACACACGTCTACGAGCCTCTAAGAGCGTAACATATCGCATTAACGGGACAGGACCCCGCTATGCCCATAATTATATACACAAAAGAATGACTACCCAAAAGATATGGCTCCGAAGGAAATGGAGCTCTCTATGAAATCTCCGAATGGGAAGCTAAGGATCAAATCTATCTCCCTGCGCACCTGCGGGCATGACGCAGCGTCCATAAACAAAAGGACGTCAGTACGAAGAATGTACTGAGTATGTAAAGCATGATCAACATCAATATAGAAGAATAATAGATATCATATGAAGATAGCATAGGAGGGGAGACAGTAATATCATCATCATGTTGCTTACTTGCATACATCGTCGTTCGTATCCCATAGTAATACTCGTACCATACTTGTGCTCATATTCGTATACATGTCCTTATCCGTATTCCTATACATAGTATTTTCACATTCATATTCATATTATATACATAGTGATTTCATATACATAGCATTTACATAGCATACCCGACCTCATGGGATCGGTGTCTTATACATACTTGGCCAACCAAGGCTCAAGGTCATATATACCTGGCCCTACCAAGGCATCAGGGTTATCCGTGCCCTCTGCAGAGGTGTGCGCGCGTTTCGTAATCGTATACATACTTTATACATAGTCATATACATATAGTCTTACCCGGCATCAAAAGCTCGGGGTCTTATTATAGCCCTTCATAGGCACACATACACATATATCGTAGCTCGTAAGCATCTCTAGTCTCATTTTACTCTCATCATCATTTCTATCCTCATCATTATCGTTACATTTACATTATAGACTTACTCGTCATACGAGGAACGTAGTATAAGCATAGTACATATCAAGGGTCGTGAGCTTATGAGCTCGGAATGTCAACCATGTGAAGACAACATACTCATATAGAGGAATTTAGGAATTCGGCCAAGAACCATGCCTTATGAAAGAAGGGTTAGCCTTACATACCTTTCCGTCGAACTATTCTATGCTTGCCCGTTCCCTTCCAATGCTAGCGTTTATACCTTCATTAATATCATAACAATGGCCATTAGTCATTCACATTATCCACATTATCTAGAATTCCTCAGTTTGCCTCTAGTTCACCCACATTCATGATTATAACACCCATCTTCGTCCATTCGTCTAGAGTGTTTAGTTCATGATCTTAATACCATTTATAACACATTCATATCACAACACAACAACATTCATTACTCAATTCAAACTATTTCTCAAAATGTCACTATTCATCATTCATGACCTAGTTGACCACATTTTCTACAATCCATGTATTTTAATTCTCCAATACCTCAAACATCTTGTAAAAATCATGAATCTTACCTTAGAAGTTGTAGGAACAAGCTTTGGTTGATAATACTCTTCTTTGAGCAAAACCCTAGTTTTTCTCCATTTGGATTTCTTGACTTGGATGATCCTTGATGATTCCCTTATCCTTGATTTACTTGTCTTAATGTTATGGATAACTTATAATCCTTGAAACTCATAAAATAAATGTAGAGGGAAGTTCTAGAGAGAAGTGGTGTAATGTTGTAAATGAAATAAGACAAGTCTTGATCCTCATATTTAATGAATTGAAAAATCTGTGCTGGGTGAACAGTGGTCGTCCATGGAGGTTTACGGTCCGTATTTCAGTTTACGGACCGTCCCTAGTGGTCGTTTTTAAGCTTAAGCAGAACCAGAAACTTTGTCCTGCATGCATGGTGATTTACGACCATGGTTTACGGGCCGTAAATCACTTTACGGTCCGTCCACCAGGTCGTATTATACCTCTTCCTCAGCTGCCAGAAAGTTGAAGTTTGGTATGCCAGTTTACGACCTGGCAGTTTACGGACCGTATACCAGTTTACGGTCCGTATTTTCACTTTACGACCACTGGCAGAAAGCTGAAGCTTTTGCATGGCAGTTTACCACTGCCAGTTTACGGACCGTATTGCACTTTACGGACCATATTTTGCAATATACGACCACTGGGCAGTTTTGCCAACTTTCAATTTTTCTCATTTCTCGACTTTTCATTCTAATCATCCACATCCCTTTACATACATTTCCCATGAAACATTATACACTCGCACTCCTCGCACACCTCACTAGTTCATTTACTTGCGTACCAACGGGAAATTTTCCGAGGTGTAACACTTACATACCTTGCCCGCTTCCTAAACTAATCCGAACTTAAGTCTTTGGCTTCGCAAGATCTACAACAATATTCGTACATACCAAACATTAGCCATAAACACTTAAGAGCCCAATTATAAACCAACACGTTTTTTGCAGAAATTTCGGCAGCAATTCCCCTGTAAATACACCATCCCCGAGAATCTAACTCGGCCAAGTTTATCAAAAACAATCCGAGAATTCAACTCGGCCAAATTATCAACAACAATATCAACAATCACATCTCCAACTTCAACAATTATTTCAAATGCATTCTAACACTAGCAATTCTTTCTACACAATTCGACGGCATTTCATTTTTATTCAACTCAATCACATATATTCAAGCTAACACCAATGATCCCACATTCAAGTATTTATCCGAAATCATTATAACATGATTCAAGAATACTTCAAACAATTCACATAATATTCACAACAACCCAATCAACATACTACTTCACCCGAGCCCTTCCAAATTCCACAAGGACACTAGCAACACATTTCCTTTCTTCCAAATTCATAAACTACACCAACAATCTATACTTTAGCAATATCATTCATACAAATGTAAGAAACCATACTAGTGTCACATTAACTTCTTCAACAATCCCATAACGATTACAAATTCATTTCAATCCATCAAACCTTCATTTTCATCATGGAATCCACATCTATAACAATCAAAATACCAAATAAAATCAATTCATCATATCTACACAATTACCACCCCTATTAGGCCACCACTTGCACACACATATTTCATGAATTTCATTAATTTCTCAATACTACAACATGCATAAATCATTCCTAACACAAGTAAAAGAAGATTGAACACATACCTTTCTCCACACATCTCTTCACTTGGCTAGGGGTGTATGTTTGCATAAATAAATGGTTTTCTTGCTCCAACAACCACTCCATGTTGTTAAGGACATTCCAATTGGTAGAAAAGCTAGAAGAAAATAATTTTTCTTGGTCAATTTTCCATGGCTCAATTTTGGGAGCCATGGCCGAATCCCCCTTCTCTTTCTTTGTTTCTTCTTTTTTTTTTTTCCAAGGTTCTAGAGCTAAAATGATGAATTGCCCTTATTTAGTCATCATTTTCCAAATATATATATATATATATATATATATATATATATATATATATACTTAGGCCCTTCAAGTAAGAATATGGACACATGTCCTCTTTCTTGAAGTTTCTTAAATTAAAATAAGGACGACTAATTTATCTCATTTTGTCATCACTTTTCCATATTTATATATATATATATATATTTATGCCACACGGCCAAGAGGGGCTTGGCTAGAACCTTCTTGAACTTTTGCGAAATTCTCGTTTTGCCCCTAGGCTTCCTCAATATTACCATGAACCTTCTTGTGAATTTCCCTTTTTACCCTTAGCCTTTCTCAATATTTCCATACTAGTAAACAACTTGTTCATTCAAATAATTTTGGAAGATAGTCTTGCCCTTAACTTCTCGGAATTATCTCGAATTATCCGAACGTACAAAATACGGGCTATAATAATATCTAACCATATACACATGTCTACGAGCCTCTAAGGAGAGTATGTCATAACATATATGCGGGACAGGACCCCGCTAGGCCCATAATTATGTACACAAAAGAATAAGTACCCAAAAGCTATAGCTCCGAATGAAATGGAGCTCCGCTATGTAGACCCTGAGAATGTAGCTATAGATCAAATCTGTCTCCCTGGGCACTTGCGGGCATGACGCAGCGTCCACAAACAAAAGGACGTCAGTACGAAGAATGTACTGAGTATGTAAAGCATGATCAACATCAATATAGGAGCATAATAAGAAATATGAGAAATAGCATAGGAGGGGAGATAGCAATATCAACGTCATAAGCACTTACTCGCCTTTCATAGGAACTTTCCATTTCTAATGCGTATTTGGGTACATACATCCATATTCGTATCCGTATCCGTACTCATACCCGTATCCATTTACGTTGCGTTCATCGCCGTAATCATATACATAATCTTATTCGTAATCATATCATATTCGTATTCATACTCATATCTATATCATATACATAGCATTTGCATAGCATACCATGAAGGACCGGTGTTTCATACTTACTTGGCCAACCAAGGCTCAAGGTTACAAATACCTGGCCCTACCAAGGCTTCAGGGTTATCCGTACCATTTGTAGAGGTGTGCGCGCGTTACATGATCATATACATACTCTACCCGGCCTTATAAGCTCGGGGTCCCATAATAGTCATACATAGATATATATAAATAATAGCTCATTAGCATCTTTATTATTAACATCACTATCTTCATTGTCATCGTTATCGTCATCGCTACTACCATTATAGTCGTCATCAATATCATTATCACTATTATCGTCATTCATTTCATCTATCTTTGTAGGCTTACTCGTCATATGAGGAACTTGGTACAATCGTAGCATATCAAGAATCGTGAGCTCAATAGCTCGAAAGATCGAATCATTTGAAAGACATCATAGACTTGTGGAAGATTTAGATGTTTGGCCAAGAATCATGCCTTATGAAAGAAAGGTTAGCCTTACATACCTTTCCGTTCGACTATTCTGTCACTTGCACGTGCTTCTTCAATGCTCAAGTTTCCACCTTCATTAAAGTCATACTATCATTAGAAGTCGATAGCTAGCATACTTGACTAAAGCTAGGGAAAATTGGACAGCATCTCCTTTATTTATACGACTTCCTCCATATCATATATCAACTCCCAAACGTCAGTAATACATTCACAATATCATAACAATAGTATTTATTCGTCCACATTTCTCAATTCACTTTCAATCACCCATATCCATTGTCATAACACACGACTACGGTCATTCACATACAAAGTCTATTCCACGTTCTCAATGTCATTTATAACATGATTATAATCATAATGTATCAAGAATCATAACTCAACCCAAACATTTACTCAAAAGTGGCACTATTCCCACATTCATGACCCATTTCCTATTTCCTCATATAATCCAAGTGTTTCAACTTTAAACTACCTTAAACAACAAGGAAATGTCATAAAACTTACCTTAGATTGTATAGGAATGAACCTTGGGTGCCAACACTTCACTTGAGAAAAACCCTAGTTTCACCCTCGCCTTCTCTTGGCAACTTTCCTGCCTAACATCGGGTGTCTTTGAAATCTTACTTAGGGTCATCACATATCATTTTTTGCTTATTGAAATATTGTATCCTCGTACTCTTCATTAGCCCATTCACTGTCCATCAATGGAAAATTTTTCGAGGTGTAACATTCTCCCCCCCCCCCCCCCCCCTTAAGAACATTCGTCCTCGAATGTTAAGCACTCGGGGATTCTATGAAAATTTTGCCAGAGTTTCCCCTATAATATGGCACTACCATCCTGTCACAACAACCCATAAAAAAATGCCTCACAGGGCCACAACATAATAGCAATGGAGTTTGGCCACACACGACCCAAATGCATAGAAAGGAAAACATACATACCTTATGATATTGAGGTCTCATCTTGAATCTCTTCCAAGGGCAGAAATAAATGCTGGTATTTGGATCGCATGCTTTCTTCCGCTTCTCATGTCATTTCTTCTCGTTTACTGTTTCTCCATAAAACCTTAACTGAGGCCACTTCTTTGTTTCTAAGCCTCCGTACTTGCCTATCTAGTATGGCAATGGGTACCTCTTCATAAGTCAACTTTTCTGTCACTTGTACATCATTTATTGGCACGATCCTAGTAGGACCCCCAACACATTTACGAAGCATCGAGACATGGAAAACTGGATGGACTGACTCCAATTCCGGAGGTAGATCTAATTTATAGGTCACTTTTCCTATTTTGCGCACAATCTCATAAGGCCCAATATATCGGGGACTAAGCTTCCCCTTTTTGCCAAATCTCATAACGCCTTTCATTGGTGACACTTTCAAGAATACCCAATCTTTTACTTGGAACTCTAAGTCCCTTCGACGATTATCCATATAGGACTTTTGACGACTTTGGGCTGCCAACAACCGACCTTGTATGATCTTAACTTGCTCTATGGCTTGCTGGACCATGTTTGGCCCTATCAATTTAGCCTCTCCTGCTTCAAACCACCCAATTGGGGATCTACACCTTCGCCCATATAAGGCTTCATACGGTGCCATTTGAATGCTAGAATGATGACTATTGTTATAAGCAAACTCAATAAGTGGTAAGTGATCATCCCAGTTACCTCCAAAATCTAACATACATGCCCGTAACATATCCTCAAGAGTTTGAATGGTACGTTCAGTTTGCCCATCGGTCTGCAGATGAAATGCCGTGCTAAGGCTCACCTGGGTCCATAAACCCTCTTGGAAATACTTCCAAAAATTAGCTGTAAACCGATTCCCTCTATCGGAGATAATAGATGCTGGGACACCATGAAGTCTTACTATCTCTTTAACATAAAGCTTTGCATAATCTTCTGCCAAATACGTCATTCTGACTGGCAAGAAATGAGCTGACTTTGTCAGTCTATCCACAATCACCCATATGGAATCATACTTACGTCGAGAGCGGGGTAAGCCTGTAAAAAAGTCCATGTTAATCACTTCCCACATCCAAGTTGGGGTTCTATAGCTTGCAACAATCTGCCCCGCTTTTGGTGCTCGATTTTCATTTGTTGACAGTTGGGACATTGAGCCACGAATTCCGCTATGTCCTTCTTCATCCCATTCCACCAATATATAGACTTATGATCATGGTACATTTTCGTCGCTCCAGGGTGAACAGAATAACGGGAGCAATGAGCTTCTCTCAATATTTGGTGGCGTAGACCTGCCACGTCGAGAACACATAATCTACCTCGACATCAAAGAACTCCATCTTTTGAAACATCAAATGATGACTCCTCTTTCTGAGGGAGTGTATCTCTGTAATGCATTGGCATGAGATTTCGTATTGTCGCTCTTTCACTTCCGCTACTAGCGACGAGACTACTGAATTCTGAATGATAGTTCCCCTGCTACTTGAGTCCACTACTCAAACTCCTAGGCTAGCTAACTGCTAGAGCTCACGAGCCATTTCTCTTTTCTCTGGTCGAACATCACACAAACGTCCCATAGATCTGCAGCTAAGAGCATCGGCTACAACATTTTCCTTTCCGGGGTGATACAAGATATCAACATCGTAATCCTTTAGCAGTTCCAACCATCGTCGTTGCCGCAAATTCAACTCTTTCTGCTTGAAGATATACTGAAGACTCTTATGATCTGTATAAATGTCTACATGGACACCATATAAATATTGTCTCCATATCTTTAACGCATGAACTACTGCAGCTAATTCTAGATCATGGGTTGGGTAATTTTTCTCATGTTTCCGTAACTGCCTTGAAGCATCCGCAATTACCTTACCATGTTGCATCAATACACAGCCTAGCCCAACGCCTGAAGCATCGCAATAAACAACATATCTCTCCAATCCCACTGGAAGTGTCCGGACTGGGGCAGAAGTCTATCTACCTTTTAACTCTTGGAAGCTACATTCACAAGCATCTGTCCATTGAAACTTCGCTGATTTGTGGGTCAGCTTTGTGAGCGGTGCAGAAATGGAAGAAAAACCCACAACAAATCTCCTGTAATAACCTGCTAAGCCCAGAAAGCTACGAACCTCTGTAGGAATTGTAGGCCTCGGCCAAGTCTTCACGGCCTCAATCTTTTGGCTATCCACTCGAATACCATCGGCTGCAACAATATGTCCCAGAAATGTCACCGAGTTCAACCAAAACTCACACTTAGAAAATTTTGCAAACAACTCTCGAGTTTGAAGAACTATGAGGACAGTACGCAAATGATCCGCATGTTCTGCCTCGGATCTAGAATATACCAAGATGTCATCGATGAATACAATCACAAACAGGTCTAGGAAGGGCCTGAACACATTGTTCATCAAATCCATAAATACTGCCGGTGCATCAGATAGCCCAAATGACATTACCCGAAACTCAAAATGGCCATACCTTGTTCTGAAGGCTGTCTTAGGGATATCTTTCTCCCTAACTCTCACCTGATGATTCCCGGATCTCAAATCTATCTTTGAAAACCATTTGGCACCTTGCAATTGATCAAATAAGTCATCAATCCTCAGGAGAGGATATTTGTTCGTAATCATCACCTTATTCAATTGCCGAGAGTCAATGCACATTCTCAAGGAGCCATCTTTATTTCGGACAAACAATACGGGTGCTCCCCACGGGGATGAACTAGGCCTGATAAAGCCTTTCTCAAGAAAGTCTTTCAATTGCTCCTTCAACTCTTTCAATTCTGCGGGTGCCATTCTATAAGGAGGAATGGATATAGTCTTAGTGGCTGGCAACACATAGATAGCAAAATTAATCTCCCGCTCGGGAGAAAGGCCTAGTAACTCTTCCGAGAACACATGTGGAAATTCATTTATCACGGGAACTAACTGAAGAGTTGGCGATTTAGCTTCTACATCTTGAACCCGAACTAGATGATAGATACATCCTTTCGTGATCATTTTCCTTGCCTTGAGATAGGAAATAAACCTACATCTTGGTGCCGCAGTATTCTCTTTCCATTCTAAAACTGGTTCTCCCGAAAATTGGAAACGAACCACTTTCATTCTACAATCGACATTGGCATAGCAAGAAGCCAATCAATCTATGCCCATAATAACATCGAAGTCTACCATCTTTAGCTCATGCAAGTCAATCATGGTACGATGATCACAAATCATAATTACACAATTTCTATATACTCGGCTAGCTATTACCGATTCACCAACGGGAGTGGACACCTCAAAAGGTTTGATCGACTCCGGTTTGACTCTAAACCGATCCGCAACATACAGAGTAACATATGACAACGTGGATCCCGGATCAATCAAAGAATATACATCATGAGAGAATACCGATAATATACCTGTGACCACGTCAGGAGAAGACTCAAGATCTTGGCGTCCAGCCAAAGCATAAACACAGTGCTGAGGATCGCTAGAACTGGGAACTCTCCCTCTGCCTCTACCATGGCTGACTGGCGCATGTGAACTTGGCCCCATAGGGCGTACAGATGTTGTAGATGCAGTTACCGTCCCTGAAGGCTGGGTCCTACCTTTACCATAAACAGAGGGGCAATCACACATAATATGGCCTGGTCGACCACAAGAATAACAAACATCCGATCCCGATCGGCATGGACCCTAATGTAACTTCCCACACTCGGAACATCGTGGCACGTGTGATCTCGCCTGACCCGAATCACCTATGAACTGAGATCCCGAAAGGCTCTGACTTGGCCCGGAATTAGTGGATCTATAAAATCTCTGGCCTGAAAACCATGGCGGTGTACTGGTCATAGAATAGCCTGAATGCCTAGAAAACTGCTGCCTGTGCCCGCCTCTAAACTCACTCATCGGACCCGAAGATCTAGCCCTCTTGCCATGTCCCCTATCATGCTCGCGTTCACTTCTTTGTTGTTGCAGACTTTCTTCTAAGTTCTGAGCATGAGCCTAAATGCTTGCAATGCCCATATTGTCCTGAAGGGACGTAGTCAAGCACCTGTCCATCAAATGTGGCCCTAGGCCCTTCACAAATCGGTGCACTCGGTTACCCATATCCGCTACCATGGCCGAAGCATACCTAGCCAAAGAATTGAAGCGGAGACTATACTCTAAAGCACTCATGATACCTTGCCTTAAATTCAAGAACTTATCGGCTCTAGCTCGCCGAACTTCCGGAGGCATATAGTGCTGGAGGAAAGCATCAACAAACTCTTGCCATACCGGGGGAGGTGCATTGGCTCTCCATGAAGCCATGCAAACCGTGTACCAATGGATCGAGACATATCTCAATCTATATGACGCTAAATCCACCGATTCGGTGTCCGAAGCATGTATCAACCGAAGCGTCCTCAACATACCATCAATAAAGTCCCGAGGGTCCTCATCCGGCTTTGACCCAAAGAATTTCGGAGGGTTCAAGGTAATGAAGTCACGGGCCCTTGCACTAACAGCCCTATCACCTTGCCCTGTACTTTGCCGCTGAGTCTGGCCAACAACCAACTGAGTAAGCAAATGTATGCCCTCTTTTACGTCTTGGCCTGAAGCATCCGGTAGAGGAACCGGAGGTGCTGGAGCTGGGGTTGAGGCTCTCTCACGCTCCTCTAACATAGGTACTGAACGGGTTGACTGAGATTCAGCCGCACTCTGGGACTCACTTTCCTCTACTACCGGTGGCGGTGCTCTTTCAGCCCATTTTCAGCCACCGTCTTGCCCTTTTTGGCTGCTGTAGCCTTTCTTTTTACAGTCATTTCTGAAATACACAACACACAGTTAAGGAACAAGAAGTTCTTATATCATATCTCTATCACACGATTCTTATGAAGAAAGAAGGTCATTTATTCCTAAAATGCCCGCAGCTTCTTGTTTATAAGTGTGGCGCGCAACACACCCATAACCAAGACTCTACTAGACACGGCTCGTAGACACACCCTACGACTGAACTGCTCTGATACCACTTTTGTCACGACCCGACTAGGGGCCGCGACGAGCACCCGGTGCTATCCCACCCGAGCACCCCTTACATACACTTACACTTATATCTAGGTGAGCCACATATTCAAACATACATTTCTATTCATCAATCATGCTAGTCCCATTGGACAATAACACCTTTATATCATCATTGGCATCTATGCCACACCAATGTACATAAGCCAACAAGGCTACAAAATGATATACGAAACATAGGCCGACAAGGCCAAACATATATGTCACACCCTAGTCTTACTAGGGTGTGATGGGCACCCGACCCCATACTCGTAGCCGAGTGAACCCACTGACTCTTATTACACACATAGTCTCTTTGAACTCTTAAATCAAATAAAATGAAATACATAGTAAAGCTTTCAGAAATATTCTTTTTGTTGTTCTCAAATCAAACAAAATCTGTAATTATATGGAATATATAGCATAACACAGAATGACACATCGGTTGATGGAGCCGCTTACAAGACTGACATCCCATACCCACGACTCTGTCTGCAAAGTCTCTAACATCAATCCAGAAATCATAACATACAATCTCCGATTCGGCAATGCTCCGGAAGGAAGTGGAGCTCGCCAATCCCGCTGGAACATCTTCTAATAATATCTTCTACTCATCTGGGTGTACCTGCGTAGCATGAAACACAGCCCCCTAAGAAAGGGGGTCAGTACGGAATATGTACTGAGTATGTAAGGCATGAAATACAGAAAACAGAAACATAACCGGAACAACGGTACAAAAGTAAGTAATTAGCCAGAATACCAAGGTGCTTATTTTCCGAGCGTAAATCATGCATACCGATGTCATATGTCAGAAGAAGTACAGAAAATGAGTAAATCATCCAGAGTACCAAAATACTTACTTTCCAAACACAGACCATGCGTGCCGACATCATATGTCATCATATACATATACATATACATATAACAGATCCCGGCCCTGTAGTGAGGGACGCGGTGGATGGAGTCATCATGTATGCTTACCTCATATATCATATACACATATAACAGATCCCGGCCCTCTAGTGAGGGACGCGGTGAATGGAGTCATCATATATGCCGACATCATATATCATATATGCATATAACAGATCCCGGCCCTCTAGGGAGAGACGCAGTGAATGAGATCATCACATGCCATCCTGGCCGCCATCCCCATATCATCATATCATCATATACAGACATACATATAACAGAGCCCGACTCTCCAATGAGGGACGCGGTGAACAATGCAGAGGAGACGCACGATAACAGAACCTGGCCCGGGGCGCAGTGAAGGACATACTGAGGCTTGCACGAGCAGAGTAGTGCGAAACCATATGCACATAAATCAAGACTCGATAGATACGTACACTTACCGACATTTGAAGGATCATAAACACGTTTCAAGTCAATCCGGTTTAGTATGGGAAAGTTACGGAAATTTTTACCACAGAACATTTACGAACGTTTCAAAGCAAATCCGAGATCTTTTACGAAAGTTAGGGACATTAAAACTTACAGAACTCTTTTAGAAACAGAACTCTTTATGCTCATCTCGTTATTCAATCATATAATAACCCGATCATATTGAGAATACTCATATCAAGAAGTGAATGAGAATCATAGATAGACTCGGAAACATATCAAACAGAGCTTCGGATGTCATAGATGCGTATCAAAACCATATGAAGTAGCTTATGGAAATCAAGAATATTAGCCATCCTAGTGGCTCTAAGAATAGGAGCTTCTTTAAAATCATACATATATGTCGTATGTTTCTTTCATAAGGATTATGCCAAAAGAAAGAAAGGGTAAGCCTTACATACCTTGCCCGCTTCCTAAGCTAATCCGAACTTATGTCTTCAGCTTCGCAAGATCTACAACAATATTCGTACATACCAAACATTAGCCATAAACACTTAAGAGCCCAATTCTAAACCAACACTTTATTTACAGAAATTTCGGCAGCATTTCCCCTGTAAATACACCATCCCCGAGAATCTAACTCGGCCAATTTTATCAACAACAATCCGAGAATTCAACTCGGCCAAATTATCAACAACAATATCAACAATCACATCTCCAACTTCAACAATTATTTCAAATGCATTCTAACACTAGCAATTCTTTCTACACAATTCGACGACATTTCATTTTTATTCAACTCAATCACATATATTCAAGCTAACACCAATGATCCCACATTCAAGTATTTATCCGAAATCATTCTAACATGATTCAAGAATACTTCAAACAATTCACATAATATTCACAACAACCCAATCAACAAACTACTTCACCCGAGCCCTTCCAAATTCCACAAGGACACTAGCAACACATTTCCTTTCTTCCAAATTCATAAACTACACCAACAATCTATACTTTAGCAATATCATTCATACAAATGTAAGAAACCATACTAGTGTCACATTAACTTCTTCAACAATCCCATAACGATTAAAAATTCATTTCAATCCATAAAACCTTCATTTTCATCATGGAATCCACATCTATAACAATCAAAATACCAAATAAAATCAATTCATCATATCTACACAATTACCACCCCTATTCGGCCACCACTTGCACACACATATTTCATGAATTTCATTCATTTCTCAATACTACAACATGCATAAATCATTCCTAACACAAGTAAAAGAAGATTGAACACATACCTTTCTCCACACATCTCTTCACTTGGCTAGGGGTGTATGTTTGCATAAACAAATGGTTTGCTTGGTCCAGCAACCACTCCATGTTGTTAAGGACGTTCCAATTGGTAGAAAAGCTAGAAGAAAATAATTTTTCTTGGTAAATTTTCCATGGCTCAATTTTGGGAGCCATTGCCCTTATTTATTCATCATTTTCCATATATATATACTTAGGCCCTTCAAGTAAGAATATGGACACATGTCCTCTTTCTTGAAGTTTCTTAAATTAAAATAAGGACGACTAATTTATCTCATTTTCTCATCACTTTTCCATATTTATATATATATATATATTTATGCCACACGGCCAAGAGGGGCTTGGCTAGAACTTTCTTGAACTTTTGCGAAATTCCCGTTTTGCCCCTAGCCTTCCTCAATATTACCATGAACCTTCTTGTGAATTTCCCTTTTTACCCTTAGCCTTTCTCAATATTTTCATATTTGTAAACAACTTGTTCATTAAAATAATTTTTGAAGATAGTCTTGCCCTTAACTTCTCACAATTATCTCGAATTATCTGAACGTACAAAATACGGGCTATAACAATATCTAATCATATACACATGTCTACGAGCCTCTAAGGAGAGTATGTCATAACATATAGGCGGGACAAGACCCCACTAGGCCCATAATTATGTACACAAAAGAATAAGTACCCAAAAGCTATAGCTCCGAATGAAATGGAGCTCCGCTATGTAGACCCTGAGAATGTAGCTATGGATCAAGTCTGTCTCCCTGGGCACCTGCGGGCATGACGCAGCATCCACAAACAAAAGGACATCAGTACGAAGAATGTTCTGAGTATGTAAAGCATGATCAACATCAATATAGGAGCATAATAAGCAATATGAGAAATAGCATAGGAGGGGAGATAGCAATATCAACGCCATAAGAACTTACTCGCCTTTCATAGGAACTTTCCATTTCTAATGCGTATTTGGGTACATACATCCATATCCGTATCCGTACTCATACCCGTATCCATTTAGGTTGCGTTCATCGCCGTAATCATATACATAATCTTATTCGTATTCGTATCATATTCGTATTCATACTCATATCTATATCATATACATAGCATTTGCATAGCATACCCGATTATGAAGGACCGGTGTTTCATACTTACTTGGCCAACCAAGGCTCAAGGTTACACATACCTGGCCCTACCAGGGCTTCAGGGTTATCCGTACCATCTGTAGAGGTGTGCGCGCGTTACATGATCATATACATACTCTACCCGGCCTTATAAGCTCGGGGTCCCATAATAGTCATACATAGATATATATACATAATAGCTCATAAGCATCTTTATTATTAACATCACTATCATCATCGTCATCGTTATCGTCATCGCTACTACCATTATAGTCGTCATCAATATCATTATCACTATTATCGTCATTCATTTCATCTATCTTTGTAGGCTTACTCGTCATATGAGGAACTTGGTACAATCGTAGCATATCAAGAATCGTAAGCTCCATAGCTCGGAAGATCGAATTATTTGAAAGACATCATAGACTTGTGGATGTTTTAGATGTTTGGCCAAGAATCATGCCTTATGAAAGAAAGGTTAGCCTTACATACCTTTCCGTTCGACTATTCTATCACTTGCACGTGCTTCTTCAACGCTCGCGTTTCCACCTTCACTAAAGTCATACTATCATTAGAAGTCGATAGCTAGCATACATGACAAAAGCAAGGGAAAATTGGACTGCATCTCCTTTATTTATACGACTTCCTCCATATCATATATCAACTCCCAAACGTCAGTAATACATTCACAATATCATAACAATAGTATTTATTAATCCACATTGCTCAATTAACTTTCAATCACCCATATCCATGGTCATAACACACGACTACGGTCATTCACATACAAAGTCTATTCCACGTTCTCAATGTCATTTATAACATGATTATAATCATAATGTATCAAGAATCATAACTCAACCCAAACATTTACTCAAAGTGACACTATTCCCACATTCATGACCCATTTCCTATTTCCTCATATAGTCCAAGTGTTTCAACTTTCAAATACCTTAAACAACAAGGAAATGTCATAAAACTTACCTTAGATTGTATAGGAATGAACCTTGGGTGCCAACACTTCACTTGAGAAAAACCCTAGTTTCACCTTCACTTGGATTTCTTGCTTTGGATGAACTTTAATGGGTTTCTTACACTTGATTCACTTAGCTTGATGTAGAAGATCACTAATATCTCTTGTGAAATAAATGTATAGAGATGTTTTAGAGAGAAGGGGTGAAATGTGGAATTGAAATAATGAACTTGGTCCCCTTTTTAATAACCCAAGTCTGATCTGTCGGGACCATTATACGGTCCATTATACGGGCCATATAAATATATACGGTCCGTATAAGGGACCGTGAAAGTGACCTTTTATCCATTTGCCTCTGTGACCATTATACGGTCCATTCTACGGGCCGTATAAATTTATACGGTCCGTGTAACTGACCGTATAATCCCACCAGTGAGTGACCCTCACTGTGATGGATCTGCGATCCATTATACGGTCCGTATAACATTATACGGTCCGTATAATGAGCCGTATAACCCATTAGTCCACTGAACTTGTTCTCGCCACTTCGTTTAATCTCCAATCCTTATGGGATCTTCTTAACACTTGTTCAACACTTCATTAACAATCTAAGGGACGTTATAACTCTTCCCCACAACATCATTAAGCCGTCATCAACTTATTACTCATAATTCTCGTCCGATACCTATCGTGTGCCTCACCTTCTCTTAGCAACTTTCCTGCCTAACATTGGGTGTCTTTGAAATCTTACTTAGGGTCATCACATATCATTATTTGCTTATTGAAATACTGTATCCTCGTACTCTTCATTAGCCCATTCACTGTGCATCAACGGAAAATTTTTCGAGGTGCAACATTCTCTCCCCCCCCCCCCCCCTTAAGAACATTCGTTCTCGAATGTTAAACACTCGGGGATTCTATGAAAATTTCGCCAGAGTTTCCCCTATAATATGACACTACAATCCTGTCACAACAACCCACAATAACAATGCCTCACAGGGCCACAACATAATAGCAATGGAGTTTGGCCACACACGACCCAAATGCATAGAAAGGAAAACATACATACCTTATGATCTTGACGTCTCATCTTGAATCTCTTCCAAGGGCAGAAATAAATGCGGGTATTTGGATCGCATGCTTTCTTCCGCTTCCCATGTCATTTCTTCTCGTTTACTGCTTCTCCATAAAACCTTAACTGAGGCCACTTCTTTGTTTCTAAGCCTCCGTACTTGCCTATCTAGTATGGCAATGGGTACCTCTTCATAAGTCAACTTTTCAGTCACTTGTACATCATTTATTGGCACGATCCTAGTAGGACCCCCAACACATTTACGAACCATCGAGACATGGAAAACTGGATGGACTGACTCCAAATCCGGAGGTAGATCTAATTTATAGGTCACTTTGCCTATTTTGCACACAATCTCATAAGGCCCAATATATCGGGGACTAAGCTTCCCCTTTTTGCCAAATCTCATAACGCCCTTCATTGGCGACACTTTCAAGAATACCCAATCTTTTACTTGGAACTCTAAGTCCCTTCGACGATTATCCATATAGGACTTTTGACGACTTTGGGCTGCCAACAACCGACCTTGTATGATCTTAACTTGCTCTATGGCTTGCTGGACCATGTTTGGCCCTATCAATTTAGCCTCTCCTGCTTCAAACCACCCAATTGGGGATCTACACCTTCGCCCATATAAGGCTTCATACGGTGCCATTTGAATGCTAGAATGATGACTATTGTTATAAGCAAACTCAATAAGTGGTAAGTGATCATCCCAGTTACCTCCAAAATCTAACATACATGCCGGTAACATATCCTCAAGAGTCTGAATGGTACGTTCAGCTTGCCCATTGGTCTGCGGATGCAATGTCGTGCTAAGGCTCACCTGGGTCCCTAAACCCTCTTGGAAATACTTCTAAAAATTAGCTGTAAACTGAGTCCCTATATCGGAGATAATAGATGCTGGGACACCATAAAGTCTCACTATCTCTTTAACATAAAGCTTTGCATAATCTTCTTCCACATACGTCATTCTGACTGGCAAGAAATGAGCTGACTTTGTGAGTCTATGCACAATCACCCATATGGAATCATACTTACGTCGAGAGCGGGGTAAGCCTGTAAAAAAGTCCATGTTAATCACTTCCCACTTCCAAGTTGGGGTTCTATAGCTTGCAACAATCTGCCCCGCTTTTGGTGCTCGATTTTCATTTGTTGACAGTTGGGACATTGAGCCACGAATTCCGCTATGTCCTTCTTCATCCCATTCCACCAATATATAGACTTAAGATCATGGTACATTTTCGTCGCTCCAGGGTGAACAGAATAACAGGAGCAATGAGCTTCTCTCAATATTTGGTGGCGTAGACCTGCCACGTCGGGAACACATAATCTACCTCGACATCAAAGAACTCCGTCTTTTGAAACATCAAATGATGACTCCTCTTTCTGAGGGAGTGTATCTCTGTAATGCATTGGCATGGGATCTTCGTATTGTCGCTCTTTCACTTCCGCTACTAGCGACGAGACTACTGAATTCTGAATGGTAGTTCCCCTGCTACTTGAGTCCACTACTCGAACTCCTAGGCTAGCTACCTGCTAGAGCTCACGAGCCATTTCTCTTTTCTATGGTAGAACATCACACAAACTTCCCATAGATCTGCGGCTAAGACCATCAGCTACAACATTTGCCTTTCCGGGGTGATACAAGATATCAACATCGTAATCCTTTAGCAGTTCCAACCATCGTCGTTGCCATAAATTCAGCTCTTTATGCTTGAAGATATACTGAAGACTCTTATGATCAGTAAAAATGTCTACATGGAGACCATATAAATAATGTCTCCATATCTTTAACGCATGAACTACTGCAGCCAATTCTAGATCATGGGTTGGGTAATTTTTCTCATGTTTCCGTAACTGCCTTGAAGCATACGCAATTACCTTACCATGTTGCATTAATACACAACCTAGCCAAAAGCCTGAAGCATCGCAATAAACAACATATCCCTCCAATCCCTCTGGAAGTGTCAGGACTGGTGCAGAAGTTGTCACCACCCAACTAGGGGCTGCAACGGGTACCCGGGGCTAACCACCGAGCACTTCTCGTTCTATCTCTTACCATGATCATTTAGCTCTTTTATGACATTTATACTCAAGTCATAAGAAAATCATCTTTCATTTGTAAACATAAATAGTTTCATATAAATTAGCCATTTAGGCTATCAAAATAATATATATACAATTATACCATCGTGACCTTGTCAGACCGCATAACCCACACTGAGTATCTACGAGCCTCTAAAGAAGTACAAAACTCATAGACGGGACAGGACCCCGTCAAGCCCAACATATACAAATATACACAAAAGAGTAATCAAGTACCTCCAGAACAAAGGAGTGCTTTCAATCGGCTAACAGCTCCTATGAGTCTGGCTCAAGATCGCCTCCCTGTGTACCTGTGGGCATGAACACAGTGTCCAAAGAAAACGGACGTCAGTACGAACATTGTACTGAGTATGTAAGGCAAGAATGAAATAAATATAATAAGAAGATCATGAGCCATAAGAGAGAGATATAACCTGCAAGAGTGTCATAAGCTAATACATTTCATACATATATCATATTTTACATAATCATGGCACATTTGTCATCACATCACATGTTATATCCCGTAATTTCGAACACTCGGAAAATTCGAAATAATTTGTGGCTTGGGAGAAATGAGGCTACATTTTGATTCTAACCAATATGCATATGTTACTCAGGAAAATATTGATGTGGAGATACGAGAGGAGGCCAAGGGCAAAATAGGAATTTTGGAAATTAGTTTCGGGAATTACAAAACAAGAATTCTAACCAATTGGGCTAAAAAATAAAAAGGAAAAATGGGGCCCAATTTGAGAGAGGTGGCCGGCCAACAATGGCCCAAGCCCATGGAATTTTAATTAATTTTCCATGTGATCATTATTATATAAGCCTAGAAGCTTCAAGACTTATCAAGAAAACAAAAGAAAAATTGAGAGGAAAAAGAAAGAGGCAATTCGGCCTAGAGAGAGAGAGAAAAAAGAAAAGGAAAGAAAAAAATTCTTGGAGCTTGATTCTTGGTTCAAAAATCCATCTCTTTTGAAATTTCTACTAAGCTCAAGGTGCTCTTCAAGTTGGTATAATTATTTTGGCAAGAAAGTAGCTTTGGTGGCAAGTGAAGAACTTGAAGAAAGGTAAGAATCAATTCATTTTCTTATGTTATGAACTTTGGTTTATGTTGTAATATGAAGAAATGAATAGAATTTGTGAAAATATGGAAGTTTGCAAAGTGGGTGTGTTTGTTGGAAAGTGGCCGTGTGTTTGTGTTGATGTATTGATGTAATGAGTTGAATTTTTATGTTGTATTCTAGTTGTAGTTATGTTGAAAATTGTATTAGAAATGAAAGTTGAATGAATTCGACGGAAATTGGAAATATGGAATGTAGCCGTGTGGTGTTGTGTTGATGGTGGAAAAATGAATTAATTTTGTTTGGTATGTTAATTGTGTTGTTATGGTTTTCTGAAGTAGATGGAAGAATAATGGGTTAAGCTAACATGAAGAAATTGTTGTTAAGTTGTCGGAAAGTATGTCGTTTTAGTATGATCTTATGAAATTAAGAAAATGAAGTGGTTAAGGTGCAAATGATGATTTATGTTGATGAACTTGGAAGATGGAAATATGTTATGAACTTGTATGTCAAAGATTAGGAGAATTGGATAAATTATGGCTTTGATGGAAAGTTTGCATGTTTGTATATCTTGTGTATATATTGTAGAAATGTTATGATATGATTCCGAATGGTATTGTAATGACTTTGATTAGAATAAATGAGAGAATTTGGGTATTGATTTGGGAGTGTGAAGTCGAAATGAGGATTATTGCATTATGTCGTAAAGTAGACTAATTGCGTATATTATGAATTATGATAATTGTTGATGTTGTTGATGTTGTTGTTGGGTTGTTGTTGGTTGTTTGGAGACGAGTTGAATCTCGGGGAGGCTATATGTATAGGAGAGGTGCTGGCCAAATTCTTATAGACAAGTATCGGTTAAGGTTAGAAATTTTAAGTCTCATGAATAGTAACTGGTAAATGTGACCATTTGCAGTTTTTGGGCGAAACAGGAATCGAGTTTGGACGAGCGTAGGACGCAACCAAGGTATGTAAAGGCTACCCCTTCATTCTTAGGCATGTTCTAAACGTAATAGGCTCGGCCACGAGCCTTAGATATGACTCCGTCCCTCGGAATTCGAGATTGAAATCCGCCCCAATTTCTTCAGTAAGATTGAGTCCATTTCCTTATAACTTGTCTTCAAAGTGAGCTTTAAGTATGCAACTTTCCTAAACGGAGTCGGAATACTTCCAAATGATTATGGACGACCTCATAAGGTCTACTATCTGTAATTTACGAACGTCGCCTCGGGTTGGTCCGAGGTGGGACCACAAGGCCCGATACTCTCGGTATAATTTTAACTACTTTGTTTTTGTCCGATTTTCTCAGACCACATCTAGATTAACATTCTAATCATGATATGACTATATTTTTCTATAAATCTTACGAAATGAGTTTTGACATCTGAAAGTCTTATTCTGGTAATAATTTGTCATGCCTTCCCAAATGATATATAGGCGCGTATTATGAATACTGTTCGGATACTTTGATTCGACCTGCAATTTGGTCTATTTCAGTTCCATTGAGTCTGCATAGTGATTTGTATGTATGTGGTTTCTCATTAATCTGTTCGTGGAGGCCTCAACGCTTCCTTCACTGCGCCCGGGCCAGGCTCTGTTACTCATGCACATTCCTCTGCATTATTCACCGAGTCCCTCGTACTTGCGGGCCGGGACACGTTATCTGGATATGTTTATGTTATGATGATACGGGGTTGGTGGCTAGGATGACACATGATGATTTTCCACCGAGACCCGCAGTAGAGGGCCGGGACACGTTATGAATACATGGTACATGATTATGACACGCATGATTTCACTCACCGAGTCCCTTATCAGAGGGCCGAGACATGTTATATGCTTATATGATGATTATATGATTTGGCATGCATCACCTATACTTTGGTACTATTTCTTTTTCCTGAGGTCTCGAATAAGGTACTCACCTTTTTGTACTACGGACCCTCACTATAACTCTTTCTGTTATATTTCTTAACCTCCGGTTCCGAGTGTGACTTTGCTAGTTATACCCTTGCATCTCCGGCTTTGACTGTGGTTTTGACAGCTATGTTTTTGTACTCCTGTTCTTGATCATGCTCATATTTGTTACATTTCTGCTTTACATACTCGGTACATTTTCCGTACTGACCCCCGGTTCTTCGGGGGCTGCGTTACATGCCCGTAGGTACAGACGCACCCGGTGATACGCCGCCAGTATAGGGCACATATTCTGGTATTTTGGAGAGCTCCTTTGATCCAGAGCGTGTACTTTTGGTATATATCTTCTGACATCTGTACATTCTGTACGTTTGGTAAATTCTGGGTACGGCGGGGCCCTGTCCCGTCATATGATTCTGTATGTCTGTTAGAGGCCTGTAGATATGTATGTGGGTTACGGGTTGCTACGATTTGGGTAGGTACGTACGCTTTTGTGACTCTGTCCGCTATGTTAGCCTCAACGGCTTATGTGTAAGCGTTAGTATGTTTATGTATGTGTATATTTTCGCGCGCGCCGTATTTGTATTGGTTTGAATCTGTGAGCACCTATCATAAATTCTCTATCTGGTTCGCCAACTCTGTTAGGTAGGTACGTATGGGTACCCAGTTAGGGTACCAGTCGCGGCCCACGGGGTTGGGTCGTGACAAAAGTGGTATCAGAGCGGTTAGTCCTCGGAATGTCTACAGGCCGTGTCTAGTAGAGTCTTGTTTATCGGTGTGTTGTGCACCACATCTATAAACAGGAGGCTACAGGGCATTTAGGATGTTACCCTTTCTTTGGATCTTAGATCGTGCGTTAGAGCTGTACTATCATGATGTTTTCTTTTCTGACGAGATGTTATGTTTTCAGCGATGCCTCCAAAGAAGGCGACGGCCGCCTAGAAGGGCAAAGCGGTGCCAGAGATAGGGGAGACTAGCCGGGCCCAGAGAGTTACTAGAGCCCGTACCCAGACCATGCCCGACATTGTGCCCCAGTCAGAGGGTTCTACTGTACCACTACCGGAGGGGCCGGAGGCAGTTCCACCAGTAGCCCCGGAAGCCCCAGCTCCCCAACCAGAAACTGAAAACAGGACTTTGAGGGAGGCCGTGCAGCTGTTGACGACGATAGTGGCAGGGCAGGCTCGCGGACGCGGGCGGAGAGGTGAGGATGATGATGACAGGCATGATAGCCTGCGAGTCCGTGATTTTCTGACATGCGGTCCCCCAGAGTTTTTCAGGACCAAGCCCGAGGAGGACCCCCATGACTTCATTCGGGGGATGAGGCGCTCATTGGGACTGGTTAGGGCTTCAAAGACCGAGTCCGTTGAGCTAGCCTCGCACAGACTACGGGATGTGGCGGCTAATTGGTATGAGTCCTAGGAGCTGTCCAGGGGTGAGGGTGCTCCCCCAGTTACCTGGGATGAGTTTGTGGCCGCATTTCTTCGCCATTTTCTCCCTCCAGAGCTACGACGGGCGAGAGTTGATAGGTTTTTGCAGCTAAAGCAAAGAGGCAGGAGTATTCGGGTGTATAATTTAGAGTTTGATTCCCTAGTCCGATATGCTCCTACTATCGTAGCCGATATGGAGGACAGAATGCACCGGTATGTGATGGGGCTAGACGATTACCTGGTTGATGGTTGTATGGCGATGGCGTCGCAGACTGATATGGACATCGCCCGGTTACAGGCTTATGCGCAGGGCATGGAGGACCGGCGCAGCATGCGACAGCCAGATAGCGATCATGATAGGAGACGGCCCAAAAGGGCTAGATTCGCGGGATATTCCTGAGATTCCCGAGGCGGATGGCCTCAGCAACAGCAGTCCGGTAGATCCCTCCCTCCGTCAGGCCGGGGTACACAGTCCGCCGGTAGGCGTTTTGATGGCGCAGGTCCGTCTGGAGCAGGCCAGAGTTCTCGGGCCTTGGATTCGCAACAAAGTGGGGGGTTCAGTCAGACGAGGCTATCTATGCCTCAGTGTCCTCTGTGCGGCAAGCACCACTCGGGAGAATGTCGTCGCGCCACCGGAGCCTGTTTTTTGTGCGGCCGTCAGGGCCACGTTATGAGGGAGTGCCCGTACAAGGGTGGTTCAGGTTCTGCCCAGCCTACTGGATCAGTTGCTGGCTCATCTTCTCCTTCAGTAGCCATGCGCCCCACTGGGCGAGATATGCCGGCACTAGGGAGTCGTGGCAGAGGTCGCGGCGGAGCTTCTAGTTCTGGCGGTTCTTTGAACCGCGTATATGCTTTGACCGACCGGCAGGACCCAGGAGCGTCATCAAGCGCAGACCCAGGTATATTATTAATCTTTTCTTGAGATATATGCGTATGGTTGGATCTATGTTCTATTATATTACGTGATCTTCTTCTTCTGGGTATTAGTAAAAGTAAGATAATTTTAAACCAGATAGAACCATTTGAGACAGCTATGAACATACAGATGGGAATGGACATTGAGGATTCGGAAGGATAAACTGATAATTGTATGGTTTAAACCAGGGTGGGACCCGCTACGGAAATTTTTCGAAAGTTTACTAAGACCCTAATCTGCCTTAAATGGCGTGACAAAGGTCGTGTGGGGCAGTCGACGCAATTATACTAGCAATAACACACCAAAACATATGGAAGTTTCGAAGTTAAGCGTGCTGGAGCCAGGGTAATTCTGGGATGGGTGACCCCCCTGGGAAGTATACCCAATTTTCATAAATACTGCTATAAGAGGTAAGTGGGAACTCTGGGATAACCTAAAGGAAAGAAAATGAGTACGGACATTAGAAAGAGCAGACAAGCGGCACATAAAACTATTTGTGTGAAAACTTGGTGAACGGACCGGTAAATGAATAGTGGAACGTCGACAAGGGAAATTTTTGTAAATTACTGAAACATTAGTGGAAACGGTCAGATTCTAATAAAAAAAACTATGTTTGCTATACTTCTACACCCCTGATCTTGACAAGACTATGTCTATTATGCTTCTGTACTACTGAATCTGATTATGTTTCTGTCTGATATGCCTTTGTACGTCCGATTCTGATTACAAATCTGTTTGATACATCTTAGTACGTCTGACTCCGACCACGAATCTGTCTGACATACTCCCATATGTCTAATTTTGACTACGAATCTGTCCGTCATAGTTTCGTACGTTTGCCTCCGATTACGAATCTTTCCGATACGCTTCTATGCGTCCGACCCCAGTTATGAATCTGTTTGATATGACGTGGGATTACGACCGAGGAGTGTGACAAGAGGTGAAAGACGTTGATGGCAATTGTAACATTGAAAGGAATTTTGAAGGAAAGAAAGGAACCTCCCCGAAGTGTTACGAGACCCCATAAGGTAAATTTAACATTCGAGGACGAATGTTCTAAAGGGGGGGAGGATGTTATATCCCGTAATTTCGAACACTCGGAAAATTCGAAATAATTTGTGGCTTGGGAGAAATGAGGCTATATTTTGATTCTAACCAATATGCATATGTTACTCAGGAAAATATTGATGTGGAGATACGAGAGGAGGCCAAGGGCAAAATAGGAATTTTGGAAATTAGTTTCCAGAATTACAAAACAAGAATTCTAACCAATTGGGCTGAAAAATAAAAAGGAAAAATGAGGCCCAATTTGAGAGAGGTGGCCGGCCAACAATGGCCCAAGCCCATGGAATTTTAATTAATTTTCCATGTGATCATTATTATATAAGCCTAGAAGCTTCAAGACTTATCAAGGAAACAAAAGAAAAATTGAGAGGAAAAAGAAAGAGGCAATTCGGCCTAGAGAGAGAGAGAGAAAAAAGAAAAGGAAAGAAAAAAAATTCTTGGAGCTTGATTCTTGGTTCAAAAATCCATCTCTTTTGAAATTTCTACTAAGCTCAAGGTGCTCTTCAAGTTGGTATAATTATTTTGGCAAGAAAGTAGCTTTGGTGGCAAGTGAAGAACTTGAAGAAAGGTAAGAATCAATTCATTTTCTTATGTTATGAAGTTTGGTTTATGTTGTAATATGTAGAAATGAATAGAATTTGTGAAAATATGGAAGTTTGCAAAGTGGGTGTGTTTGTTGGAAAGTGGCCGTGTGTGTGTGTTGATGTATTGATGTAATGAGTTGAATTTTTATGTTGTATTCTAGTTGTAGTTATGGTCAAAATTGTATTAGAAATGAAAGTTGAATGAATTCGACGGAAATTGGAAATATGTAATGTAGCCGTGTGGTGTTGTGTTGATGGTGGAAAAATGAATTAATTTTGTTTGGTATGTTAATTGTGTTGTTATGGTTTTGTGAAGTAGATGGAAGAATAATGGGTTAAGCTAACATGAAGAAATTGTTGTTAAGTTGTTGTCGGAAAGTATGTCGTTTTAGTATGATCTTATGAAATTAAGAAAATGAAGTGGTTAAGGTGCAAATGATGATTTATGTTGATGAACTTGGAAGATGGAAATGTTTTATGAACTTGTATGTTAAAGATTAGGAGAATTGGATAAATTATGGCTTTGATGGAAAGTTTGCATGTTTGTATATCTTGTGTATATCTCGTGTATATATTATAGAAATGTTATGATATGATTCCGAATGGTATTGTAATGACTTTGATTAGAATAAATGAGAGAATGTTGGTATTGATTTGGGAGTGTGAAGTCGAAATGAGGATTATTGCATTATGTCGTAAAGTAGACTAATTGCGTATATTATGAATTATGATAATTGTTGATGTTGTTGATGTTGTTGTTGGGTTGTTGTTGGTTGTTTGGAGCCGAGTTGAATCTCGGGGAGGCTATATGTATAGGGGAGGTGCTGCCCAAATTCTTATAGACAAGTATCGGTTAAGGTTAGAAATTTTAAGTCTCATGAATAGTAACTGGTAAATGTGACCATTTGCAGTTTTTGGGCGAAACAGGAATCGAGTTTGGACGAACGTAGGACGCAACCAAGGTATGTAAAGGCTACCCCTTCATTCTTAGGCATGTTCTAAACGTAATAGGCTCGGCCGCGAGCCTTAGATACGACTCCGTCCCTCGGAATTCGAGATTGAAATCCGCCCCAATTTCTTCAGTAAGATTGAGTTCATTTCCTTATAACTTGTCTTCAAAGTGAGCTTTAAGTATGCAACTTTCCTAAACGGAGTCGGAATACTTCCAAATGATTATGGACGACCTCATAAGGTCTAATATCTGTAATTTACGAACGTCGCCTCGGGTTGGTCCGAGGTGGGCCCACAAGGCCCGATACTCTCGGTATAATTTTAACTACTTTGTTTTTGTCCGATTTTCTCAGACCACATCTAGATTAACATTCTAATCATGATATGACTATATTTTTCTATAAATCTTACGAAATGATTTTTGACATCTGAAAGTCTTATTCTGGTAATAATCTGTCGTGCCTTCCCAAATGATATATAGGCGCGTATTATGAATACTGTACGGATAATTTGATTCAACCTGCCATTTGGTCTATTTCAGTTCCATTGAGTCTGCATAGTGATTTGTATGTATGTGGTTTCTCATTAATCTGTTCGTGGATGCCTCAACGCTTCCTTCATTGCGCCCGGGCCAGGTTCTGTTACTCGTGCACATTCCTCTGCATTATTCACCGAGTCCCTCGTACTTGCGGACCGGGACACGTTATCTGTATATGTGTATGTTATGATGATACGGGGTTGGTGGCCAGGATGGCACATGATGATTTTCCACCGAGACCCGCAGTAGAGGGCCGGGACACGTTATGAATACATGGTACATGATTATGACACACATGATTTCACTCACCGAGTCCCTTATCAGAGGGCCGGGACATGTTATATGCTTATATGATGATTATATGATTTGGTATGCATCACCTATACTTTGGTACTATTTCTTTTTCCTGAGGTCTCGAATAAGGTACTCACCTTTTTGTACTACAGACCCTAACTATAACTCTGTCTGTTATATTTCTGAACCTCCGGTTCCGAGTGTCACTTTGCTAGTTATACCCTTGCATCTCCGGCTTTGACTGTGGTTTTGCTATGTTTTTGTACTCCTGTTCTTGATCATGCTCATATTTGTTACATTTCTGCTTTGCATACTCGGTACATTTTCCGTACTGACCCCCGGTTCTTCGGGGGCTGCGTTACATGCCCGCAGGTACAGACGCACCCGGTGATACGCCGCCAGTCTAGGGCACAAATTCTGTTATTTTGGAGAGCTCCTTTGATCTGGAGCGTGTACTTTTGGTATATATCTTCTGACATCTGTACATTCTGTACGTTTTGTAAATTCTGGGTACAGCGGGGCCCTGTCCCGTCATATGATTCTGTATGTCTGTTAGAGGCCTGTAGATATGTATGTGGGTTACGGGTTGCTACGATTCGGGTAGGTACGTACGCTTTTGTGACTCTGTCCGCTATGTTAGCCTCAACGACTTATGTGTAAGCGTCAGTATGTTTATGTATGTGTATATTTTCGCGCGCGCCATATTTGTATTGGTTTGAATCTGTGAGCACCTATCATAAATTCTCTGTCTAGTTCGCCAACTCTGTTAGGTAGGTACGTATGGGTACCCAGTTAGGGTACCAGTCGCGGCCCACGGGGTTGGGTCGTGACATCACATATCTCGTGACATCAGATATCTCGTCACATAACATGTCTTGCCACATCACATGTCTCGTCACATCACATATCTCATCGTTATCCCGCGTCCGGGTAACCATTATATGTCGCCCACTAGTGGTGATCATGCCCGGCTATCTAGGCTCGGTGTAATATCGCAGCCCGCCTTAGCGGTGACATGCCCGACCATCTAGGCACGGTGGAACCATATGCAGCCCGCCTTAGCGGTGACATGCCCGACCATCTAGGCACGGTGGAATCTCATCATTACAAAATCAATGATTACCCATCACTATTACACATCTCGTGAACGTATCACAATCTGATCATGGCTTGGCATATTCATACATAACATAGGCATATCATAATCTAGCATCATTAATCATCTTATAGACATATCAGCATTAGGAGCATGCATTAGACTTTAAAGACAACCATAGCTATGTCGGGGTGATGTAAGGTCGTAAACCCCCGATTACATTATGAACATTTATGAGTACTTTGTCTCACCTTGAAGGAAATAGTGCATAAGGTGAGTGTAACAATAATGACATCATCAGCGTTATGGGATCATCATACCATGAATCATCGAATCTCTATACTTTAACTCATTATCATCATTATCATGCTCGTATGTAATTTAGTACATTTAAGGACTCATAAGTTCCATCATATAAGAGGATCATGGAAAGTTTGTAAGATTCATGCCTTTGAAGGAAGGGGAAAGTCTTACATACCTTTGACGTTTAACTAAGCTATCGCTTGTGTGTTCTCCTTTAATGCACACGTTCTACCTTCAAGAGAATTTATATCGTCATTAGCTAAGCAATTATAAGAACGGTCTTTCTAAAGCTAGGGAAAATTGGGCAGCACTTCCTTTGTTTATACTATTTTTCCCATATTCTATATCAACTCACAACGCTCACAACAACATTCACAATATTGCAATCAACAATCATCATTTATATACTGTCGCACCCTGATCTTACTAGGGTGTGATGGGCACCCGACCCCATACTCGGAGCCGAGCGAACCCGCTGACTCATATTACATGCACAATATCTTTGGACTCTTAAATCAATTAAGAATGAAATACATAGTAAGCTTTCAGAAACTTTTCTTTCATTGTACTCAAATCAAGTATAATCTGTGATCATAATGGATCTGTAACATAATACTATAAGACACATCGGCTGATGGAGCCGCTTACAAAATGACATTCTATGCCCACGACTCTGTCTGCAAAGTCTCTAACTTCAACCAAGACATCATAGCATAATACTCTGACCTGGCAACACTCCAGGGCAAAATGGAGCTTGCCAACTTTGCTGGAATATCTTCTATAATGGCTCCTACTCATCTGGGTCTACCTGCGCGGCATGAAACGCAGCGTCCACAAGAAGGGACGTCAGTACGAGCAATGTACTGAGTGTGTAAGGAATGAATAGTAACATAGTAAGGTCGGTAACCTCTGAATACATTATGGAAGACTCGATGGACAAGTATAGTTACCGACACCTGAAGGCTCAGAAACAAGTTTCGGAGCAATCCGATTTAGAATAAGAAAGTTATGAGCGTTTGAAGTACAGAACCTTCTATGAACGTTTCGGAAGCTATTTTTGGAAAATCAAAGCAATAATCATACCAAGTACCTTTAAACATGAAATCACTCTTATCATTGTCATCATAGAAACATTCTTATCCTTGACATCATCAATGTCATTGTAAAACATATCCATCGTTATTTTCATAAGATCTTACAAAATCATGAACCTCTATTTTGGTAGAATGCGTACACTTTTTAAAAACATTTACAAGTTATCGGGAAGAGAATCATGCCTTGGAATCATAAACATCTAACTTTCGAAAACAAGGAAGATATGGAAACAACTATGAAATCATAACATCGGAATCATGCCTTTGAAAGAAAGGGACGAGCCTTAACATACCTGCTTCACGTCCTATTAGCTACGCTCAATTGTCCAAGCTCGCTATCGCTAGTCTACACTAAAAGAGATTGACACAATCATTAGACTCACCATCGTATACTTGTCTTAATCCTTCAAATGAATTCATTTATAATCTGCCAAAATTTCGGCAGCATCTCCCCTGTAAATACACCATCCCCGAGAATCTAACTCGGCCAATTTATCAACAACAATCTGAGAATTCAACTCGGCCAAATTATCACAACAATACCAACAATCATACCAACAACATCAACAATCAATTCAAGACGCATTCTAACATTAACAACCTTTGTCATACAATTCACATAACATTCAAAACGACTCAATCAACATACTACTTCACCCGACACCACCAAATTCAACAAGAACAATAACAACCTATTTCTTTCTTTCAAATTTAATCACGACAACCCAACTTACAATCTTCCAAACACATGTCTCACTTCCAAATTCATGAATTATATTTACAACCTACATATTAGCAATATCATTCCCTCAATTATAAGAAACCATACCAATGTCACACTAACTTTTTCAACAACCCCACAATGATTCCAAATTCACTTCAATTCATCAAACCTTCATTTTCATCATAGAATCCACAACTACAACAATCAAAATACTAAATAAAATTAATTCATCATTTCTACTCAAACAACCACTCCCACGGCCACAACCATACACATACATATTTCATGAATTCCATCCATTTCTACATACAACAACATGCATAAACCATCCATAACATATATAAAAGAAGATTGAACATTACCTTCCTCCACTTGTCTTCTTACTTGGCTAGGGTTTATAAATCACCCAAATGAATGCTTGTCTTGCTCCAACAACTCCCTCATGTTAATGAGGACCTTCCAATTGGTGGAAATACTAGAAGAAAATAATTTTTCTTGGTCAATTTCTATGACCTCATTTCTCCTAGTCATGGCCGAATGGCCTTATTTTTCTCTCCAAGTTTCTTGTGTTGTAAAAAGATGAATAATTCTCTAGCTTTTTCATTACTCATCTCTATGTATATATATATATATATATATATGGCTTCTACCAACACAAGGTGGACACATGTCCCCTTTCTTGAAGTTTCTTAAATTAAACAAATATGCCAACTTTTTTTGCTATGTAAGCTTAGTCCATATATATATTTATAATTAGCCTCATTAAATAAAAATGTGGACATATACTTATATGCCACACGGCCAACATGGCCCCTTCAAGAACCTTCTTGAATATTTTGTGAAATTCCCATTTTTCCCCTAGCCTTCCGCAATATTACTATGAGCCATTTTGTGAATTTCCTTTTTTACCCTTAACCCTTATCAATATTTCCATACTAATAAACAACTTGTATATTAAAATAATTTTGGAACATAGTCTTGCCCTTAACCTACCACGACCACCTTGACATATCCGAATGTATAAAATACGGGATATAACATCCTCCCCCCCTTTAGAACATTCGTCCTCGAATGTTCAACTGATCTTATGGGGTCTTGTAGCACTTCGGGGGGTCCCTTTTATAGTTGTCCTTTTTTTTCGAGCCCATTCCTTATCTTTTACCCTATTTTCCTCATAATCGAACTCCTCGGTCTCTACATGAGTCCTTCCCAGATCATCTCTTCTCTGTTATTGTTTGGTCACCACACCTTAACAGAAGTCATATCTTTGGCGCGCAACCTCCACTTGATGATCCAATATGGCCATCGGCCGTTCCTTGCCCTCATATTCCTCAACACAAGTATACTTGTTTTTGATTTCTTTGTATTGGCACTCTAGTGTGAATTCCTCACAAATATGGTCGAGCATCGCTTCACGTCGGTGGTTCATATGATTTCATAGCGTATATTCTCATGATCCGTATAATTAATGGTTCATGAACTATTTTCTAGTATCCACTGAACTCTTTTATTTCCTTCACAAGCGCTGCGTTCTTTCTTTCTTTCAAAAATCTCAGACTACCAATTGTTGATACTTTCATTATAATAGTCGTTGTCATCAAAATATCCTTTGAGTCTGATATAATATGTTCTCCCCCCCCCCCCCCCCCCCCCCCCCCCTTTTTAAGGGGCTCCTTATACGCCAACCGTCCTCCCCTTTTTTTTTTGAAGTCTTCATTTATACCTTTAATTATATTTATGGTGCTATGACCAAGCGGTCTCCCATGCACGTTCCTTATATTTCATTTCCCTCTCCTCTAAGATCAAATCTCTCAGACCTCATATGAATTTTTATTTCATACCACTAACTTCCCAATCAGCAGTGTTGACTCATCATCCTTGTTCTTTCCTTGACGCGTAATTGGGTTCATACCGTTAACTCATTAAGGTATCCTTCTTACTCCCATATATTCTTTTTATTCCTTCGACTAACCCATTAGTATACCCTTCCTACTTTAATCCTTAGCCCTCCTTGGATTTCTTCCTCCTCAAACACCCTTCATCTCTTGTTATTTGTGGCATCGGCCCTGAAGGTCGTGAAATTTTCACTTTAAGCTCGCAAATCCATTTCATTTCTAAGTCATCCTTTCAGGAAAACACCCTCATATCCGAGGTAATCACATTAATGCGGCGGCACATTTGTTCTTCTATATACCTTTCGAGGGCCTAAGTCTCCTAACATCACCACAAGGCTTTGTCATTCTTAGTCTTACTTCAGATTCCTTGTGGTGATCACTATTCCTTTAGCCTTACTTGTTGGAATCGGTCCTCGAACTCCACACATTCCTCTTTGTTCCACATGACCGCACTTTATCCTTTTCACATGCCTATCTTTGAATTTTTACCTAAATAATCTCGTGCTTTGCCAGTAGTTTCTTTCAGGGACTTCACTCACTGAGATTGCTTACCTTTCACCTTTTTCCGACACTTTGATCTCTTTATCTTCCATCTACATTCTTTCCTTCTTTTCCAAATATCGTTGTGTTAAGACTTTTCCGTTCTTACCTGTAGCGAAAATAACATCAGCTTACCTTATAATACATGTACCATATCTTTTTCTTGTTACTTGAACTTCGGTACCCTTGCTCGATTGAGGCCTTCCATACCGCAACACCGGTCGCTGGGACACACATCACATGCCTACCAATACATTCACATGTGGGATATCGTACGCATTCCCATCTATATATAATTACTATCAATTAGCCCACAAGATACTTCCAAACGCTATTCAAGCCTATCCTAGTTCTAGAGCTGTGGTACACCTTCTTTCTCTTCGCCGGTCTAGTCTACCTCGTCCTATCTGGCCTTTTATGGTCTCCAACCATCCCTCACACTCTAGTTCCCCTTACGATACTCTAGCTTCTCATTTGCCTCTTATGTCTCAATTTATAGAACTTTTAGTTTACTTCCCAGGGGGTCACCCATCCTAAAATTTCTCCCCCTTAGCACGCTTAACCTCGAAACTTCGATGGAATCCGGTGCCTTAGTGTTGATATAATCACGTCCACTTCCTCGCATGACCTTTATTACATAATCTGGGGCAAGTCGAAGTCTTACCGATTCCGAGACATTTTCGTAACACATCCTTCCCTTTATAATTACTATTTTGCCCTTGTCAATCTTCAATATTCACTTTTAACTTTTATGCATAACTACCCTTCGTCCTAAATTTCTAGATTCCCGATGGTAGCGAATATACCTTCGTCGCCATTACTTATGAATACCTTGGGTATCAGCCTGTTCAGATTTCCCTCACCATCCTTACATGATAATCTACAACAAAACTGATTGTCAACTTTCCCTGAATCCTCTAACAGGCCTTGCTCCTACTAAACCTCGAATATTATCCATCTTAATCCCTCACGCCATACCAAGTCCGTAAATCCTCTAAGAAAACGCATCCCACTTATTGTCTATTTATAATATTTCCTTTCCACATTTCCTTCTGTTAGGCGTATCTCACTAAATGACCTGGTTTCTAAACTATTCTGGCGGAATCTCCCTTACCGTTCTCACTATTCAAAATCTGTACGTAGCAAATATCGATAATACCTCATAGAAGATACGGCTATATAACACATTCCAGCCATCCAGTGCTTCCAGCTTCAAGTAACAGAACAAATGTATCAAGACTTACCTCTGTGACTTGCCATATCATCACTCACCTTCTTCCGTCGTATGTAAGGCTTATATAAGGAATCTCATTTTCCTATAACTTGGCTCTATCGCACGATCTAAGACAGAAAGAAGGTTAACAATCCCTAGATGCCCTGCAGCCTCCTGTTTATAAATGTGGCCGGCTTCACACCCATGAGCAGGACTCTACTAGACACGACCTTGCAGACAACCTCTAGGACGACCTGCTCTGATACCACTTTGTCACACCCTGATCTTACTAGGGTTTGATGGGCACCCGACCCTATACTCGGAGCCGAGCGAACCCGCTGACTCATATTACATGCACAATATCTTTGGACTCTTAAATCAATTAAGAATGAAATACATAGTAAGCTTTCAGAAACTTTTCTTTCATCGTACTCAAATCAAGTATAATCTGTGATCATAATGGATCTGTAACATAATACTATAAGACACATCGGCTGATGGAGCCGCTTACAAACTGACATTCTATGCCCACGACTCTGTCTGCAAAGTCTCTAACTTCAACCAAGACATAATAGCATAATACTCTGACCTGGCAACACTCCAGGGCAAAATGGAGCTTGCCAACTTTGCTGGAATATCTTCTATAATGGCTCCTACTCATCTGGGTGTACCTGCGCGACATGAAACGCAGCGTCCACAAGAAGGGACGTCAGTACGAGCAATGTACTGAGTGTGTAAGGAATGAATAGTAACATAGTAAGGGATGTAATTATGAATAACAACAGAATAGAAATATAAGGCATATCATGGGGTAAAAGAGTAACCTGTACATCTGAGTGCCTTTTAGGCGGATACCATGCATGCTTAGTGCTGCGGAACGTGCAGCCCGATCCATATACATATATTGCTGCGGAACATGTAGCCCGATCCATATATATATATATATATATATATATATATATATTGCTGTGGAATGTGCAGCCCGATCCATTTATCCATATATCCCACGTCCGGGCATCCCGCGTCCGGGACGATATCATATTATACCAACTGATCAGGTGGCTACGCGTATATAAAGCTCTCACCTTCCCCTTACCCCATATACATATACATATATCATGTAAGCAGCATGCAAGAGAGCCCAAAGAATGTTATGTCTCTGTCGGAGTGACGTAAGGTCGGTAACCTCCGAATACATTATGGAAGACTCGATGGACAAGTATACTTACCGACACCTGAAGGCTCAGAAACAAGTTTCGTGGCAATCCGATTTAGAATAAGAAAGTTATGAGCATTTGAAGTACGGAACCTTCTATGAACGTTTCGGAAGCTATTTTTGAAAAATCAAAGCAATAATCATACCAAGTACATTTAAACATGAAATCATTCTTATTATAGTCATCATAGAAACATTCTCATCCTTGACATCATCAATGTCATTGTAAAACATATCCATCGTTATTGTCATAAGATCTTACAAAATCATGAACCTCCGTTTTGGTAGAATACGGACACTTTGGAAAAACATTTACGAGTTATCGGGAAGAGAATCATGCCTTGGAATCATAAACATCTAACTTTCGAAAACAAGGAAGATATGGAAATAACTATGAAATCATAACATCGGAATCATGCCTTTGAAAGAAAGGGGCGAGCCTTAACATACCTGCTCCACGTCCTATTAGCTATGCTCAATTGTCCAAGCTCGCTATCACTAGTCTACACTAAAAAAGATTGACACAATCATTAGACTCACCATCGTATACTTGTCTTAATCCTTCAAATGAATTCATTTATAATCTGCCGAAATTTCGGCAGCATCTCCCCTGTAAATACACCATCCCCGAGAATCTAACTCGGCCAATTTATCAACAACAATCCGAGAATTCAACTCGGCCAAATTATCACAACAATACCAACAACATCAACAATCAATTCAAGACGCATTCTAACATTAACAACCCTTGTCATACAATTCACATAACATTCAAAACGACACAATCAACATACTACTTCACCCGACACCTTCCAAATTCAACAAGAACAATAACAACCTGTTTCCTTCTTTCAAATTTAATCACGACAACCCAACTTACAATCTTCCAAACACATGTCTCACTTCCAAATTCATGAATTATATTTACAACCTACACATTAGCAATATCATTTCCTCAATTATAAGAAACCATACCAATGTCACACTAACTTCTTCAACAACCCCACAATGATTCAAAATTCACTTCAATTCATCAAACCTTCATTTTCATCATAGATGTTATAGCCCGTATTTTGTACGTTCGGATATTTCAAGGTAGTCGTGGTAAGTTAAGGGAATGACCATCTTCCAAAATTATTTTAATGTACAAGTTGGTTATGAATATTATTTATGAACATTAGTAGTATGGAAATATGGAAATTATTCATCCTTTTAATTTAAAAAAATTGAGAAGCTTGGAGAAGGGACATGTGTCCACTTTGTATTGGTAGAAGTTATATATATATAGAGAGAGAGACAAGGGATGACAAAATAAGACTTAGTCATCTTTTAAATCAAGAAAGCTTGAAGAAAAAAAAAAAGAAAGGAAGAGAGAGTATTCGACCACCATGGCCAAATTGGGTGCCATGGAAATTTATCAAGAAAAATTATTTTCTCCTAGTATTCCAACCAATTGGAATGTCCTTATTAACATGAAGGAGTTGTTGGAGCAATTAAATCATTCATTTGTGCAATAAATGCCCCTAGCCGAGTGAAGAGATAAGGGGAAAAAGGTATGTGTTCAAACCTTCTCTTACATGTTTTATGGATGATTTGTGAGTATTGTAGAAGGTAGAAATGGATGAAATTCATGAAACATGAATATGGTGGTTGTGGCCTAATATAGAGTAGTGTTGTGTAGATATGATGAGTTGATTTTATTTAGTATTTTGATTGTTATAGTTGTGGATTCCATGATGTAAAATGAGGATTTAATAGTTTGAAATGAAGTTGTAATCGTTTGTGGATTATGGAAGAAGTTAATGTGACATTAGTATGGTTCCTTATAATTATAAGAATGGAGTTGCTAATGTGTAGGTTGTAAATATAATTCATGAATTTGGAAGTGAGACATGTGTTTGGAAGATTGTAAGTTGAGTTGTTGTGATTGAATTTGAAAGAAGGAAATGTGTTGTTATTGTTCTTGTTGAATTTCGAAGATTTCGGGTGAAGTAGAATGTTGATTGGGTTGTCTTGCATATAATGAGAATTGAATTGAATGTAAATGGAATGTCGTTGAATTGTATGAAAAATGTTGTTAATGTTAGAATGCGTCTTGAATTGATTGTTGATGTTGTTGGCACGATTGTTGTTGTTGTTGTTGATAGTTTGGCCGAGTTGAATTCTCGGATTGTTGATTGATGATTTGGGCTGAGTTAGATTCTCGGGGATGGTGTATTGTCAGAGGAGATGCTGCCGAAATTTCGACAGATCATAAGTGAATTTGTTTGAAAGACTAAGACAAGTGTGTGTGACGATGAATCTAATGATTGTGTCAATCTTCTTGAATGTAGACTAGCGATAGTGAGCTTGGACAATTAAGCGTAGCTAATAGGACGTGGAACAGGTATGTTAAGGCTCGTCCCTTTCTTTCAAAGGCATGATTCCTACGTTACGA
Source organism: Lycium barbarum (assembly GCF_019175385.1). Lineage (NCBI taxonomy): Eukaryota > Viridiplantae > Streptophyta > Magnoliopsida > Solanales > Solanaceae > Lycium > Lycium barbarum. The sequence goes on along the minus strand of NC_083341.1, from coordinate 31,234,525 downwards.
AATTTATAAATGTTTCCATATCTTCGTTGTCTTCAAAAGTTAGAAGTCTATGGTCTCAAGGAAATGATTGTGTTCCCGATAACCAGTCAATGTTTTCCAAAATGTCCGTATCTTTTCAAAACAAAGGTTTATGGTATTGTAAGCTTTTATGACAAAAACGATGGATATGTTTTACAATGACATTGATGATGTCGAGCATGAGAATATTTCTATGATGACTATGATCAGAATGATTTCATGTTCGAAAGGTACTTGATGCGATTATTGCTTTGATTTTCCAAAAATAGCTTCTAAAACGTTCGTGGAAGGTTCTGTACTTCAAACGCTCATAACTTTCTTATACTAAATCGGATCGACCCGAAACTTGTTTCTGAGTCTTCAGGTGTCGGTTTATGTATGCTGTTATTCGTTGCCAGTCTCATCTTATAATAATTGTTCCTTCAAGGTGAGACAAAGCAACCACGGTTATTCCATAATGTAATCGGAGGTTACAGACCTTACGTCACTCCGATGGACACATGACTTTCTTTGGGCTCTCATGCATGCTGCTTATATGATATATGTATATGATATATGTATATGATATATGTATATGTATATGGGGGATATGGGGAAAAGGGCCATATGTTGCGCTATAGACGCATTTCCACCTGGTCAGTTGGGGTAATTTATCATCCCGGACGCGGGATGCCCGAACGCGAGACATATGTGGGGGAGCCGACGTTGCTCGGCGCTATGACATGTTCTATTTTCTATATATATGAAGAAGAAATATTTTTCAAAGAAAGCTAAGCATGCATGGCATCCGCCCTAAGAGGCACTCATATGTACAGGTTACTCTTCTACCTCATGATATGCTCTGTATTTCCATTCTGTTATTATTCATATTTATATCCCGTACTGTGTTACTATTCATTCCTTACATACTCAGTACATTGCTCGTACTGACCCCCTTTCCTCGGGGGCTGCGTTTCATGCCGCGCAGGTACACCCAGATGAGTAGAAGCTATTATAGAAGATGTCCCAGCGGAGTCGGCAAGCTCCATTTGCTCTGGAGTGTTGTCGGGTCAGAGTACTCTGCTATGATGTCTTGTTCGAAGTTAGAGACTTTGCAGACAGAGTCGTGGGTATAGAGTGTCGGTACTGTAAACGGCTCCACCAGCCTATGTGTCATTTTATGTTATGTTATAAAGTCCATACGATCACAGATTATATTTGAATTGAGTACGATGAAAAGAAAGATTTGGAAAGCTTTACTATGTATTTCATTATATTTGATTTAAGAGTTCAAAAGATACTATGTGGGTAAGAAGAGTCAGCGGGTTCGCTCGGCTCCGGGTATGGGGTCGGGTGCCCATCACGCCCTAGTAAGATCGGGGTGTGACAATAGAATCCACAACTACAACAATCAAAATACTAAATAAAATTAATTCATCCTTTCTACACAAACAACCACTCACATGGCCACAACCATACACATACATATTTCATGAATTCCATGCATTTCTACATACAACAACATGCATAAACCATCCATAACATACATAAAAGAAGATTGAACCTTACCTTCCTCCACTTGTCTTCTTACTTGGCTAGGGTTTATAAATCACCCAAATGAATGCTTGTCTTGCTCCAACAACTCCCTCATGTTAATGAGGACCTTCCAATTGGTGGAAATACTAGAAGAAAATAATTTTTCTTGGTCAATTTCTATGACCGCATTTCTCCTAGTCATGGCCGAATGGCCTTATTTTTCTCTCCAAGTTTCTTGTGTTGTAAAAAGATGAATAATTCTCTTGATTTTTCATTACTCATCTCTCTCTATATATATATATGGCTTCTACCAACACAAGGTGGACACATGTCCCCTTTCTTGATGTTTCTTAAATTAAACAAATATGCCAACTTGTCTTGCTATGTAAGCTTAGTCCATATGTATTTATAATTAGCCTCATTAAATAAAAATGTGCACAGATACTTATATGCCACACGACCAACATGTCCCCTTCAAGAACCTTCTTGAATATTTTGTGAAATTCCCATTTTTCCCCTAGCCTTCCGCAATATTACTATGAGCCATTTTGTGAATTTCCTTTTTTACCCTTAACCCTTCTCAATATTTCCATACTAATAAACAAATTGTATATTAAAATAATTTTGGAACATAGTCTTGCCCTTAACCTACCACGACCACCTTGAAATATCCGAATGTATAAAATACGGGATATAACATATACGTTCACCACAATCCACCATTTCTTTTCAGTTTCTATACATTTATGGTTATAGCTTACTATCGCGTTTTCTCATGTATCACACTTGTTTCATGGTCTAAATGTCATTTATGACGTATTCATTATCACAACACACCAACATTTATGATTCAATCCAACAACCATCCAAACATGGCACTGTTCACTCCTTAATGACCCATTTCCTATATTTTTCTACAATTCAAGTATCTTAATCTTCCATTACCTTAAACAAGATGGTTTAGTCATTAAACATACCTTAGATGATGGTTGAACAAGTCTTGAGTGGAGTTTCTCCTCTAGCACAAAAACCCTACTTCACCTCTTTTGGTTTTTCTTTGAGGAAGATGAACTTTAGCTAGGTTTCACACTCTTTGCTTCATGGATTTGGTGTTATTGATCATGGATTTCTCTTGATTTCCTTGTGGAAGAGTAATGGAGAATATTCTAGATGTTTCTTGAAGAGAGGAGAGTGGAGATGAAATGAGAACGAAATGAAAAAGGGTCCCTTATACTTAATTTAAAAGCTTGTCGGACCATGTTATACGGACCAACATACGGTCCGTACTATTTATACGAACCGTATGTGTGGTCGTATAATTGGTCCAGTAGCTGGTGCCCTCCTTGTCCAATGATACGGTCCAACATACAACTGGTACAATTTATACGGTCCGTATAATGCCCAGTGGTTCCATTTTCGTTCCCGTTGACTCGTTTGATCTCCAATCCTTATGGAACCTTCTTGGCACCCGTTTAACATCTCAATATAAATATTAGGGGCGTTATTACTCTTCTCTAGGACATCATTATGCCATCATAGACTAGTTGCTCGAAATTCTTATCTGATACAAAACATATGATTCACTTTCCTTGGCAACTTTCTTTCCTTGCGTTATATGCCTTTGAAATCTCGTTGAGGGTCATCAAATACTATTTCTTACTCATCAAAACATCGTATATGCTATGTCCTTTGTTAGCCTATTCACTGATATATACAGGGGATTTTCCAAGGTGTAACTTTCTCCCCCCCCCCCCCCCTTTGGAACATTCGTCCTCGAATGTTAAACACTCGGGATTCTACAGAAATTTTGCCAGAGTTTCCCCTGTAACTTGGCACTACCAACCTGTCATAACAACCCATAATATCATCGCCTCACATGGCTACATCACAATATCAACATATCTATGGCCACACACGACCAAAAGTATAAAGATAAAGCATACATACCTTATATTGTTGGTGTTTCATCTTGGATGTCCTCTAGGAGTCGAAATAAATGTGGGTACTTGGACTTCATCTTCACTTCTGCCTCCCAAGTCATTTCTTCCCGATTGTTGTTTCGCCATAAGACCATGACTGAAGCTACCTCTTAATTTCGATGTCTTCGCACTTGCCTGTCTAGAATAGCAATAGGCACTTCTTCATAGGTTAGCTTTTTTGTCACTTGCACATCATCTATCGGAAAAATCTTTGTGGGATCTCCAATAAACTTGCGGAGCATCGAAATGTGAAAGACTGGATGGACTGATTCAAGCTCCGAAGGCAAGTCCAATTCATAGGCTACATGACCCACTTTGCGGATAATTCTATAGGGTCCAATGTATCTAGGACTTAGCTTCCCTTTCTTACCAAATCTCATCACCCCTTTCATTGGCGATACTTTCAAAAATACCCAATCATCAACCTGAAATTCCAGGTCTCGTCGGCGATCGTCTGCATAAGACTTTTGGCGACTTTGGGCTATTAGCAACCGATTTCGGATCACCTTAAATTTTTCCACCGCTTGCTGAATCAATTCGGGGCCTATTAATTGTGCTTCTCCTATTTCAAACCATCCAACTGGGGATCTACATTTCCTTGTTGGCAATTTGGGCACTGTGCTACAAATTCGGCTATGTCTCTCTTCATGCCATCCCACCAATACATCATCTTGAGATCGCGATACATTTTGGTTGCACCTGGGTGAATAGAACATCGAGAACAATGTGCCTCTTCTAGAATTCGTCGGCGCAATTCTGCTACATTCGGCACACATAGCCTGCCTCGGTATCTAAGAATCCCATCCATAGAAACTTCAAATGAGGACTTCTCTTTTCCATGAGATGTGTCTCTGTAACGACGCAATTGAGGATCTTCATATTGCCGTTCTTTTACTTCCATATCCAAGGATGAAATTGTGGCATCATTGATACTAATCCCCACATTACCCGAATCCATTACACGTACTCCAAGATTAGCTAGCTGACGGAGCTCATGAACCATTTCTTTCTTTTCTGGAGAGACTCCACATAAACTACCCATTGATCGATGGCTAAGCGCATCGGCTAGTACATTTGCTTTTCCGGGGTAGTACAAGATGTTCACATCATAATCTTTTAACAATTCTAACCACCGCCTCTGCCGCACGTTCAATTCCTTTTGCTTGAAAATTTATTGAAGACTTTTGTGATCTGTATAGATATCAACATGCACACCATACAAATAATGTCTCCATATTTTTAAGGCATGAATGACCACTGCCAATTCGAGATCATGAGTTGGATAATTCCTTTCATGTTTCCGTAATTGTCTCGAAGCATATGCAATAACCTTCCTATGCTGCATCAATACGCATCCTAATCCGGCACCCGAAGCATCACAATATACCACGTAGCCATCTGACCATTCTGGAAATGTTAAGACCAGAGCTGAGGTCAATCTACCTTTTAACTCTTGGAAACTACGTTCACAAGCATCATTCCACTGAAATTTGGCTGATTTCTGGGTTAGCTTCGTCAATGGGGATGAAATAGATGAAAAACCCTCTACGAATCGTCTATAATACCCTGCCAAACCCAGAAAACTACGGACTTCTGTAGGAGTCGTAGGCCTTGGCCAAGTCTTCACAGCTTTAATCTTCTGAGTGTCGACTCGAATGCCATCATCGGAAATAACATGACCCAGAAATGTCATAGAATTTAGCCAAAACTTGCACTTTGAGAACTTCGCATACAATTCTCGGGCTCAAAGAATGCCAAGAACAATTCACAAATGATCTGCATGTTCTGATTCCGTGCGAGAATACACCAGAATATCATCAATGAATACTATCACAAATAGATCCAAAAGAGGCCTGAATACATTGTTCATCAAATTCATAAACACGGTCGGAGCATTGGTCAACCCAAATGACATCACTCTAAATTCATAATGGCCATATCTCGTTCTGAAAGCTGTCTTGGGAATATCTGCCTCTCTAACCCTTACTTGATGGTAACCCGACCTCAAATCTATTTTAGAAAACCACTTGGCACCTTGCAATTGATCGAATAAGTCATCAATCCTTGGAAGAGGATATTTGTTCTTTATCGTCACTTTGTTCAATTGCCTGTAATCAATACAAATTCGTAGAGAACCGTCTTTCTTTCTCGCGAACAGGACCGGTGCTCCCCACGGCGATGAACTGGGTCTAATAAACCCCTTTTCAAGCAAATCTTTCAACTGTGCCTTTTAACTCTTTCAACTCTGCTGGAGCCATTCGATAAGGAGGAATAGAAATAGGATTGGTATCCGGGAACACATCAATGGCGAAGTCGATCTCTCTTTCTGGAGGAAGGCCTGGAAGCTCATCAGGAAATACATCTGGGAATTCATTCACTACCGGAACGGATCCGAAAGTTGGCGACTTTGCCTCGGTGTCATGGAACCGAACTAGCTGATAAATATAGCCCTTGGCTATCATCTTCCTTGCCTTAAGGCAGGAAATAAACCTACCCTTCGGAGTTGCTGCATTACCCTTCCATTCAAGCACGGGCTCTCCCGGAAATTGGAATCGAACCACTTTCTATCGGCAATCAACATTAGCATAACACGATGCCATCCAATCCATGCCCATGATTACATCGAAATCTAACATTTCTAACTCAATCAAATCAGCCGTGGTCTGGCGATCACATATCACAACTACACAATTGTTGTACACTTGTCTTGCTATCACGGGATCACCAACCGGAGTAGACACCTCGAAGGGTTTGATTAGCTCAGGTTTCACCCCAATACAACCAGCAACATATGGAGTAATATAAGAGAATGTAGAACCCGGATCTATCAATGCATACACCTCACGGGAGAATATAGACAATATACCTGTAACCAGATTCGGAGAAGACTTGAGATATTGTCGCCCCGCTAAAGCATGAACACGGGGCTGAGTGGCACCTGAAGTAGATGTTGCCCCTCTGCCTCTACCTCAACCTGCTGACATCTGAGAAGTCTGCCCTACCGGGCATACCGATGAAGAACCAGTTGCTGAGCCTGTGGGCTGAACCCCACCTCTACCATACCGCGAGGGACAATCTCGCATCAAATGCCCAACCTGTCCACAAACATAACAAGCGTCTGTGTCCTGGCGACACGGCCCTGAGTGTAACTTCCGGTATCGGCTACATCGTGGAACTGGTGGTCTCCTCTGGCTGTAATCACCCCCAAACTCAGAACCCAAAGCTCTCGAACTCTGACCCTGTCCTGAAGGAAAAGAGCGATCAAATCCCCTATCCGCAAATCGTGGAGGCGCACTAGTCACTGACTGACATGAATGTCGAGAATAGGTCTACCGCGGTCCCCCACTATAATCACTGCCTGTGCCCATAGATCTAGCCTTTTTGCTTTGTCTTCTATCACTATCGCGATCACCCCTTTGTGGTTGTTGTCGTCCCACTAAATTCTAGGCATGGGCTTATATCCGGGAAATATCCATCCCTTCTTGCAAGGAGGTCATCAAACAATCTTTGAACAAATGTGGCCCCAAGCCACTCACAAATCGATGTACACAATCTCCCGTGTCGGCCACCATAGTCGGGGCATATCTCGCCAAGGAATTAAATTGCATGCCATACTCTCGGGCACTCATATTTCCTTGCTTCAAATATAGAAATCTATCCGCTCTAGCTCGGCGGACCTCGGGTGGCAAATAGTGACGAATAAATGCATCCATGAATTCTTGCCAAACCAGAGGATGCGCATTCTCTCCTCTTGATAATACCCAGTTGTTGTACCATAAAACTGCCACATCCCGGAGTCTATAAGATGCCAACTCCACAGACTTAGTTTTGGAGGCATGGACAATCTTCAATGTCCTCAATATCTCATCTATGAAACATTGCGGGTCTTCATCCGTATTTGACCCGAAGAATTCCGGAGGATTGAGACTCATAAAATCACGGGCTTTGTTGCTTGCTTCCCGATCACTTGGGCCCACATTTTGTTGTTGTGCCTGAGCGGCAACCAATTGTGTCAATAACTGGATGGCCTCGGTCATTTGTTGACCCGAAGCAACCGGTGGGGGAATTGGAGCTAGGGCTCCTCCTTGTTCTTCCACATTAGGCGGGGTAGAAGAAGTGTTAGACAAGGCCTCATTATGAGATTCACCTTCTTCTATATTCGTCGGAGGTTATTTCTCTACCCGCCTCTTTGTCGTAGTCTTGCCCTTCTGGGCGGCTGTAGCCTTTCCCTTTGGCGGCATTCTAAAATCATAACACACTATTAGGGAGGATTAAATCTTATACACGGCTCTATCGCACGATCTCATGAGAAGAAAGATGGTCATTTTTCCTAAATGCCCTGTAGCCACTTGTTTATTGATATGGCGCGCAACACACCATAAACAAAACTCTACTAGACACGGCTCGTAGACACTTCCTAGGATGGAACTGCTCTGATACCACTTTTGTCACGACCCAGCTAGGGGCCGCAACGGGTACCTGGGGCTAACCACCGAGCACCGCTCGTTCTACCTCTTACCATGCTCACTTAGCTCTTTTATCACATTTATACTCAAGTCATAAGAACGTCATATTTCATTTGTAAACATAAATAGTTTCATATACATAAGCCATTTAGGCTATACAAATAATATATATACAATTATACCATCATGACCTTGTCAGACCACATAACTCACACTGAGTATCTACGAGCCTCTAAGGAAGTACAAAACGCATAGACGGAACAGGACCCCGTCGAGCCCAACATATACAAATATACACAAAAGAGTAATCAAGTACCTCCGGAACAAAGGAGTGCTTTCAATCGGCTAACAACTCCTATGAGTCTGGCTCAAGCTCGCCTCCCTGTCTACCTGTGGGCATGAACGCAGCGTCCAAAGAAAACGGACGTTAGTACGAACATTGTACTGAGTATGTAAGGCAAGAATGAAATAAATATAATAGGAAGATCATGAGCCATAAGAGAGAGATATAACCTGCAAGAGTGTCATAAGCTAATACATTTCATACATATATCATATTTTACATAATCATGGCACATATGTCATCATATCACATATCTCGTCATATCACATATCTCGTCACATAACATGTCTCGCCACATCACATGTCTCGTCACATCACATATCTCATCGTTATCCCGCGTTCGGGTAACCATCATATGCCGCCCACTAGTGGTGATCATGCCCGGCAATCTAGGCTCGGTGTAACATCGCAGCCCGCCTTAGCGGTGACATACCCGACCATCTAGGCATGGTGGAACCATATGCAGCCCGCCTTAGCGGTGACATGCCCGGCCATCTAGGCAAGGAGGAATATCATCATTACAAAATCAATTATTACCCATCACTATTACACGTCTCGTGAACGTATCACAATCTGATAATGGCTTGGCATATTCATACATAACATAGGCATATCATAAGCTAGCATCATTAATCATCTTATAGACATATCATGACTTTACATCATTTCACATTTAGAATTAGGAGCATACATTAGTCTTTAAAGACAACCATAGCTATGTCGGGGTGACGTAAGGTCGTAAACCCCCGATTACATTATGAACATTTATGAGTACTTTGCCTCACCTTGAAGGAAATAGTGCATAAGGTGAGTGTAACAACAATGACATCATCAGCGTTATGGGATTATCATACCATGAACCATCAAATCTGTATACTTTAACTCATTATCATCATTATAATGCTTGTATGTAATTTAGTACATTTAAGGACTCATAAGTTCCATCATATAAGAGGATCATGGAAAGTTTGAAAGATTCATGCCTTTGAAGGAAGGGTAAGTCTTACATACCTTTGACGTTTAACTAAGCTATCACTTGCGTGTTCTCCTTTAATGCACACGTTCTACCTTCGAGAGGATTTATATCGTCATTAGCTAAGCAATTATAAGAACGGGCTTTCTAAAGCTAGGGAAAATTGGGCAGCACTTCCTTTGTTGATACTATTTTCCCCATATTCTATATCAACTCCCAACGCTCACAACAACATTCACAATATTGCAATCAACAATCATCATTTATATACGTTCACCACAATCCACCATTTCTCTTCAATTTCTATACATTTATTCTTATAGCTTACTATCGCGTTTTCTCATGTATCACACTTGTTTCATGGTCTAAATGTCATTTATGACGTATTCATAATCACAACACACCAACATTTATGATTCAATCCAACAACCATCCAAACATGGCACTGTTCACTCCTTAATGACCCATTTCCTATATTTTTCTACAATTCAAGTATCTTAATCTTCCATTACCTTAAACAGCATGGTTTAGTCATGAAACTTACCTTAGATGATGGTTGAACAAGTCTTGAGTGGATTTTCTCCTCTAGCACAAAAACCCTACTTCACCTCTTTTGGTTTTTCTTTGAGGAAGATGAACTTTAGCTAGGTTTCACACTCTTTGCTTCATGGATTTGGTGTTATTGATCATGGATTTCTCTTGATTTCCTTGTGGAAGAGTAATGGAGAATATTCTATATATTTCTTGAAGAGAGGAGAGTGGAGATGAAATGAGAATGAAATGAAAAAGTGTCCCTTATACTTAATTTAAAAGTTGGCCGGAACATGTTATACGGACCAACATACGGTCCGTACTATTTATACGAACTGTATGTGTGGTCGTATATTTGGTCCAGTAGCTGGTGCCCTCCTTGTCCAATTATACGGTCCAACATACGGCTGGTACAATTTATACGGTCCGTAGGTTGGTCCGTATAATGCCCAGTGGTTCCATTTTCGTTCCCATCGACTCGTTTGATCTCCAATACTTATGGAACCTTCTTGGAACCCGTTTAACATCTCAATATCAATCTTAGGGGAGTTATTACTCTTCTCTAAGACATCATTATGCCATCATAGACTCATTGCTAAAAATTCTTATCCGATACACAACATATGATTCGCTTTCCTTGGCAACTTTCTTTCCTTGCGTTATATTCCGTTGAAATCTCGTTGAGGGTCATCAAATACTATTTATTACTCATCAAAACATCACATACGCTATGTCATTTTTTATCCTATTCACTGTAAATATACAGGGGATTTTCCAAGGTGTAATAGAAGTCAATCTACCTTTTAACTCTTGGAAGCTACATTCACAAGCATCTATCCATTGAAACTTCGCTGATTTCTAGGTCAACTTTGTGAGCGGTGCAGGAAGAAAAACCCACAAAAAATCTCCTATAATAACCTGCTAAGCCCAGAAAGCTACGAACCTCCGTAGGAGTTGTAGGCCTCGGCCAAGTCTTCACGGCCTCAATCTTTTGGCTATCCACTCGATTACCATCGGCTGCAACAATATGTCCCAGAAATGTCACCGAGTTCAACCAAAACTCACACTTAGATAATTTTGCAAACAACTCTCGAGTTTGAAGAACTCTGAGGACAGTACGCAAATGATCCACATGTTCTGCCTCGGATCTAGAATATAACAAGATGTCATCGATGAATACAATCACAAACAGGTCTAGGAAGGGCCTTAACACATTGTTCATTAAATCCATAAATACTGTCGGTGCATTAGTTAGGCCAAATGACATTACCCGGAACTCAAAATGGCCATACCTTGTTCTGAAGGCTGTCTTAGGGATATCTTTCTTCCTAACTCTGACCTGATGATACCCGGATCTCAAATCTATCTTTGAAAACCATTTGGCACCTTGCAACTGATCAAATAAGTCATCAATCCTCGGTAGAGGATATTTGTTCTTAATCGTCACCTTATTCAATTGCTGATAGTCAATGCACATTCTCAAGGAGCCATCTTTCTTTCGGACAAACAATACGGGTGCTCCACACGGGGATGAACTAGGCATGATAAAGCCTTTCTCAAGCAAGTATTTCAATTGCTCCTTCAACTCTTTCAATTCTGCGGGTTCCATTCTACTAGGAGGAATGGATATAGGCTTAGTGGCTGGAAACACATCAACAGAAAAATCAATCTCCCGCTCAGGAGGAAGGCCTGGAAGGTCTTCCGAGAACACATCCGAAAATTCATTTATCACGGGAACTGACTGAAGAGTTGGCGATTCAGCTTTTACATCTTGAACCCGAACTAGATGATAGATACATCCTTTCGTGATCATTTTCCTTGCCTTTAGATAGGAAATAAACCTACCTCTTGGTGACGCAGTATTCCCATTCCATTCTAAAACTGGTTCTCCCGGAAATTGGAAACGAACCACTTTCATTCTACAATCGACATTGGCATAGCAAGAAGCAAACCAATCCATGCCCATAATAACATCGAAGAGTACCATCTTTAGCTCATGCAAGTCAATCATGGTACGACGATCACAAATCATAATTACACAATTTCTATACACTCGGCTAGCTATTACCGATTCACCAACGGATGTGGACACCTCAAAAGGTTTGATTGACTTCGGTTTGACTCTAAACCGATCCGCAACATACGGAGTAACATATGACAAAGTGGAGCCTGGATCAATCAAAGCATATACATCATGAGAGAATACCAATAATATACCTATGACCACGTCAGGAGAAGACTCAAGATCTTGGCGTCCAGCCAAAGCGTAAACACGGTGCGGAAGACCGCTAGAACTGGGAACTCTCCCTCTGCCTCTACCATGGCCGACTGGCGCATGTGAACCTAGCCCCATAGGGCATACAGATGTTGTATATCCAGCTACCGACCCTGAAGGTTGGGTCCTACCTCTACCATGAACTGAGGGGCAATCACGCATAATATGGCCTGGTTGACCACATGAATAACAAACATCCGAACCCGATTGGCATGGACCCGAATGTAACTTCCCACACTGGGAACATCGTGGCACGTGTGATCTCGCCTGAACCGAATCACCTCTGAACTAAGATCCCGAAAGGCTCTGACTTGGCTCGGAATGAGTGGATCTATCAAATCTCTGGCCTGAAAACCATGGAGGAGTACTGGTGTCACGACCCAGCCCCGTGGGCCGCGACTGGCACCCTACCTGGGTGCCTAGACCGAATCACCCATTAATTATAAGGTCCAAACGTATTTCTGAATTTTACGAGATCATATCAAATGCAATTTATATCAAAATATGTCTTAAGCGGTCGCACAAATCAAATACAAACTGAGCGGCGGAATAGACATCGCCGGTCAAAAGTACAAACATAAGCATAAGGGCCATTTGGGGCCATCATAACAAGCAGGCCGCTTTAAGACCAGAAAACGAAATCAACCAACATATACAGGACCCTCACCCCACATATATGACTACAGGCCTCTACGAATTCAAAACAAAGACATATGGCGAGACAGGGCCCCGCCGTACCCAAATAGTCAAATATACCGAATATATACAAAGCAAAAAGAGTCTGTACCAAAAGTGGACTCCGGATCAAATAGGAGTACTCCGGAATAGCAAGAAGTGAAGCCTACTGCGGAGGATCACCGATATCTGCACCTGCGGGCATAAAACGCAGCCCCCGAAGAGAGGGGGTCAGTACGAAATATGTACTGAGTATGTAAAGCACGGAGTACAGAAATATGGATCAAAACCGAAAGCAAATCAAATGTCAAAGTGGAGTACAATTGGGTATGTCAAAATCTGTAGCGAAATCATATACGTATACATAATGCAATTGAAATCATGCAAACGCTTAGGAACGTGGTCGCCACTCCGACGCTGGCGCCACACACAGCATAACACCAGAAGGTTTCAAATCTCCGTACATCCCCGAACACAAACATAATCATAGGTGAGCGTATCGCATCACGAGCCATATCACAGCATAACTCCAAACGGAACCCGGCCCTATGGCGAAGCCTCGGGAACCGTAACACAGCATACGGCCGAATTATCATAAGGCGCACGAATCAAAACCGGCCCGGGAACCAGTGAACGAAGTCATAATAAGGCACGAGCGGAGTCGTGAGCAAACAAATGCAAATCATACTTCAAAATAGTCTTTCAAAGCAGAGTAATCCCATAAGTCATTTCATAATACAAAATAGTCGAATACTTAGTCGATATAAGGTTTCATTTCACAAAACATTTCCAAATAGTACGTATAGCTCAAAACGTAACTTAGCGTATCATAATATTCAAAATACATCTCATAGGAGGGAGTTTCAAAATCGAAAGTATCGTATCCAACTTTATTCACAAAGATAGCCCAATAAGACAAATAGGGCGTTTCAGGGTAGCGGGCCCACCTCGAGTCAAAGTGAGGTGGCGAACTTATCTTTACGAACATTTATATGCCAAAGGTCATACATGGTCGTTTCTAGGTTACCCGACCACATTTCGATAGGTTTCAAACGAGTGGTGGCATTCTAGCCGAAATAGAGCCCTTAGGCTTCAATCGAATTGAATGAATAGTAACTTTTCTGTGGATCGGGTTTCGAGGAGCAGAAATGCTCCGGAAGTTCTCATATTCGTCTAACACACTAAGATATGCCAAATGAAGGAGTGGGAAGCTTTACATACCTTACAGACGTCGTATGCTCTCCCAAAAGTCAAGTCCCGTTCCGTCTGAAATCTGCAAATGGTCAAAGTTACCAATTGAGATTCTTAGGCCTAAAAATGCCTTTAACATCATTTTTGCCTACCGAAATTTCGGCAGCATTTCCCCTATAAATCTAACATCCCCGAGGCTTAGCTCGGCTCAAAATACATCAACCACAACAGCCCACACATCAACAAACAACACAAGCCACAATCAAACCATTCTAGCTTCAAAGTTCTACTTTATTACCTAAGTTGGCAACTTTCATTCAAACTTTCAAAACTCCAATTCTACATCTACATAATTGTATTCATTTCCGCATTCAAACTTATACAATCACATCCTAACTACAATCCAAGCCATACACGAAATTGCCCCAAAATCCATTACTTTCCATAATTCTTCAAAACATCGAAAATTCACGACGAACATTCTAACTCGCGTCGTTTCATTCCGAATTCATTAACATCATTAGAAATTCATATTTAAAGTCTTTAGCACTCTAAATATACAATGATATACATAATGATACCGAAGGTATACGCTTTCCAATAATATCCGAAATCATTTTCCAACGCCAATTTAATTCATCAATCAATCATTTACGACGTAAGGGTCACAACAATGCATTATACCAACTTAAACAAGATCAATTCACATCATTTTTTCCTCCCTATGGCTCACGGCCAATACACACTATACACACACACCCACGGCTTTCTATTTACATCCAAGTTACGGGATTCTCGTCTAGTCTCAATCCTTAACATATTCACATCAATTCTATAACATTAAAGGGGCAAAATTCTTACCTTTTCTTTGAAAACCCGACTTGTCGTAAACGTCGTTCTTGCGCCAAACTAATTATACCCCGTTGAAGAGGGCCTTGAGTACTTCACAAATATGCAAAAATTAGGATTTTTGGATCAACAATAGAACTTCGGAATTTTCTTTCTCCTTTTTCCCTAGCTACGGCCGAAAGCCCTTTCTTGTTGGTGTTCTTGATTTTGTTCTAGTTTTCTTGATAATTCTTAAGTATATCACATATATATCCATTTAGGGGTCATGTGCATAGCACATGACCCTTTAAAAGTGGGCTTGGGCCACTTGCTATGGCCGGCCCCCTTCAATTGTTGGGCTTCATTTGAGTTATAATTTCTTTGGACCAATTCTTGAAAAGTCCCGTTTTGTAATTCCCGAAACTAATTTCCGAAATCCCAAATTTATCCTCGGCCTTCCCCGAGGTCTTGACATTAATGATTCCATAACCAACATAGTAACATTTACTAAAATCAAATTATGTCCTTCTAACACCCAAGTCGTAATTATTTCTCGATTTCCAATTATACGAAAACACGGGACATAACAACTGGTCATAGAATAGACTGAATGCCTAGAAAACTGCTGCCTGTGCCCGCCTCTAAACTCACTCATCGGACCCGAAGGTCTAGCCCTCTTGCCATGTCCCCTATCATGCTCGCGTTCACTTCTTTGCTGTTGCAGACTTTCTTCTAAGATTTGAGCATGAGCCTTAATGCGTGCAATGTCCATATTGTCCTGAAGGGACGCAGTCAAGAACCTGTCCATCAAATGTGGCCCTAGGCCCTTCATAAATCGGTGCACTCGGTCACCCATATCCGCTACCATGGCTGAAGCATACCTAGCCAAAGAATTGAAGCAGAGACTATACTCTAAAGCACTCATGCTACCTTGCCTTAAATTCAAGAACTTATTGGCTCTAGCTCGCCGAACTTCCGGAGGCATATAGTGTCGGAGGAAAGCATCAACAAACTCTTGCCATACCGTGGAAGCTCTTCTGGGAACACATCCGGATATTCGTTTATCACGGGAATTGACTGAAGAGTTGGCGATTCAGCTTCTAGATCTTGAACCTGAACTAGATGATATATACATCCTTTCGTGATCGTTTTCCTTGCCTTGAGATAGGAAATAAACCTACCTCTTGGTGACGCAGTATTCCCTTTCCATTCTAAAACTGGTTCTCCCAGAAATTGAAAACGAACCACTTTCATTCTACAATCGACATTGGCATAGCAAGAAGCCAACCAATCCATGCATATAATAAGATCGAAGTCTACCATCTTTAGCTCATGCAAGTCAATCATGGTACGACGATCACAAATCATAATTACACAATTTCTATAAACTCGGCTAGCTATTACCGATTCACCAGCGGGTGTGGACACCTCAAAAGGTTTGATCGACTCCGGTTTGACTCTAAACCAATCCGTAACATACGGAGTAACATATGACATCTCTCCTACGTCCCCATGAAACCTTAGTTACTAAACCTTAATTTAGCTATGGCCACCTTGGCCGCTGGCCAGCCGTTACTGGCGGCTGGTCAGCCTCCACCAACAACCAACATTATACACTACCCACCCCTCACTCACCCGCAATCCCATGATATTCATCCAACTCTCGCGTCCACTTCTTCTTCTCCAAACTATGCTCAAACACTCGTGCATGGAACAATTCCCACGTCCAATGCCCACTGTGATCCCATACCAATGAAGGAGGTAACATATGTTGATGGCATCCCTGTTGTGAATTGGACAACTGCTGAAGTATCTAGAATGGAGCAGATTGAAAACCTACAACATGCCATTGTTGGTAAGTTTTCTTATGGATGGTCGGAGTTGCAAGAATTAATAACTATTATCCCTCAACAGTGTGGTGTGAAAGGAAAGTGTGATATTGGTCTCTTGAGAGATAGACACTTATTGATAAGATGTTCTCTAATGGAGGATTTCATTAATATGTCCTTGAAGGGTGCCTTTTGGTTGAAATCTAAGGATGGTTTTACGTATCAAATGAGGCCACTAATTTATGATTCTACCTTTAAGTTTGAGGAAGAAACGTCAATAGCCATGGCTTGATTCATGTTTCCAAATCTGCTTCCCACGTATTTTGTCAAAGAATCTTTGTTTACTTTGGCATCCGCAGTTGGGAAACCCTTAGTATTGGACATGGCCACCATAAACAAAACTAGGCCTAACTGCGCAAGGGTTAAGGTTCAAGTAGATTTGCTATCTGATCTTCCTAAGTTTGTTCTGATGGAAATTGAAGATGACAAGACTAAGGAGATTAGGGTGGAAAAGGTAAGAATAAAATATGATCATTTACCAAAGTATGGCACATAATGCATGTTGCAAGGTCATGCAAATGAGGACTGTCGTGTATTGCATCCTGAACTGGTGGCAGACATAAACGAGGATGCAAAGAAAGAGGAGAAGGAGCATGAGAAGGGGGATGTATCAAACATGGCTACAACATCTACAATAGGAAGAAGAAGAAGAAGAAGAAGAAGAAGAAGAAGAAGAAGAAGAAGAAGAAGAAGAAGAAGAAGAAGAAGAAAGCAGTGATGGAGATATCCTGTCTAAACATATGTGCCTAAAGTTCTATCAAGTGGGAAGGTTGTTACTTATCCTGGAATCAATGACAAAGGAAAAAACAAAACTAAGATTCCTGATGAGGCTGGGAACAAGAGTGTTCTTGCCCCTGAAAGAGCAGTTTCTACATATAATAATTTTGATGTGTTAGAAAAAATCATAGAAGGAGAAGTCAATAACAGTGTAAAGGATCAGGGAGCAGATGACAAGGTCAAGGAGGTAGAAAAGGTCAATGATAGAGAAGATACCATAAAAAATACAGAAAGGAAAATGGATTCAAATGGTGAACAAGCAGGGCAAACAACAAAAGATGTGTATGAAAGTGTGGGAGAGATGGTTGATGAGGGTGTCATTGCTGTTGAGGAAGATGATCCTAACAAGAATTTAGAAGACAGAAGTGCAAGTGTGGGGTACATTATTGATGAAGGTGTCATTGCTGTTGAGGAAAATGATCCTGACAACAATTTAGAGGACATACGTGCAAGTGTGGGAAAAATGATTGATGAGGGTGTCATTGCTGTTGAAGAAAATGATCCTGGAAAAAAGTTAGAGGACAGAGGTGCAAGGTATCAGGATCTTAGGATACAAAATGCATGTGAAATTACATGCCATTCTAAGCATGGACATGCCTCAGGATTTATCATGGAACAGACATCACAAATTCTCCATTATAGCTTTAATGGAGCCTTTTCAACACTTTAGGCATATTTAGGGATTTAGAAGGAGATTAGGTATTAGATATGCTCATTACAACTGCAATGGTAAAATATGGTTATTTGTAAATGATAATGTGGATGTGGAGATCCTGCAGGACCTAGAACAACAGATTACTATAAAGTTGCTTTTCCAAGATTGGAATAAGTCACTTATGGTAACTATGGTCTATGCAAAGTGTGATCATCTGGAAAGAATCAGTTTATGGGATAGTCTGTATAGTTTGGCTGATCAAATGGAATTGCCTTGGTTGGTAGGGGGTGATTTTAATGTCATTATGAATGAAGATGAGAAGATTGGTGGTTTACCTGTATCTCCAGATGAATATGGGGATTTTGCATTTTGTATTAATTCATGTGAGCTGTTTGATATAAATTATAAGGGGAGTCTATTTACTTGGTGGAATGGGAGGGTAGGTAGTGACTATATTTTCAAGAGATTGGATAGGATAATTGCAAACTCTAAATTACAAGATTGGTTTGCACATATGGAGGTGCAACATTTATCTAGAACTGGCTCATACCATGCCCTTTTACTACTTACTTGTGGTGAATCTTCACAGCACATAAGGAAGCCTTTCAGATTTCTAAAATTCTGGATAGAACATGAATCTTTTTTAGAGGTGGTTAATCAGGCATGGATCACATATTTTAAAGGGGATGATTTTATCAGATTTAAGCTGAAATTGAAGAATGTGAAATCTGCTTTATCTGCTTGGAGTAAGGAAACTTTCAGTGATATTTTCAAGCAACTGGAAGTAAGGGAAGAGGTGGTGAGGATTAAAGAACAATGTTTTGAAGAGGATCCTACTCCAATGAACAGGATGGTGCTACAGCAAGCACAAAGAGCATTGAAAAAATATGTTCATTATGAGGAAGAATTTTGGAGACAAAAGTCACATATGACTAGTTTTACTGAGGGAGACAGGAATACAAGGTACTTTCGTAGTATTGTGAATGGTAGGAGAAAGAGATTGCAGATCAAAAGAATTCAGAATCAGCAAGGAGTATGGATAGAAGGGGAGTCACTTTTGGCAGAAAAAGCTTATAGATTTTACCAACAACAGTTCTCTCAAGAGGTTGATCATTAGACTTTGAATTGCTACAACATGTTCCTAGTATGGTGGATCAGGATACTAACAATCAGCTGGTAAGCATGCCAACTTTAGAGGAGGTAAAGAAGGTTGTATTTGAATTATCTGCAGATAGTGCTGGTGGTCCAGATGGTATGATTGGAATATTTTATCAGGTGTGTTGGGACATTGTTAGTGCTGATGTATACAATCTTGTGAAAGCCTTTTTTGATGGCCAAACTCTTCCAAAGTCAGTCACACATACCAACGTGGTACTTTTACCAAAGACGAATAACATTGAGACCTTTGCTGATATGAGACCAATCAGTCTCAGCAACTTCATCAACAAGGTTATTTCTAGAGTGGTTCAGGATAAACTGGAAGGCATTCTACCTTCTCTGATATCTCCCAACCAGTCTGGATTTGTTAAGGGCAGATGGATCATTGAAAATGTCCTTCTAACTCAAGAAGTTGTGAATGACATTAGACTTGACATGGCTAAAACATATGATAGAGTATCATGGAGTTACTTGATCAGAGTTTTAAGGAAGATGAGATTTGCATAAATTTTCATACATATGGTTTGGAGCCTGATAGCAAATAATTGGTATTCCATACTCCCTAATGGTCAAGCTTATGGTTTCTTTCATTCCACCAGGGGTGTAAAACAAGGAGATCCACTCTCTCCTGCTTTGTTCATCTTATCTGTTGAAGTTTTATCTAGAGCATTGAATTCTTTATTTGAGAATAATGAGTTTAGAAGTTATGGAATGCCCAAATGGAGTGCAAATCTGAATCATCTGGTATATGCAGATGACACAATAATTTTTTCATCTGCTGATGCTAGATCTTTGGAGCTAATTATGGAGGTATTACATGCATATGAGGAGGTATCAGACGAACTTATAAATAAAGGCAAGAGCTCATTCTATGTATACAGTAAGGTGTCTAATGTGCTGATACAATAGGTGAAGAATATTACTGGTTTTAAAAGAGGCACTTTTCCTTTTACATATTTTGGTTATCCTGTCACACATTCAAGGAAGAGGAAGGCTCATTACAATGATCTGATCAATAAAGTCAAGAATAGGCTGCAGACTTGGAAAGGAAGATTGCTATCATTTGGAGGAAAAGTTGTTCTGATCAATAATGTACTAATGAGTATGCTAATACATTTGTTGTCAACCATCAAACCTCCAAACTGTGATATCAATGATATGCACAAAATCTTCTCAAGATTCTTTTGGAATAACAGTGAGGATGGCAGAAGAAAACACTGGTCATCATGGCTAAATTTGTGTAAGCCAAAAGAGGAAGGAGGAGTAGGCTTTAGATCTTTGTTTGATGTATCTAAAGCCTTATGTGCAAAACATTGGTGGAAATTCAGGACAACAAATACTCTATGGGCAAACTACATATGGATCAAATATTGCAAAAGGCACAGTCCTCAGACTGTGCAGTGGAAGGGAGGTTCTCAAGTATGGAAGGCTATGATAGAGGCTAGAGATAATATAGAGAAAGAAATATGGTGGGAACCAAGGAGTGGAACTGCAAATGTATGGTTTGACAACTGGACAAAGCTAGGGGCTCTATATCACATCATTCCAGATGATTTTGTGATAGATGAGAGTGTTCAAGATGTAAAAGAACTTATGTTGCAGGATGGTTGGAATATAGGAAGATTGCAGCAGTTATTCCCTATGGATATTGTGGATCATATATTAGAAGAATTGCACTTTCATGAACCAAAAGAAGAGTGGGATAGTCCAAGATGGATGATGACAGCATCAGGAAAATTTACTGTATGCACTGCATGGGAATTACTGAGGAGCAAAGCAGTCAAGTCAGATATCTTTAAGAACATGTAGACATCAGGGGTACCTTTTAAGATATCTTTCTTTTTCTGGAGGTTATGGAAGTACAAAATACCAGTTGGAGAGGTAGTAAGAAGGATTGGGGTAGATACTGAGGCAACATGTTACTGCTGTGATCATAGGCAATATGAAACTATGGATCATTTGTTTGTTACAGGAAATGTTGCTACAAAACTGTGGACTTATGTTAAAACTGTTGTTGGCATCATAACACAGTTTCAACAAGTCAGGCAGATTCTTCAAGTCTGGTGGAATGCAGATTGCCCCTCAAAGTTCAGAACCATCTTTAAAGCTATTCCAATGGTCACTATGTGGCAGATATGGAAGTGGAGGAATACAGTCCTACATGGAGGGAGGATGTCCATCAACAAAGTGATTTATGAGATAAACATGATCATATATCAAATGTGTAGAATGAGGTTTCTAGGGCAGAACAACTTACCAAGATGCATACCTCAAATTCTACAAGTCTTTGAAGCATACAGGCCAAGAATTGTAAGCAAGATAGTGAAATGGGATTTTCCTATGCCAGGATGGTATAAATGTAATTCTGATAGAGCTTCTAGGGGAAATCCTGGACCAAGCTCTGTGGCCTTTTGTATTAGAAATGCAGTGGGTGATTTCCAGTATGCAGTAGTAAGAAGGATATCAGATGGTTCAAATTTGATAGCAGAAGCAAGGGCATTACATAAGGGTCTTAAGTACTGTGTTACACACAGTCAATTGCCAGTGGTGATGGAAACAGACTCAATGACTATGAAGATGATCTTAACTGGTCAGTGGGAGACTCCATGGAGTATATCAATGATCATAAATGATATTTCAAAGTTGAGGAGGGATAAGGAAGTGAGGGTGGAGAATGTTCTGAGAGAAGGAAATGGCCTGGCTGATTTTTTAACTAACTATGCTTTTGATTTTGTAGGTGATCATCATTTTCATAGTTTTACTTAACTTCCTATGAAAGCAAGTAAAATTCTAAATACATAAAAGTCACATATACCATACATGAGGATCAGGACAGCTAAGGACCATCATATCCCTGGAGATTAATAGCAAGCTAGAGAGCAGTAGCAGCAACAAGGTTGCATCTCAACATGCCATGAATAGCACATGGACCTGTATGAAACTATCTTTGGTAGGGGTACAAGAGTGGTATTAGCTTGAAGCTCATTCTCTTGTAAGACTTCTAAAGATTGGTTCATTCAGGAAACTAGAGACAATGGCAAACAAAGGTCAACATCAAGGCAAGGAGATAACAGCTACATCTGAAGGAACATGGAGGAATTCTACTCCATCCTGGAAGCCTGAATATGTATTCATTTTGACTTTGAACCATAGCACCTGGTGAGAGCTTGTAGGTGTTTGAGATGGTATCAAGGCAAGGCAGAGGATCTGCAGTAGATTAGCTTCCATACAGTCTTTGGATGTAGTTTACATTTCAGTCCTTTTTTCCTTTTTCTAGGATTGTTTTCATTTGTTTTTTCTGTTCTTTTTCTTTCTTTACACTATTGTACAGAAAACTTAATATTTTTAATAAAACACTGCCAAACTTGGTTTCGTGGTTTTCATGCAAAAAAAAGAGTAACATATGACAACGTGGAGCCCGGATCAATCAAAGCATATACATCATGAGAGAATACCGATAATATACCTGTGACCATGTCAGGAGAAGACTCAAGATCTTGGCGTCCAGCCAAAGCGTAAACACGGTGCTGAGGACCGCTAGAACTGGGAACTCTCCCTCTGCCTCTACCATGGCCGACTGGCGCATGTGAACCTGGCCCCATAGGGTGTACAGATGCTGTAGATCCGACTACTGACCCTGAAGGCTGGATCCTACCTCTTCCATGAACTGAGGGGCAATCACGCATAATATGGCCTGGCCGACCTCATGAATAACAAACATCCGAACCCGATCGGCATGGACCCCAATGTAACTTCCCACACTGGGAACATCGTGGCACGTGTGATCTCATCTTGCCCGAATCACCTCTGAACTGAGATCTCGAAAGGATCTGACTTGGCCCGGAATGAGTGGATCTATAAAATCTCTGGCCTGAAAACCATGGAGGTGTACTGGTCATAGAATAACCTGAATGCCTAGAAAACGGCTGCATGTGCCCGCCTCTAAACTCACTCATCGGACCCGAAGATCTAGCCCTCTTGCCATGTCCCCTATCATTCTCACGTTCACTTCTTTGCTGTTGCAGACTTTCTTCTGAGCATGAGCCTGAATGCGTGCAATGTCCACATTGTCCTGAAGGGACGCAGTCAAGCACTTGTCCATCAAATGTGGCCCTAGGCCCTTCACAAATCGGTGCACTCGGTCACCCATATCCGCTACCATGGCCGAAGCATACCTATCCAAAGAATTGAAGCGGAGACTATACTCTAAAGCACTCATGCTACCTTGCCTTAAATTCAAGAACTTATCGGCTCTAGCTCGCCGAACTTTCGGAGGCATATAGTGTTGGAAGAAAAGCATCAACAAACTCTTGCCATACCGAGGGAGGTGCATTGGCTCCCCGTGAAGCCATCCAAACCGTGTACCAATGGATCTAGACATCTCTCAATCTATATGACGCTAACTCCACCGATTCGGTGTCCGAAGCATGTATCAACCGAAGCGTCCTCAACATACCATCAATAAAGTCCTGAGGGTCCTCATCTGGCTTTGATCTAAAGAATTCCAGAGGGTTCAAGGTAATGAAGCATGGGCCCTTGCACTAACAGCCCTATCACCATGCCTTGTACTTTGCCGCTGATTCTGGGCAACAACCAACTCAGTAAACAAATGTATGGCCTCTTTTACGTCTTGTCTTGAAGCATCCGGTGAAGGAGCCGGAGGTGCTGGAGCTGGGGCTGAGGCTCCCTCACGCTCCTCTAATATAGGTACTGAACGGGATGACTGAGATTGAGCCGCACTCTGGGACTCACTTTCCTCTGGTACCGGTGGCGGTGCTCTTTCAGCCCGCTTTTCTGCCGCCGTCTTGCCCTTTTGGGCTGCTGTAGCCTTTCTTTTTACAGGCATTAATGAAATACACAACACATGGTTAAGGAACAAGAAGTTCTTATATCATAGCTCTATCGCACGATTCTTATGAAGAAAGAAGGTCATTTATTCCTAAAATGCCCGCAGCTTCTTGTTTATAAGTGTGGCGCACAACACACCCATAACCTAGACTCTACTAGACATGGCTCGTAGACACACCCTAGGACTGAACTGCTCTGATACCACTTTTGTCATGACCCGACTAGGGGCCGCGACGAGCACCCGGTGCTATCCCACCCGAGCACCCCTTACATACACTTACACTTATATCTAGGTGAGCCACATATTCAAACATACATTTCTATTCATCAATCATGCTAGTCCCATTGGACAATAACACCTTTATATCATCATTGGCATCTATGCCACACCAATGTACATAAGCCGACAAGGCTACAAAATGATATACAAAACATAGGCCGACAAGGCCAAACATATCTAACCATATACACATGTCTACGAGCCTCTAAGGAGAGTATGTCATAACATATAGGCGGGACAGGACCCCGCTAGGCCCATAATTATATACACAAAAGAATAAGTACCCAAAAGCTATAGCTCCGAATGAAATGGAGCTCCGCTATGTAGACCCTGAGAATGTAGCTACGGATCAAGTCTGTCTCCCTGGGCACCTGCGGGCATGACGCAGCGTCCACAAACAAAAGGACGTCATTATGAAGAATGCACTTAGTATGTAAAGCATGATCAACATCAATATAGAAGCATAATAAGAAATTAGAGAAATAGCATAGGAGGGGAGATAGTAGTATCAATGTCATAAGCACTTACTTGCCTTTCATAGGAACTTTCCATTTCTAATGCGTATTTGGGTACATACATCCATATCCGTATCCGTACTCATACCCGTATCCATTTATGTTGCGTTCATCACCGTAATCATATACATAATCTTATTCATATTCGTATCATATTCGTATTCATACTCATATCTATATCATATACATAGCATTTGCATAGCATACCCGACCATGAAGGACCGGTGTTTCATACTTGGCTAACCAAGGCTCAAGGTTACACATACCTGGCCCTACCAAGGCTTCAGGGTTATCCGTACCATCTGCAAAGGTGTGCGCGCGTTACATGACCATATACATACTCTACCCGGCCTTGTAAGCTCGGGGTCCCATAATAGTCCTACATAGATATATATACAGAATAGCTGATAAGCATCTTTATTATTAACATCACTATCATCATCGTCATCGTTATCGTCATCGCTACTACTATTATAGTCGTCATCAATATCATTATTGTTACGCCCCAGAACATTTCATGTTACTAAGGTTGCAGACGGCTTAATGTGAGCTCAAGGAGGAGCAAATATTACAAGTATAAAGGATGAAATTCTACTGTATTAGCATGATGATAGCATGAGTATGATATTTGGAATTCGTACAATATGATTGGAATGATACGTTAGAAGATATATAGCTCTCGTAACCGTAAGCCAAGGTGGGGCCCACATGTTGGGATTTTATAAAGGGAATATGACAAGTTAAATGAATAGTACACGGGAAGTTGATCAATTCTCAAGAAGGACCCTTGAGCCAAATCCAAGTGTAAACCCTCCAAAAATATGTATTTAAGTTACGTTTTCGGGTGATCTGACTTTGAGAGGCCATAACCCAATCATTATTTGGGAATTTGGGAAAACTACAAAAATAAAAGTTGTATATAATTGAAATACCTTTCCAACCATATATTGTGAGACTTCACACGACATAGGGATAAAACGTTATAGACGTTTTAAGACAGAAAGGTCAAGCTGGGCAGTGGGCTCGGCCCAACCCGACTCAAGGCCGGTGGGAACCGACCCAAGACCCATATATAAGGGGTAAAGTCATAAAAATTCATTCATTTACACATTAAACAGTACACAAACTTTTAGAGAGGGAAAGAGGAGTGTTAGAGAGAGAAAGTGGAGAATCAATCAAGTTCGAGGCCCCGAATCCTGAGCCTTGTGAAGGATAAAGTGTAGTACGAGTTGTCGTCGTCGTTGTAAGCTAAAATTTGAACTTGGGGAATGTTGGTTTCGTGGTGGCTGCTCATATAAGGTATGTTTAAGATTTTAATGATGTTCTTACCCTGATTATTGATAGATTTGACAGGTTAGAATAGAAAAAATGACATTGAAAGTTCGGTTATAATTTTTGGATATCAAATGACTTGGGGGCTGTTATGGTATGATTAAATGGATAGAATTAGTTGGATATTGATATAAAATTATTGTTGATATTGTTGTTGATGTTGTTGATAAGTTGCGGTTTTTGAATTTGGGAGAATAAAATGTATGAAGATATCGTATACAAAGCGTGTACTAGGCTGTTTTGGTGTATATCTTGGGAGTTGATGCTTTGAATTTAAAGATGATTATATGAGATGGTTTTTGTTGTTATTTATTGCTGATTGTGTTGTTAAATTGAATTGGAATTATAGGGAAGCGAAGATTACAGAGAAAATGCTGCCCGAATTTACGGAAGTTAATTACGAGCTTAGAGAAGTATATGAACCTTTTTCAGGTTTTCCACGGTTTCCTTTACCTTGATTGTGGATGGGCCAGTGTTTGGAAGCATAAGTTAAGCTAATCGCGTAAGCGACAAGGTATGTAAGGCAAACCTTTCTTCCTTTGGCATTATTCGTGTTGTTATTCGATCTATATGTACTCCATATGATTCCATTCTTAGACGAGTAAGGTGTAAATGTTTCTTGTGATGGCTTATTGATATTGTACTCCTATTCTGTTCCGAAGGGAACTCCCATAAGGTATCAAGTTGAGTTGTGTATATGGTTTTACTAATGATTTCGATGAAATTAGGTTTGTACTAAAGGAAACATAGAGTTTGATTTTCAAAACTACTACGAAGGGGGTGCGAGATTTTACTACTTCATTTCATTTACGATTTATGTTTACATTCCATAGTATCATCCCTTTGTATTGATATGATCATTTATTCTTTGAGTAGGGCAATAAGATGAAATTGAGTATAATATAAGTAGTAAGAATTTCATAAAAATTCTACCCTCAAACCTGGAAGTATGTCCTCCTAAGTCTAGTGAAATACAAATTTGAAAACTTCTTATAAAGACTAAGGCTAATAACTGGATTGTGATGTATTGATTAGTGACTTATGACATGAATTGAAATTGATATTTGTGGATTGAGTTCGTATTGATATGATGATGATATTAAGCCAGAAGCGGCTGCCCGAAGGGGCCATCATTATTAAGCCGGAAGCGGCTGCCCGAAGGGGCCATCACTATTATGCCGGAAGCGGCCGTCCGAAGGGACTATTGTGATACTAGCTGGAAGCGGCTGTCCGAAGGGACTATTCTGTTAAGATGTCGGAAGCGGCATATGTGTTGGAGTGCATTATTTACTTAAAGATTGTTTTGAGACTCCGTGTGCACATTTATGTTTCTTCCAGCGAAGGCTACAGGTATTGAGTTAGGTTGCGATTTCTTCTATCCTAAGTCAAATTATGATTATGACTTGTTACCACCTTACATACTCAGTACATTGTCCATACTGACGTCCTTTTGCCTGGGGACGCTGCGTTCATGCCCGCAGCCCCAGATTGTTTGGCAGGTTAAGAGTATAGCTAGGATGCTTGGACGTCAACTGGGATTGGCAAGTTCCACCTTATTCTGGAGTTGTGCTGAGTCACGTATCGATATGTATGACTATGGGTATGTCAGGCCCCGGTCCTGACTCATAATGTTCAGTTTACTTCTTAAAGACTTGTGCAGACAGTGTCCTGTGGTATATTCGTCGAGATATCGACAAAGTGATATCAGTTGAGTCATTTGTGGATTTTAAAAGAGTATGTATTTTAGATGATTTCAATTGGTTTAAAGTACTTATTTGATTGAAAGTTTTCATAATCGTTATAAAGATAATGATTTCTATTTGGAAAAGTTTCATGTTTTTAAAAGTTTTTGAAATGACAGGTTTTGATAGAGCGAATGTCTAAGGGTTCGCTCGACTCTGATGAGAGTCGGGTGCCCATCATGCCCTACCATTGCTAGGGTGTGACAATTATCACTATTATCGTCATTCATTTCATCTATCTTTGTAGGCTTACTCGTCATATGAGGAACTTGGTACAATCGTAGCATATCAAGAATCGTGAGCTCAATAGCTCGGAAGATCGAATCATTTGAAAGACATCATAGACTTGTGGAAGATTTAGATATTTGGCCAAGAATCATGCCTTATGAAAGAAAGGTTAGCCTTACATACCTTTCTGTTCGACTATTCTATCACTTGCACGTGCTTCTTCAACGCTCGCGTTTCTACCTTCATTAAAGTCATACTATCATTAGAAGTCGACAGCTAGCATACATGACTAGAGCTAGGGAAAATTGGACAACATCTCCTTTATTTATACGACTTCCTCCATATCATAGTTCAACTCCCAAATGTCAATAATACATTCACAATATCATAACAATAATATTTATTCATCCACATTATCCACATTTCTCAATTCACTTTCAATCACCCATATCTATGGTCATAACACACGACTACGTTCATTTACATACAAAGTCTATTCCACGTTCTCAATGTCATTTATAACATGATTATAATCATAATGTATCAAGAATCATAACTCAACCCAAACATTTACTCAAAAGTGACACTATTCCCACATTCATGACCCATTTCCTATTTCCTCATTTAACCCAAGTGTTTCAACTTTAAAGTACCTTAAACAACAAGGAAATGTCATAAAACTTACCTTAGATGGTATAGGAATGAACCTTGGGTGGAAACACTTCACTTGAGAAAAACCCTAGTTTCACCTTAACTTGGATTTCTTGCTTTGGATGAACTTTAATGGGTTTCTTATACTTGATTCACTTAGCTTGATGTAGAAGATCACTAATATCTCTTGAATTTATGTGAAATAAACATAGAGAGATTTTTTAGAGAGAAGGGGTGAAATGTGGAAATGAAATAATGAACTTGGTACCCTTTTTAATAACCCAAGTCTGATCTGTCGGGACCATTATACGGTCCATTATGCGGGCCGCATAGGGGACTGTGAAAGGGACCTTTAATCCATTCGCCTCTGTGACCATTATACGGTCCATTATACGAGCTGTATAAATTTATACGGTCTGTATAACATTATATGGTCTGTATAATGAGCCGTATAACCCATCAGTCCACTGAACTTATTCTCGCCACTTCGTTTGATCTCCAATCCTTATGGGATCTTCTTAACACTTGTTCAACACTTCATTAACAATCTAAGGGACGTTATAACTCTTCCCCACAACATCATTAAGCCGTCATCAACTTATTACTCAGAATGCTCGTCCGATACCTATCGTGTGCCTTGCCTTCTCTTGACAATTTTATTGCCTAACATCAGGTGTCCTTGAAATCTTACTTAGGGTCATCACATATCATTATTTGCTTATTGAAATACCGTATCCTCGTACTCTTTGTTAGCCCATTCACTGTGCATCAACGAAATTTTTTTCGAGGTGTAATATCATCGTGCCATCTTTCTTGTTCACAAATAACACAGGCGCACCCCAAGGAGATACACTAGGCCTAATGAACCCCTTATCAAGTAGCTCTTGGAGTTGAGCCTTCAGTTCTCTCAACTCAGCTGGAGCCATACGATATGGAGGAATAGAGATTGGTTGAGTCCCTGGAACTAAATCAATGCTAAACTCGATTTCTCTCATCGGGGGTAGGCCGGGTAAATCTTCAGGAAAAACATCCGCAAATTCGCGAACAACAAGAACACTATCAATAGTAACATTCTCCGCTCGAGTATCTTGAACGGTGGCAATAAAACTCAAACACCCATGATTAATCATTCGGCGTGCCTTTACATAAGATATTATTTTTCCTTTTGTCACAGGAGTCATGCCTTTCCACACTAAAGTTTCTCCAGGAAAATTGAAACGTATAAGCTTAGCATAGCAATCAACCGATGCATAACATGATGCTAACCAATCCATGCCCATAATCACATCGAAAGCGGACATCAGTAACACACATAGATCAACTACGATATCCCTGCCCTGAACAAATATCACACAATCTCTATAAACTCTATCAACTAATATACTACCCCCCCCCCCCTACTGGGGTTTCTACCACATACGACACATTAATAGACTCAGCTCCCCGTTCTAAGAATATAGCAAAACAAAGAGATACATACGAGTACGTAGAACCGGGATCAATAAGAGCATATGCACCATGAGAACCAATAGTAATAATACCTATGACTACTGCATTAGATGCCTCAACATCCTGTCTAGTCATAGCAAAGAATCTCGACGGTCCACCCCCTCCCTGAACAACCTGTGCACCCTGTCGACCCTGTCCATGAGCACCCTGTGGAGCGGTCCTAGCTGACTGAATCTGACCCTGTGTAGCTGTAGTAGTTCCCTGCGGCTGTATAGTAGCTCGACTAGCACCAGAATTTCCTTCAGGATAGTATTTAGCAATATGCCCCTTTTCACCACAAGTAAAACAAGCCCCATCTGCCCCAAAGCAATGACTACTGTGGTTTCTACATAGTAAGAACACCTCGGATGATAACCTAACTGATATGAGCTATTTCCCTTCCTCTACATCTGTTGTTGGCCCTGTCTAGCGGAATA
The DNA here is from genome assembly GCF_019175385.1 of Lycium barbarum. Classification (NCBI taxonomy): domain Eukaryota; kingdom Viridiplantae; phylum Streptophyta; class Magnoliopsida; order Solanales; family Solanaceae; genus Lycium; species Lycium barbarum. The sequence continues at coordinate 31,203,731 of NC_083341.1, read as the reverse complement.
ACCACTAGAAGACTGCACCACTGATTCTGACTGAGTAGATCTTGACTGCCCACGATAAAAACCACTCTTGCCCCCTGATGGAGAACCACTAAACCCACCCGTGTAATGTGACTTTTTGCTTTCACGCTCAACTTTTTCCATCTCTAGATAGGACTCGTAACGGAGAGCAGTGTCAACTACATCTGAATAGGTACCATATCGCACATCTCGTACCACAGGACCACGATAGCGATGCTCAAGTCCATCAACAAATCGTCTCACCTTCTCTCTCGGATCCTCTACCAAATAAGGTACATACCTGGATAAATCTTTAAACTTGGCCTCATATTCTGTAACGGTCATAGTTCCGTGCCGCAGATTATTGAACTGACGTCTCATGTCATCATGCTTGCTTAATGGAATAAACCTGTCCTTAAACAGTGCTAAAAATTCTGACCAAGTAATAGGTGGTAACCCTGCTTGTCTACCTCTCTGAATTGAAATCCACCAAGACTCTGCAGACCCTGAGAATAAGAAAGTGGCAAATTCTACACCACGAGTCTCCCTCAGCCCCAGCGTAGACAATATCTTTTCACAACGATCAATGAACTTCTGAGGTTCAATAGAAATAGGTGAAGCATCAAACTCTGGTGGCTTAAAATCCATGAAATTCTTAAACTCCTTAGATTTCCCTGCAGACTGGACAACTTGTTGTGGGGCCAACTGAGGTGTCTGATTAGTTGCAACATTTAACTAAACTAGAACTTGTGCTTGTGAAGTATCCTGAGGACCTGGAATTCCACCATGATTAGGCGCCCATGCCTTCAACACATTCAATATTATGGTCACCATATCTGCGGGCATAGCAATAGTAGGGGCGACAGCTGTTGCCGGTGGAGTGTTCTGAACCACTTGTTCCTGCACTTGCTCTGACGCAACTCGGGGCTAACCCCCATTCATAACTTCAGGCTGAGGAGTGGCCTGAGTCCTAGTCTGAGCTCTAGTCTGATGAGCACTAGCTTGTCTACCACCGCGGGTAGCACTCTGTCCAGCACCACATTTAGCAGATGAAGATGCGCATTTCTTAGCCATCTGCGAAATAACTATTACAAGGTTAAACTAGATTCAACTCACGCACGAACAAGGAGTGAAAGAAGGGAAAACTTCCTAGATGTCCAGTAGCCTCAAGGTCATAAGTATGGGCGCCTACATACCCACGAACAAGACTCTACTAAACACTGCTCCATGACCCCGGGACTTAAAGCCTAGGCTCTGATACCTACTTTGTCACGTCCCAAAATACCCGCTAGACGTGATTGGCACCCAGCAAACACCACCCGCTAGGAAAACCATATATCATACTCTTAATCATTTACAAAAGCACTAAAAGAAAATACCAACAACGTTATTAATGATAAAAATACGAAATAGTCGCCAACCAAATCCATAATCGATTTATGGAAACCAAACAACGCTAAGATAAAAAAGAATATTTAGCCCACATCCCACTCTAAGACCATGGAGCATCTAACAGAGTTACATGAGTTTGAGCATCGGGTATGTAAACCCAAAATAAAAGAAATAACTAGAAATAAACCAGATAAAGCTGGAATGGCTGCCTCCATGAACAATGCGGTGGCTCACCTCAGCAACAGAATCCACTCACAAAATCTTCAATTACTAGCCTCGTTCTCAACAACAGTATCTGCATGGACATGTAGGTAAGGTGTGAGTTATACATAAATATAACCCAGTAAGATCCTCGACCCGCCACTTTAAATACCCCTGGAAAGTGTTAGAAAATATAAACACACAAAGAGCACAAATTATTACGCACATGAATATATCATTATATAATAGCAACCAAGGCCCAAACCACTGTTTATCAAGTATATTATATATCTCAACACAATTTACTCTAAGGACCTGTCATAAACAGCAGTTAATGAATTAATCAACACCATGAATCCACGGCAACATACACAATGTGCCAAATATGTCGGGAAGCATACACAATGGTAAGGGAAGCATACACGATGCCCCAGTATCATCAAAAGGCATACACAATGCTAAGGGAAGCATACACAATGGCCCAATATCATCAAGAAGCATACACAATGCCCCAATATCATGGCTCACAGCTATATCACATCACAAAACAATTTATAAAGAGAGTTTTAGATTATTTGAAAATAAAGTATATACGGCTGGCCTTAAGGACCACCAATTCTGCCAAGCACACGCTCGCCCCAACACATGAACCAGGCAAAAAAATATATTTTTAAAACGGGTTTTGAAAAGTAAGTCTCACTTACCTTAAATTCTCAATTCAAGCACACTTCCCAATAAATCAAAACTGTCTCGAGTGTCCGGATTGCCTCAAAATACACAAAAACGGATTTAGAATGGTCAAAACCTTTAGGGTAAACCACTTCTATATTTTTAGAGGCTTAAACGGTTAAAGTCAAATTTTAAAGGACGAAAACGCCGTCTGGTCAATGTGTTCAAAACCCGACAAGACTTATGGTTTCGGAAAGGCCTTAACGAGAGGATTCCAACGATATATAGAAGTCTAAAATCCGATGCTGTTTGCCCTTTCAAATCAATGATTTTGGTTGAAAAACCCTAGAGCTAAACTTTCTCAATTCCTCAAAATATCCCCATGTTTTCACCATAAATATTCACCCATAATTATGTAATAAACTTAAATAAAAGATTAGAGTCATTACCTTGATGATTTGGGATGAAAGTTCTTGTTTTTATCCTCTCTTTTCTTTTCTTTTTCTCCCTTTCTTTTCCTTTGTCCCACTGGTTTTTTTCTCCTTCTGTTGGCACGTTACCCCTTATTTTTTTCTTTCAGCAATTTAGTGATTCACATCTGATGGCTTAGCCATCGGAATTTTAAAGTCCCCCCCCCCCCCCCCCCCCCTTTTTTTCTTTTTTCCTTTTCCTTTTTGGGCTTGGCCCACTAAATTGCTTCTTTTTTCTATTTTCTCTTTAATTCTAATTACCAATTTCTTTTCTTTTAAATTTCTTTTAGCTAAAATTACCAACTAAACCCTTATTTAAAAATTGGGTTATTACAAACCCCCAGTAGGAAGATGTTTTTCACCATGAACCAAGAACACTTACACTGACCGTACAATGTTATACGGACCGTATAAGTTTCCGTATAGTATCCGTCGAGCAGATTTTAAGTTTTTGTATAAATAGTTGCCCTTGGTTCTTTTATTTCATTTTTCATCTTCTACAAGTATTAAGAGCTCAAAACGCTTCTCTAAACTTATTCCACCCCAACCCAAGATAAAACAAAGATCAAGAGGCAAGAACCAAAGTGTTCATACGTTAGAAGGTTTCTTAGGATTTGTAGACTACAAGAAAACTTAGGCATTGTAGCTAGGGTTTTGTACAAAGCTGATAGCTGCTCCAAAGCTTGTTTCCATGGGATGAAAAGGTTAGTTTTCATTCTTATTTCATGTTGTTGAAAATGTTTGGTTGTAACAAGACTTGGGTGGAAGAAGGAAGTAGAAAATGAAGTCTAAATGTAGCTTTTATGATGTTTATGAGTAGTAATTTATATGGAGTCATGATTCATAGTATGATATGGATATAAACATGTTATGGAAGGTAATAATGGTGATGAAGAAGCATTATAAAAATGTTCTAAAATGGGTATGAAGTTGATAGTATGAGTTGAACATGGAGGTGAATATTGAAGGCTTAGTGTAATGTGATTACTTGAATTGGATATTATGAGTGTATTATGGATGTTATTGTGGTTGTTGGGAGTTGTTTTGTGATATGGTGGAAGTTGACGAAATAAGGGAAATGCTGCCCAATTTTCATTAGACTATGATTTATTCTAGTTTGAATTAAAAAGTATCATTAAGGCTTAACCATGGCATGAATTCTTCTAAATGTAGATTATTCCAGCTTCGACGGTGAACGCTAGATAGTTGAGAAGACAAAGAGGTATGTAAGACTAACCCTTCTTTAAGTACATAGTTCCTTGGCTATATATATATATATCCTTTCATGAGTTCTATAATGTCCTCCAAATGATTCTATCTCTAAAGCTACTAAAGCTCATAATCCTCGATACTTTCCCAATTCCATTGCATCCTCTATATGATAGTTGATCCTCCAAGGATAGAGGTAACAAAAACTATAATGGTAATGATGTTGATGATACTTATGGACACCTAAGTATACCTGTCTAAGTATGTATGACTATTATGTAACACCGAGCTTATATGGTCGGGTATGATATCTATTGCGCGCACACCACTGCAGTTGGGTATGGATACCACTGAGCCTTGTTAGGGCCAAGTATGTATAATCACCGAGCCTTGTCGTAGCCGGGTATGTGAAACCACCGAACCTTCATGGTCGGGTATGCTATGGATATGAATATGTATATGAATACGAATACAAATACGAATATGGATACGGATATAGATATATGTATATGTTTATATGTATGTACACGAGCACGTATTAGAAATTGAAGGTCCCTATGAAAGATAAGTAAGTAAGTAATGATGATGATGGCTTTGCTATCTCCCGATTTTCCCATCTTATGCTATTTCTTATGTTATCTCTTATGCTCCTATTATGATGTTGATTATGCGTTACATACTCAGTACAATATTCGTACTGACTTCCTTTTGTTGTGGACGCTGCGTCATGCCCGCAGGTGGCCAGAGAGACAGGCTTGATCCATAGCTTTGTTATTCAGGGACTGCTTAGAGGAGCTCCATTTCATCCGGATCTACAGCTTTTGGTATTATTCTTTTATGTACATACATGGGCACGGTAGGGTCCCGCCTATAGAATGTTACTTACTCTTCTTAGAGGCTCGTAGACAGTTATGTATGGTTAGATGTCTTGTAGCCCTATCGGCTTATATTTTTATATCATTCTGATGGCCTCGTTAGCTTATGTCTATTGATGTGGGCGTAGTTATTAATGATGGTATAAATGTGTTGTTTCCCAATGAGTTAGCATTATTGATGTATAGAATTCATAAGTAAGCTATGTGGTCCACCTAGATGTGAATACAAATGTACGATAAGAGGTTCCCGGTTGGGTTAGCACCAGGTGCCCGTCATGACCCTCGGGTTGGGTTGTGACAAAAGTGGTATCAGAGTAGTTCTGTCCTAGGGTGTGTCTATGAGCCCTGTCCAGTAGAGTCTTATTTATAGGCGTGTTGCGTGCCACACTTATAAACGGGAGGCTGCGGGCATTTTAGGAATGAATGACCTTTTTTTTTCATAAGATCGTGCGATAGAGCCATAATATAAGGATTTTACTTTCCTTAATGTGTATTGTGTATTTCAGAGATGCCTATAAAGAGAGGCTATGGCAGCCCAAAAGGCAAGACAGTGGCAGAAAAGTGGGATGAAAGAGCACCGCTAACGGATATTGAGGAGGGTGAGTCCCAGAATGCGGCTCGATCTCAGTCCTCCCATTCAATGCCTATTTATGAGGAGCATGAGGGAGTCTCAGCCCCAGCTCCATCACCTCCAACTCCTCGACCGGATTCTTCGGGCCAAGATGTTAAAGTGGCCATTCATTTACTTACTCAGTTGGTTGCCGCCCAGACTCAGTGGCAAGGTACAGGGCAAGGTGGCAGGGCTGTTAGTGCAAGGGCCCATGACTTTATTAGCTTGAACCCTCCAGAATATTTCGGGTCAAAGCCGGAAGAGGACCCTTAGAATTTTATTGATGGAATGTTGAGGACACTTCGGTTAATGCATGCTTCAGACGTTGAATCAGTGGAGTTAGCATCCTATAGATTGAGGGATGTCGTGGTTCATTTGTATACAGTTTGGATGGCTTCACGGGGAGCCAATGCACCTCCCTCGGTATGCCAAGAATTTGTGGATGCCTTCCTCCGACATTACTTGCCTCCAGAGGTTTGGCGGGCTAGAGCCGATAAATTCCTGAATCTTAGAAAAGAGAGTATGAGTGCTTTAGAGTATAGTCTCTGCTTCAATTCTTTGGCTTGGTATGCTTCGGCCATGGTAGCGTATATGGGTGACCGAGTTTACCAATTTGTTAGAGGCCTAGGGCCACATTTGATAGATAGGTGCTTGACTGCGTCCCTTTAGCACAACATGGATATCTTACGCATTCAAGCCCATGCCCAGAATTTGGAAGAAAGCCAACAACAGCAAAGAAGTGAGCGTGAGCATGATAGAGGGTATAACAAGAGGGATAGATCTTCGGGTCCGACGAGTGAGTTTAGAGGTGAGCTGAGACAGCAGTTTTCTAGGCATTCAAGCCATGCTATGACTAGTGCGCCTCCACGGTTTACAGGCCAGAGATTTGATAGATCTACTTATTCCGAGCCAAGTCAGAGTTTCAAGGCTCCAGGTTCCCAGTTCAGGGGTGATTCGGGTCACGCGAGGCCACCCGTGCTGCGTTGTTCCCAGTGTGGGAAGTTACATTGGGGCCAGTGTTGACTAGGTTCAGAGGTTTGCTATGCATGTGGTCAGCCAGGCCATATTATGCGTGATTGCCCCTCGGTCGGTGGCAAGGGTAGAGTTCAGCCTTCAGGATCGGTAGCCGGGTCTTCATCATCCATACGCCCTATGGGGCCAGGTTTACAAGTGCTAGTCAGCCATGGTTGAGGTAGGGGGAGAGCCCCCAGTTCTAGCAGTCCTCAGCACCGTATTTGTGCTCTGGCTGGATGCCAAGATCTTGAGTCTTCTCCCGATGTTGTCACAGGTATATTATCGGTATTCTCTCGTGATGTATATACTTTGATAGATCGGGGCACCACATTGTCGTATGTTACTCCATATATTGCAGGTCGGTTTGGGGTTAAACCGGAGATGATCAAACCTTTTGAGGTGTCAACACTCGTTGGTGAGCTGGTAATAGATAGTCGAGTATATGAAAATTGTTTAGTTTTGATTTGTGACTGTCGTACTATGGTTGGCCTACATGAGCTAAAAATGGTGGATTTTGATTTTATCATGGGCATGGATTGGCTAGCTTCTTGCTATGCCAATGTTGATTGTAGAATGAAAATGGTTCGCTTCCAATTTCTGGGAGAACCAGTGTTAGAATGGAAAGGAAATACAGCGTCACCAAAAGGTAGGTTTATTTCCTATCTTAAGGCAAGGAAACTGATCACAAAAGGTTGTATTTACCATCTAGTTCGGGTCAAAGATGTAGAAGCTGAATTGCCAACTCTTCAGTCTGTCCTCATGGTGAATGAATTTCTGGATGTATTCCCAGAAGAGCTTCCAGGCCTCCCTCCCGAGTGGGAGATTGATTTTGCTATTGATGTGCTACCGGATACAAGGCCCATATCTAGTCCTCCCTATAGAATGGCTCCCGCAGAGTTGAAAGAGTTGAGGGAGCAACTGAAGGACTTGCTTGAGAAACGCTTTATTAGGCCTAGTTCATTCCCGTGGGGAGCACCCGTGTTGTTTGTGCGAAAGAAAGATGGCTCCTTGCGAATGTGTATTGACTACCGACAGCTGAATAAGGTGACGATCAAGAACAAATATCCTCTTCCGAGGATCGATGATTTATTTGATCAATTACAAGGTGCCAAATAATTTTCAAAGATAGATTTGAGATCCGGGTATCATCAGGTGCGAGTTAGGGAGAAGGATATTCCTAAGACAGCTTTCAGAACAAGATATGGCCATTTTAAATTCCAGGTAATGTCGTTTGGGCTAACCAATGCACCGAGAGTATTTATGGATTTGATGAAAAACGTGTTCAGGCCCTTCATAGATTTATTTATGATTGTATTCATCAACGATATCTTCGTGTGTTCTAGGTTCGAGGTAGAACACGCGGATCATTTGCATACCGTTCTTAGAGTTCTTCAAACTCGAGAATTATTTGCCAAATTTTCTAAGTGTGAGTTTTGGTTGAACTCAGTGACCTTTCTGGGGAATATTATTTCAGTCGATGGTGTTCGGGTAAACACCCAGAAGATTGAGGTCGTGAAGACTTGGCCAAGGCCCACAACACCTATGGAGGTTCGTAGTTTTCTAGGCTTAGCAGGTTATTACAGGAGGTTCGTAGAAGGTTTTTCTTCTATTTCTGCACCACTCACGAAGTTAACCCAGAAATCGGCCAAATTTTAATGGACAGATGCTTTTGAACGTAGTTTCCAAGAGCTAAAGGATAGATTAACTTCTGCCACAGTCCTGACACTTCCCGAGGGATTGGAAGGCTATGTTGTTTATTGTGATCCTTCAGGCGTTGGGCTGGGTTGAGTTGATGCAACATGGTAAGGTGATTGCGTATGCTTAAAGACCGTTACAGAAACATGAGAAGAATTATCCAACCCATGATCTTGAATTGGCTGCAGTGATTCATGCATTAAAGATGTGGAGACATTATTTGTATGGTGTCCATGTGGATATTTATACAGATCATAAGAGCCTTCAGTATATCTTCAAGCAGAAAGAATTGGATTTGCGACAGCGGCGGTGGTTGGAATTTTTGAAAGACTATGATGTTGACATCCTGTATCATCCCGAAAAAGCAAATATTATGGCTGATGCTCTTAGCCGTAGATCCATGGGAAGTTTATGCGATGTGCATCCATAGAAAAGAGAGATCGCCCGTGAGCTCCACCAGTTAGCTAGCCTAGGAGTTCGAGTAGTGGACTCAGGTAGCATGGGAGCTACCATTCAGAATTCAGGTGTTTCGTCATTAATAGTGGAAGTGAAAGAGCGATAATACGAAGATCCCATACTAATTCATTACAGAAATACCCTCCCTCAAAAAGAGAAGTCATCATTTGAGATTTCTGGAGATGGAGTTCTCCGATTCCAAGGCAGGTTATGTGTTCCTGACGTTGCAGGATTACGCCACCAAATATTGAGAGAAGCTCATTGTTCCCGTTATTCTGTCCACCCCAGAGCAACAAAAATGTATCATGATCTTAAATCCATATATTGGTGGAATGGAATGAAGAAGGATATAGCGGAATTCGTAGCTCAATGTCCTAACTGTCAGCAAGTGAAAATCGAGAACCAAAAGCCGGGCGGATTGTTGCAAGCTATAGAAATTCCAACTTGGAAATGGGAATTGATTAACATGGACTTTATTACAGGCTTACCCCGTTCCCGACGTAAGTATGATTCTATATGGGTGATTGTGGATAGACTTACGAAGTCAGCTCATTTCTTACCGGTCAGAACTATATATGTAGTAGAAGATTATACAAAGCTTTATGTTAAGAAGATAATGCGGCTTCACAGTGTTCCAGTATTTATTATCTCCAATAGATGGACTCAATTTACAGCAAATTTTTGGAAATCTTTCCAAGAAGGTTTAGGGACTCAGGTGAGCCTTAGCACGACATTTCACCCACAGACGGATGGGCAAGTTGAACGTACCATTCAGACTCTTGAGGATATGCTACGGGCATGTGTATTGGATTTTGGAGGTAGTTGGGATGACCATTTACCGCTTATTGAATTTGCCTATAATAATAGTTATCATTCTAGCATCCAAATGGCACCGTATGAGGCTTTATATGGGCGGAAGTGCAGATCCCCAATTGGGTGGTTCGAGGTAGGAGAGACTGAATTGATAGGGCCAGACCTGGTCCAACAAGCTATAGAGAAAGTTAAGCTCATACAAGATCGATTATTAACAACTCAGAGTCGTCAAAAGTCCTACGCGGATAATCGCTGAAGGGACTTAGAGTTCCAAGTGAAAGATTGGGTATTCTTAAAGGTGTCGCCGATGAAGGGCGTGATGAGATTTGGAAAAAAGGGGAAGCTTAGTCCCCGGTACATTGGACCTTATGAGATTATACGCAAGGTAGGAAAAGTGGCTTACAAATTAGATCTACCTCCTGAGTTGGAGTCAGTTCACCCAGTTTTCCATGTATCAATGCTTCATAAGTGCATTGGAGATCTTTTTAGAATAGTACAACTAGATGATGTTCAAGTTACAAAGCAATTGTTTTATGAAGAAGTCCCCATTGCCATTTTAGATAGGCAAGTACGAAAGCTCAGAACCAAAGAGGTAGCTTCAGTTAAAGTTTTATGGAAAAATAATAATAGAGATGAAATGACCTGGGAAGCCGAAGAAGACATCAAATTTCGGTACCTACATTTATTTTCACCCTCAGATGAGACTCAGGCAGAGACGCCATTATCCTTAGGTATGTAATGCTTTTTGCTACATCCCGTATTTTTGAACGTCGGATTAATTGTAAGTTAAGGTGGGGCCCACACATCAAGATTTTTTTTTTTGGGACATGTGACAAATTATATGAATCACATACGTGAAGTTAAACACAACTCATGAAGTACCCTTGGTCCAAATCAAAGTGGAAGCCCTCCAAACGAATATTTTTATGAAAACGTTTTCGGATGACCTGACTTGGAGGGGCAAAAACGGTATTATAAGTTTGGAATTTGGACATATACCAAGAAATAGAAGTTGTAGATAATTGAATTAGCTTTCCATCCATAGGTCGTGGGTTCCAAGGTGACGTCGGTACAAGGAGATATGAACGTTTTAAGGTCGAAAGGTCAGTGGGCTAGGCCCAACTCGGGACCAACCGAATTGGCCCAAAAAAATGAAAAGAAAAATTCAGGCCCAAGTGAGGACGTGGCCGGCCATGGTCCTTAATAAAGGACCCAAGCCCATTTAAATTAGTCATGTGATTAATAATAAAAAGGGGCTAAGTCTTCATTTTCAACCAAGAACATTCATGAAGCAAAGAAGAGAAAAACAAACACAAAGAAGAGAAAAAATAAGGCCATTTCGGGTTTGGCCATAGAAAAATCACCCCTCAAAATCTTGCCTCTAAAATTATTTTCTTGTTGAATTCCTACTAAATTAAGTGTCCTCTACAACTTGGTGTAGTTGTTTTGGAAGAAGGAGCACTTATTTCTTCAAGTTGACAACTTGTTCAAGTGAAGAAGTTTGTAGAAAAAGGTAAGAATCAATTCCTTTTTCTTATGTTATGAAGGTTTGTTTATGTTGTGGTATGTGGAAATGAGTAGAAATTATGGAAATATGGAAGTTTGCAAAGTGGGTATGTATATATGTATGTAGCCGTGTGTGTATATTGTTGTATATATGATATGAGTTGAATTTTATGTTGTATTCTAGTTGTGGTTATGGTGAAAATTATATTGGAAATGAAAGTTGAATGAATTTTGGTTGAAGTTGGAATGTAGAAGATTATGTCACCTTAGAATAATTTTGAGATATTATGGAAATGAAGTTGTTAAGATGTAAATTATGATAATGGTTGATGAAATTGGAAGGTGGAAATATGTTATGAATATGTAGGTTGAAGATTTGAAGTTTTGGGTGAATTATGTTTTGGTGGAAAGTTTGTATATTTTGTATATCTTGTGAATATTTCGTAGGAATGATATGAAATATTTCCAAATTATATTGTGATGATCTAGATTAATGATGAATGTGAAACCATTGAGATTAGTTTGGAAATTGAAGTTGAAATGAAGGTTATGACATTATGTTGGAAAGATAGCTAGTTAAGTTATATTGTGTTTATGGTGACTATTGTTGTTGTTGATGTTGTTGTTGGGTTGTTGTTGATTGTTTTGGCCGAGTTAAATTCTCGGGGATGCTATATGTATAGGGGAGATGCTGCCCAAATTTCTGTAGGCAATTATGAATAAAGATTGAATACTTAAAGATTGGAAATTGAGAATTGGTAAATGTGACCAATTACAGATTTTGGGCGAAACGGGAATTGAATTTGGAAAGGCGTAAAGAGCATACAAGGTATGTAAAGCTATCCCGATTCTTCTTTTGGCATGCCCTAGGTGTACTAGGATCGGATTTGAGCCTCGAAAAGCGTTCTGCTCATCGGAATCCGCATTTGAAAATACCCCTTTTTCATTCAATGGAATTGAACCCTATAAGTATGCTTTATTGAAAGAATTGTGCAAACTTCCGCAAATTGTTTAGAAAATTATGGAATGCCCCTAGAACCTCCGTAGGTGACTTTATAAGCTTTAAATACGTAATTTGAGCCCACCGCTTCGTTTGTCCCGAGGTGGGTCCACTATTTCCGATTTTACCCTTTTAGTGGTTATGACTTGTCTTCGAGCGTTTTTTTTAAGAAATGTTTTAACTACTCTTGTAACTACTAAATAAAACTTGTTTTAAATATTCTATTAAGTCTTGTAAACTGTTTTGGAACTTGGAAACGAACTTAGAAAGATTATGCTTCCGTAATCCATTATGACATTCGAAATTCACTTATTATGATTCCGTCCGATTTTATTGATTTGATTCGTCATTTGATATGCCTCATTGAGTCTCTGGAAATATATAAGGTATTTTATTGCATTTAGTTTCTCACTACTCCATTCGTGGATGCCTCAACGTTTCCCACACTAAGCCCGGGCCAGGATATGTTCTCAAGCGTCTTCCACTGCATTGTTCGCCGTGCCTCGATGTGAGGGGGCAGGTATACATGTACATGGGTTGTGGAGTATGCTGTGCCATGTACACTATTCTGATATGATATGATATGATCTGATATGGCCATCTGATATGATATGCTATGTTACGGGGTTATTCCCCTTTTCTGATCCTTATGTGTTGTGGCACCAATGTCGGGGGGTGACCACGTTCTGTCTACCGAGTCCCCTGGAAGGGGCCGGATATGATATGGCATATGTTTCTGTACACACTCTTCATGTTTTGAAAATATGCATTTGATACTCTCGACATCTCACTCACATTTCTGTACGTTCTGTTCCGGTTATGATTTTGTTCCGTAATGGGACTAGGTATGACATACGTTTCCTGTAAGTACTATTTATGCTTTATGATCAGCATTTTGCTAATCTGGATATTCCGTTCATTTTCTGTATCTCCTGTTCCGATTATGACTTTGTTTACTACGTTCCATGCTTTACATACTCAGTACATATTTCGTACTGACCCCCTTTCTTCGAGGGTTGTGTTTTCATGCCGCGCAGGTACAGACTACAGATTTGCTGACCCACCTGCCTAGGACACCTATTCTGCTATTCTGGAGCGCTCTTTTGTCCAGAGCCTATACTCTGGTACAGTCTGCTGCTGTTGTATATATGTACGCTATTCAGGGGTACGACAGGGCCCTGTCCCGTCTTATGATTCTGTTATGTTCTGTAGAGGTCTGTAGACATACATGTGGGTTCTGTATATGTTTTGGGTTGCTATGATTTGTGATAGCCTTATCGGCTTCCATGTGCTATATATGTTCCTCTGTGACACTAGTAACGTCGACTGACTTTTATATTTATATAATCTGCTAGTCTGCTGGTTTAGGTTATTGGGTACGTTTGGGTGTCCAGCACGGACACTAGTCACGACCTACGGGGTTGGGTCGTGATACTTTTCTTGATGTTTTCTTAGTCGTGTGTGGCCATAGTATTTGTCGTTGTTGTTGTAGCCCTGTGAGGCAATGTATTTTGGGTTGCTGTGCAGGATGGGAGTGCCATATTATAGGGGAAACTCTGGCAAAATTTTTATAAAATCCCTGAGAACCTAACATTCGAGGACGAATGTTCTTAAGGGGGGAAGGATGTTACACCTCAGAAAAATTTCATGTTGTCATGAGATAGATAGACTAATGTAGGGTGAGACGAATATGATGTTTCTATAAGTAAGAAAGGCTATTTAACGATCCTAGTTAAGATTTCAAAGATGTTGGAAGTAAGAGGAGAAAGTTCCTTAAGAAGGGCAAAGTATATGTGGTGTTTGGAAAAACTCCATAAAGTACCGAGCTAATGTTAACTTAATGATGTCTTAAAGAAGAGTTGTAACTCTCCTTAGATTTGTAATGAAGTGTTAAACAAGTGTTAAGAAGGTTCCATAAGGATTGGAGATCAAACGAAATGACAGAAACCATTTCAGGGAAGTGGAGTTATACAACCACTTATACGGTCCGTATAACCCCCAGCAGGAAGATGTTTTTCATGGTGGTGAACCACGGCCACTTATATGGACCGTACAATGTTATACGGACCGTATAGTATCCGTCGGGCAGATTTTAAGTTTTTGTATAAATAGTTGCCCTTGGTTCTTTTATTTCATTTTTCATCTTTTACAAGTATTGAGAGATCAAAACCCTTCTCTAAACTTATTCCACCCCAACCCAAGATAAAACAAAGATCAAGAGGCAAGAACCAAAGTGTCCATACGTTAGAAGGTTTCTTAGGGTTTGTAGACTACAAGAAAACTTGGGCATTGTAGCTAGGGTTTTGTACAAGTTGATAGCTGCTCCAAAGCTTGTTTCCATGGGATGAAAAGGTTAGTTTTCATGCATATTTCATGTTTTTGAGAATGTTTGGTTGTAACAAGACTTGGGTGGAAGAAGGAGGTAGAAAATGATGTCTAAATATAGCTTTTATGATGTTTATGAGTAGTAATTTATATGGAGTCATGATTCATAGTATGATATGGATATTACCATGTTATGGAAGGTAATAATGGTGATGAAGAAGCATTAGATGAAAATGTGCTAAAATGGGTATGAAGTTGCTAGAATGAGTTAAACATGGGGGTGAATATTGAAGGCTTAGTGTAATGTGATTACTTGAATTGGATATTATGAGTGTATTATGGATGTTATTGTGGTTGTTGGGAGTTGTTTTGTGATATGGTGGAAGTTGACGAAATAAGGGAAATGCTGCCCAATTTTCATTAGACTATGATTTATTCTAGTTTGAATTAAAAAGTATCATTAAGGCTTAACCATGGCATGAATTCTTCTAAATGTAGATTATTCCAGCTTCGACGGTGAACGCTAGATAGTTGAGAAGACAAAGAGGTATGTAAGACTAACCCTTCTTTAAGTACATAGTTCCTTGGCTATATATATATATATATATATCCTTTCATGAGTTCTATAATGTCCTCCAAATGATTCTATCTCTAAAGCTACTAAAGCTCATAATCCTCGATACTTTCCCAATTCCATTACATCCTCAATATGATGGTTGATCTTCTAAGGATAGACATAACAAAAACAATAATGGTAATGATGTTGATGATACTTATGGACTCCTAAGTATACGTGTCTAAATATGTATGACTATTATGTAACACCGAGCTTATATGCCCGAGTATGATATCGATTGCGCGCACACCACTGTAGTTGGGTACGGATACCACTGAGCCTTGGTAGGGCCAGGTATGTATAATCATCGAGCCATGTCATAGCCGGGCATGTGAAACCACTAAACCTTTATGGTCGGGTATGCTATGGATATGAATATGTATATGAATACAGATACGAATATGGATACAGATATAGATATATGTATATGTTTATATGTATGTACACGAGCACGTATTAGAAATGGAAGGTGCCTATGAAAGACAAGTAAGTAAGTAATGATGATGATGTCTTTGCTATCTCCCGATTCTCGCATCTTATGTTATCTCTTATGCTCCTATTATGATGTTGATTATACTTTACATACTCAGTACAATATTCATATTGACGTCCTTTTGTTGTGGACACTGCGTCATGCCCGCAGGTGGCCAGGGAGACAGGCATGATCCATATCTTTATTATTCAGGGACTGCTTAGAGGAGTTTCATTTCATCCGGAGCTACAACTTTTGGTATTATTCTTTTGTGTACATACATGGGCACGGCGGGGTCCTATCCCGCCTATAGGATGTTACTTACTCTTCTTAGAGGCTCGTAGACAGTTATGTATGGTTAGATGTCTTGTAGCCCTGTCAGCTTATATTTTGTATATCATTCTGATGGCCTCGTTGGCTTATGTCTATTGATGTGGGCATCGTTGTTAATGATGGTATAAATGTGTTGTTGCCCAATAAGTTAGCATTATTGATGTATAGCATTCATGAGTAAGCTGTGTGGTCCACCTAGATGTGAATACGAATGTACGATAAGAGGTACCTGGGTACCCGTCATGGCCCTCGGGTCAGGTCGTGACAATAGATTTCACTTCAAAGCTAAATTTCCCCAAAACTTACCCAAATCAAGTCTGATGACCTCGGGAAGCATGCCAACAGTCCCCGCGGGTCAAATATTAGCTAATAAAGCTCTAAAAGGGATCAAAAGTGTCAGGAATACAATAACGCCAAACAGGTCATTACATCAGATACCAATTAAACAATCGCACCTCCTCAAGTCAACGAAGAGAGGACGGGAAGTACCTGGATCGGCAATAACTGAGGATATTGGATACGCATGTCGGACTTTTCCTTATAGGGAAGATTCTCATCGAACAATAATCAATCCCAACAAATGATATAGGATTATCAGAATGGTACTTCCTCAACATAGAAACATGGAAGATCGGATGAACACCTGACTGGCCAAGTGAAAAACTAACTCACAAAACACAAGATCAATACAGTGGATATATCACGACCCGACTAGGGGCTGTGATGGGTACCCGGGGCTAACCTTCGAGCACCGCTCGTCCCATTACCCATCGTACGCATTAAGCGTTCATTCATTAATCTTATACTCAAATCATAGGAAAACTATTTTCACTTGAGACATATTTACCATATATACATAAGCCCTCCGGCTATCAAAATAATATATATGCAGATGAGGAGAAACCGTGAGACCATACTACCCACACATACGTATCTACGAGCCTCTACTAGAGTGCTAGACATAGGGGCAGGACAGGACCCCGTCGTACCCAAAATACATGTATATACACAAAAGAATAAGTCAATGGAACCTCCGGAACAATGGAGTGCTCTCAAGTCAGCTAATAGCTCCTACGAGTCTGGATCACCTCCCTGTCTACCTGTGGACATGAAAACAGCGTCCAACGAAAACGGACGTCAGTACGAACATTGTACTGGGTATGTAAGGCATGAATGAAATGAACATAATAGAGAAATCATAAGACATAAGATGAAGATGTAACCTGTGTAACTTTTGAGGAGGGATACATTTCATACATATATAATATATAATCATAGTACATGTATCATCATAGCGCATACATCATCGTATCATATATATCATCATCGTTAACCCACGTCTGGGTAACCATCATATGCCGCGCACTAGTGGTGTCATGCCCGACCCTCTAGGCTCGGTGTAAACATAGCAGCCCGCCTTAGCGGTGACATGCCCGGCCATTTAGGTACGGTGGAATCGCATGCAGCCCGCCTTCACGGTGACATGCCCGGCCATTTAGGCACGGTGGAATCGCATCGTCATATACCCATCGTAAACATAACATTATAATACATTGCATAGGCATATCATAAGCTTAGTATCATTATACATTTATCAACAAACATACATTAAAACTTGAAGGCAACTATGGCTATGTCAGGGTGACATAAGGTCATGAACCCCCGATTACATTATGGAGTCATCATAATCATTATGTCTCACTTTGAGGGGACTAACATTTTAAGGTGAGTGTACACAAGAAAAGCATCAATGGAACCATACTTAGGATCATTAACATCATGGACATCGTATGTTACTCTAGGATTCTTTATACTTAAACTCATCATCATCATTATCATGCTCGTATCGTATCTCTTTTCTTTATCATATGCGTATGTAGCTCTTTATAGTAATGGACTCATAATTTCCATTATTTAGGAAGATCACGGAAAAATAGGAAGATTCATGTCATAGGAGTCATGCCTTAGGAGGAAAGGATTAGCCTTACATGCCTCTTTTGTTTAACAATTCTATTGCTTGATTGTTCTCCTTCGATGCTCGCGTTTCTACCTTTAAGAAAGTTCGTATTAACATTAGCTAATCGATTATAAGAAAGTGCCTACTAAAGCTAGAGAAAATTGGGCAGCATTTCTTTTGTTTATACTACTTTCCTCATCTCACATATCGATTCCCAAACATCCATAACAACATTCACAATATTATAGGCAACAATCATCATTCATCTACATTATCCACATTTCACAATTTCACTTCAATTCCTCCATAATTATGGTCATAGTTTACTATTGCGTTTTCTCACATATAATACTTATCCCTTATTCTAAATGTCACTTAGAGCATACTTACATTCACAACATATCAATATTCATGACTCATTCTAAACTAGTACTCAAAATCTCATTATTCCAATCTTTGTGACCCATTTTCTATCTCCTTTCATAATCTAAGTCTTTCAACCTCTCATTACCTTAAACAACATGAAAAGATCATAAAACTTACCTTAGATAGTGTAGGAATAAGCCTTGAGTGTAAATACTTCTCTTGCACCAAAACCCTAGTTCACTCCCATTGGAATTCCTTGGCATGGATGAACTTCAATGAGTTTCATACACTTCATTTTGTTGGTTTAATGAAGTTGATCACAAATATCTCTTGATTTCTTGTGGATGAAGAGTGGAGAGCTCTCTAGAATGTTCTTGAAGTGTGGAGAGGAGAAATGAAATAAATTGGATGGGGTTGGATCCTTATATCATTTTTAAAAATCTGCCCTGACACCAATCTACGGACCAACATATGGTCCGTATCTTTTCTACTGGCCGTATGTCTGGCCGTAGATTTGGTCCAGTGAAAGACCCATTCTGGGCAGAACATACGGCCAGTATGTTTTATATGGCCAGTATGTTGGACCGTATGTTGCCCAACCTTCCGGAATTCATTCTCGTCGACTCGTTTGATCTCCAATTCTTCTGGAACCTTCTTAACACTTGTTTAACACCTCATTACCAATATAAGAGACGTTATAACTCTTGTCCAAAACATCCTTAAGCCATCACTAACTCGGTACTCGTAAATCCTTCTCAATACATAACATATACCTTGTCTTTCTTGGCAAACTTTCTTCTCTTACTTGGAATGTCCTTGAAATCTCAATTAGGATCATCAAATGCTATTTCTTACTTATCGAAACATCGTATACCTCATTCCCTTCGTTATTCTATTCACTGTACGTTAACGGGAATTTTTCGAGGTGTAACATTCTTCCCCCCTTTTGGAACATTCGTCCTCGAATGTTAAGCACTCGGGAATTCTATGAAATTTTCGCAAGAGTTTCCCCTATAATACACTACCATCCTGTCACAACAGCCCACAATAACATTGCCTCACAGGGCCACAACACAATAGAAATATAAGTTAGCCACACACGACCCATATGTATAAAATAAGAACATACATACCTCATAATCTCGATGTTTCATCATGGATCTCTTCCGGGGGCTGAAATAAGTGCGGTTATTTTGATTTCATACTATCTTCTACTTCCTAGTCATTTCTTCTCGGTTGTTATTACGCCATAAGACTTTAACTGAGGCTACTTCCTTATTTTGAAGTCTCCATACTTGCCTGTCTAATATGGCAATGGGCACTTCTTCATAAACTAGCTTTTCTGTCACTTGAACATCATCTATTGGAACAATCCTCATAGGATCTCCAACACACTTGAGGAGCATTGAGACATGGAAAACTGGATGGACTGATTCAAGTTCTGGAGGCAAGTCCAATTCATAAGCTACTTAACCCACCATGCGGATAATCTTATAGGGTCCAATATATCGAGGAATTAACTTTCCTTTCTTACTAAATCTCATCACTCCTTTCATTGGTGACACCTTTAAGAATACCCAATCATCAACTTGAAATTCTAAGTCTCGCCGACGGTTGTCCGCAAAAGATTTTTGGCGTCTTTGGGCTGTAAACAATGGATCTCGGATGACCTTAACCTTTTCCACTGCTTGTTGAATCAACTCAGGGCCTATTAGCTGTACCTCTCCAACTTCAAACCATCCCATTGGGGATCTGCACTTCCTTCCATATAGAGCTTCATACAGAGCCATTTGGATACTGGAATGGTAGCTATTGTTGTATGCAAACTCGATTAGAGGTAAGTGGTCATCCCAACTACCACCAAAATCTAGAACACATGGTCTTAGCAAATCCTCCAAGGTCTGAATGGTACATTCGGCTTGTCCATCAAACTGCGGATGAAATTCCGTGCTAAGCTTTACTTGAGTACCTAGGCCTTCTTGGAAATATTTCTAGAACTTAGCTGTAAATTGCGCTCCTCTATCTGTGATAATGGATATTGGGATACCATGAAGTCGCACAATCTCCTTGAGATACAACTTTGCATAATCTTTTGCTGAGTATGTGGTTCTGACTGGAAGGAAATGAGCTGCTTTCGTGAGTCTGTCCACGATCACCCATATGGAATCATACTTGCTTCGGGAACGGGGTAATCCCACAATAAAATCCATGTTGATCACTTCCCATTTCCAAGTAGGGATTTCCATTGCTTGCAATAATCCTCCTGGCTTTTGATGTTCGATTTTCACCTGCTGGCAATTTGGACATTGAGCTACAAATTCTGCTATGTCTTTCTTCATTCCATCCCACTAATAAATTAACTTGAGATCATGGTACATCTTTGTCGCTCCTGGATGAATAGAATACCAAGAATAATGAGCTTCTTCTAGAATTCGGCGACGTAATTCTACAACATTCGGAACACATAGCCTGCCTCGGTATCTAAGAATTCCATCCATAGAAGTTTCAAATGGGGACTCCTCTTTTTCATAAAATGTGTCTCTATAATGGCTCAACTGAGGATCTTCATATTGACGCTCTTTTACTTCCATATTCAGGGACGAAACTGTGGGACTATTAATACCAATTCCTGCACTACCTGAATCAATTAAATGTACACCAAGATTAGCTAGTTGGTGGAGCTCATGAATTAATTCATTCTTTTTTTCCAAAGGAGCTTCACAGAGGCTGCCCATCGATCGGCGGCTAAGCGCATCAGCTATTACATTTGTCTTCCCGGGGTGGTATAAAATACTCACATCATAATCTTTCAATAATTCTAACCACCGCCTCTGCCGCAAATTCAACTCCTTCTGTTTGAAAATGTATTGAAGACTCTTGTGATCTGTATAGATATCAACATGCACACCATACAAGTAATGTCTCCACATCTTTAATGCATGAATAACTGCAGCCAATTCAAGATCATGAGTTGGGTAGTTCTTTTCATGTTTCCGCTGCTGCCTCGAAGCATAAGCGATGACTTTACCGTGCTGCATTAACACACATCCTAGCCCAACACCGGAAGCATCACAATATACAACATAACCATCTGCCCCTTCTGGGAGTGTCAAGACTGGGGCTGAGGTTAATCTGTCCTTCAACTCTTGGAAGCTGCGTTCACAAGCATCATTCCACTGAAACTTAGCTGACTTTTGGGTTAGCTTTGTCAATGGGGCTGAAATAGAGGAAAATCCTTCTACGAACCTTCTATAGTAACCTGCCAATCCCAGAAAACTACAGACTTCTGTGGGCGTCGTAGGCCTTAGCCAAGTCTTCACAACTTCAATTTTCTGAGTATCAACTCGAATGCCATCATCTGAAATAACATGGCCCAAAAATGTCACAGAATTCAGCCAAAACTCGCACTTTGAAAATTTTGCATACAATTCTCGAGTTCGAAGAATTCCAAGGACAATACGTAAATGGTCTGCATGTTCTGATTCTGTGCGAGAGTATACCAGAATATCATCAATGAATACTATTACGAATAGATCCAAGAGAGGTCTGAATACATTATTCATCAAATTCATGAACACTGCCGGAGCATTAGTTAACCCAAATGACATCACCCGAAATTCATAATGGTCATCTCTCGTTCTGAAAGCTGTTTTGGCAATATCTTCTTCTTTAACTCTCGTTTGGTGATAACCTGACCTTAAGTCTATTTTGGAAAACCACTTGGCACCTTGCAATTGATCAAACAAATCATCAATTCTTGGGAGAGGATATTTGTTCTTTATCGTCACCTTATTCAACTGCCTATAATCGATACACATCCATAAGGAACCATCTTTCTTCCTCACAAGTAGGACTGGTGCTCCCCACGGTGATGAACTGGGTCTAATAAACCCCTTCTCAAGCAAATCTTTCAACTGTGCCTTTAGCTCTTTCAATTCTACCGGAGCCATTCTGTAAGGAGGAATAGAAATAGGCTTGGTATCCGGCAACACATCAATAGCGAAATCAATCTCTCTCTCCGGAGAAAGGCCTAGAAATACATCCGGAAATTCATTCACTACCGGAACGGATTGGAAAGTTGGAGACTTTGCTTCGGTGTCATGAACTCGGACTAAGTGATAAGTATAGCCCTTAGCTATCATCTTTCTTGCCTTAAGGTCGGAAATAAACCTACCCCTTGGAGATGCTGTGTTACCCTTCCATCCAAGCATGGGCTCTCCCGGATATTGAAATCGAACTACTTTCATTCGGCAATCAACATTAGCATAACATGAGGCCAACCAATCCATACCCATAATCACATCGAAATCTAACATTTCTAGCTCAAATAAATAAGCTTTAGTCTGGCGGTCGCATATCACAATTACACAATTTTTATACACTTGTTAGCTATCACGGGATCACTAACCGGAGTAAATACCTCAAAAGGTTTAATTAGCTCAGGTTTCACCCCAATACGTCCAGTAACATATGGAGTAATATAAGATAGGGTAGAACCCGGGTCTATCAATGCATACACATCATGGGAAAATACGAATAATATACCTGTAACCACATCCGGGGAGGATTCAAGATCCTGTCGTCCGGCTAAAGCATACATACGAGGCTGAGTGGCACCTGAAGTAGATGCTCCCCCTCTGCCTCTGCCTCTGCCTCTACCTCGGCCTGCTGGGATCTGGGGAGTCTGCCCTACCGGGAGCACTAAAGAGGAACCAGCTGCTGATCCTGTGGGCTGAACCCCACCTCTACCATTCCTCGAGGGACAATCATGCATCAAGTGCCCAGTCTGTCCACAACCATAGCAAGCAACTGTGCCCTGGCGACATTTCCCGGAATGTAACTTACCGCACTGACTACATCGCGGTACTGGTGGTCTCCTCTGATGTTATACCCCGCATTTTCAGAGCATGAGCATGACACGTGCTTCCTCAAAATTGACAATCAAGTTGTTGCCACATAATTTAAACTCACGTTGATAATGTTGTATTCTGTACTTTTGTACGTCGGATTATTCATAAGCTGAGGTGGGGCCCACACTTCGAGATTTTTTTTAGGACACATGACAAGTTATATGAAGCACATATGTGAAGTTGAAGACAACTCAAGAAGGACCCTTGAGCCGAATCAAAGTGGATGTCCTCCAAACAAATATATTTAAGTAACGTTTTCGGGTGATCTGAATTCGAGGGGCTAAAACGGTATTATAAGTTTGGAATTTGGAAACATACCAAGAAATAGAAGTTGTATATATGTGAATTATCTTTCCAACCATATGTCGTGGGTCCACAGTTGACGTCGAAATAAGGAGATATGGACGTTTTAAGGCAGAAAGGTCAGTGGGCTAGGCCCAATCCGAGCCCAACCGGGTTAGGCCCATTACCCATGTCTTTATAAGTGCAAATTTCGGCCTTCCTCCTCATTTTAAGACCAGGAACGCCCAGAAAATTCTGGGGAGAGAGAGAAAAAGAGTCTTGGAGAAGAAAAACTAATTTTGATCGAAATCTGAGCCCCGAATCCCAAAGCCCATGAAGGGAAAAGTGTTGTACGCTGCGTTGTCTTCAATTTGAGCTAAAAAATCAACCAAGGAGAAGAGTGATAACGTGGTGGATGCATGATTAAGGTATGAAAAAGGTTCCTTTTCATTGTTAACGAGTTTATTTAGAGTTTCGACGGATTAGCACGGAGAGAATAGCCTGATAAATTCATTTGTTGGTGTTGTGAATTATGGAATGAAACTTGAAGAAAATTTTGGATGATAATAAATGTATTTAACTTATAAAATGTGGAGGATGTTGTTATTAATGTTATTGGTATTAATTTCAGCTTCTTTACGGAAATAAAATTATTAAATAGTTATATCGCAAATTTAGTTGGTTGAGAAATTTAGAAAACAGTGCGCGGGCTGTTTTATGGCATACGTCGGTATAAATGATGTTAATACTATTGGTATTGTTGTTGGTTGTTGAATTGGAATTTCGGGCTAGGCATATAAACAGGGGAAATACTGCCCGAATTTCGGCAGAATTTAAAAGGATTTTAATTAAATTTTCGAGACGAACGTACGAAGATGATCCTAATGATATTATGAATGATTCCATAAGTAGAGGACGAGGCTACGAATAATTCTTACGAGAGTTGCAAGACGGGAAGTAAGTTGAAAGTCGAGAATCATCTTCCAGGTATGTAAGGCTTACCCTTTCTTTCTTTTGGCATGATCCTTGTGAAACGAACAGATAATGTATATGCATGATTTCAAAAAACTCCTATTCTTAGAGCCACTAGGATGGCTAATGTTCTTGACTTCCGAAAACTGTTTTGTTATGTCTTGATATATGCGTGTGGTTCCAAAAGTTCTATTTTGATTTGAGCCATAGCGATATTCGAATGGTACATGATATGACTATTGCTTTGATTTTCCAAAGTTAGCTTCTGAAACGTTCGTAGAGGTTTTTGTACTAAAATGTCCATAACTTTCTTATACTAACTCGGATTGACCCGAAACGTGTTTGTGATCCTTCAAGTGTCGGCTAGCGTACCTATTTATCGAGTCTTGAAAATTGATTTATGTGCATACAGTTTCTCACTACTCTGCTCGTGCATGCCTCAATGTATCTTTCACTGAGTCCCGGGCCAGGATATGTTATCGTGCGTATTCCACTGCATTGTTCACCGAGTCCCTCATTAGAGGGCTGGGTACGGTATATGTATATGATGATATGATTATGGCACCGAGTCCCATGATGGGCCGGGTACGGTATATGTATATGATGACATGATTATGGCACCGAGTCCCAAGATGGGCCGGGTACGGTATGACTTCATTCACCGAGTCCCTCACTAGAGGGCCGGGTACGGTATATATATTTATATATATGCATGCATGATGATATGATACTGTGATGACATGATTTTATCCACCGAGTCCCATAATGGGCCGGGTACGGTATATGATAATTGCAGGATTTTCATTTCAAAAGGCAAGTGCATTGATGTTTTTAAAAGTCATATTTGTTTCTGGTAAATCTCCATTTCAGTTATGATCCTTTACTGTATTTCATGCCTTACATGCTCAGTACATTCTCCGTACTGACCCCCTTTCTTCGAGGGCTGCGTTTCATGCCACGCAGGTACACCCAGATGAGTAGAAGACTCTGCTAGAAGGTGTTTCAGCGGGATTGGCAAGCTCCACTTCCTTCCGGAGTGTTGCCGAGTCAGGGTATATATGTTATGATTTCTGATTGATGTTAGAGACTTTGTAGACAGAGTCACGTATGTGGGTTGTCAGTCTTGTAAACGGCTCTGTAAGCCGATGTACTATTATGCATTATGTTACAAACTCCATATGATTACAGATTTTACTTGACGTGAGAACGACGAATAGAATGTTTCTGAAAGCCTTAACTTTGTGATTCATTTTTATTTGATTTAAGAGTCCAAAGGGATTATGTGTGTACTAAGAGTCAGAGGGCTCGCTCAGCCCTAAATAAGGGTCGGGTGCCCATCACGCCCTGATCAAGATTAGGGTGTGACATCTGACTATGATCACCCCCAAACTGAGAACCTAAAGCTCTTGAACTCTGACCCTGTCATGAAGGAATGGAGCGATCAAATCTCCTACCTGCAAATCGTGGAGGTGCACTAGTCGCCGACTGGCCTGAGTGTCTAGAATATGCCTGCCTTGATCCGCCTCCATAATCACTACCTGGCCCCATAGATCTAGCCCTCTTGCTTTGCCCCGTATCAATATCACGATCACCCCTTTGCGGATGTTGTTGTCCTTCTAATTCTGAGCATGGGTTTGGATGCGGGAAATATCCATCCCATCTTGCAACGAAGCCGTCAAGCAGTCCTTGAACAACTGTGGCCCTAATCCACTCACGAATCTGTGCACTCTATCCCCCATGTCAGCCACCATAGTCGGGGCAT
The DNA here is from genome assembly GCF_019175385.1 of Lycium barbarum. Taxonomy (NCBI): domain Eukaryota; kingdom Viridiplantae; phylum Streptophyta; class Magnoliopsida; order Solanales; family Solanaceae; genus Lycium; species Lycium barbarum. Next base: position 31,177,829 of record NC_083341.1, on the reverse strand, counting down.
ATCTAGCCAATGATTAAACTGAAAGCTATACTGCCGAGCACTCATATTTCCTTGTTTCAAATTTAAAAATCTTTCCGCTCTATCTCGATGGACCTCGGGTGGAAAATAGTGGCGGATGAAGGCATCTACAAATTCTTGCCAAACAGGAGAAGGCACATTCTCTTTTCTTGATGATATCCAATTATTGTACCATAATAGCGCCACATCTCAGAGCCTATAAGATGCCAACTCCATAGATTCAGTATTGGAGGCATGAATAATCTTCAATGTTCTCAACATTTCATCAATAAAACTTTGCGGGTCTTCATCCGGCTTTGACCGGAAAAACTCCGGAGGATTCAAACTCATGAAATCACGGGCTCTAGTACTGACGGCCCTATCACATGAACCCGAACCCTGTCGCTGTGCCTGGGCAGCAACTAACTGCGTTAATAGATGAATATCCTCGGTCACTTATTGACCCGAAGTAGCCGGTGGAGGAACTGGAGGCATAGGAGCTGGAGCTGAAGCTCCCTCTTATTCTTCTATAATAGGCGGAGTAGGAGAAGTATTAGATGGAGCCTCATTATGTGATTCCCCCTCTTCTACATTCATTGGTGGCTCCCTTTCTACCCGCCTTTTCATCGTAGTCTTGCCCATCTGGGCGGTTGTAACTTTTTCCTTTTGCGGCATTTCTGAAATCATAACACACTATTAGGGAGGAAAAAAATCTTGTACACGGCTCTATCGCACGATCTCATAGGAAGAAGAATGGTCATTTTTCCTAAATGCCCTGTAGCCTCCTATTTATTAGTGTGGCGCGCAACACACCATAAACAAGATTCTACTAGACACGGCTCGTAGACACCTCCTAGGACTGAACTGCTCTGATACCAGTTTTGTCACGACCCGACTAGGGGCCTTGACGGGTACCCGGGGCTAACCACTGAGCACTGCTCGTATCATTACCCATCGTACGCATCAAGCGTCAATTCATTAATCTTATACTCAAATCATAGGAAAACCATTTTTCACTTGAAACATATTTACCTTATATACATAAGCCCTCCGGCTATCAAAATAATATAGATACATACGAGGAGAAACTGTGAGACCATACTACCCACACATACGTATCTACGAGCCTCTACTAGAGTGCTTGACATAGGGGAGGGACAGGACCCCTTTGTGCCCAAAATATATGTATATACACAAAAGAATAAGTCAATGGCACCTCCGGAACAATGGAGTGCTCTCAAGTCAGCTAATAGCTCCTACGAGTCTGGATCACCTCCCTGTCTACCTGTGGGCATGAACACAGCGTTCAAAGAAAACGGAGTTCAGTACGAACATTGTACTGCGTATGTAAGGCATGAATGAAATGAACATAATAGAGAAATCATAAGACATAAGATGAAGATGTAACCTGCGTAACTTTTAAGGATGGATACATTTCATACATATATAATATATAAACGTAGTACATGTATCATCATAGCGCATACATCATCGTATCATATATATCATCATCGTTAACCCGCGTCCGGGTAACTATCATATGCCACCGATTAGTGGTGTCATTCCCGGCCCTCTAGGCTCGGTGTAAACATAGAAACCCGCTTAGCGGTGACATGCCCGGCCATTTAGGAACGGTGGAATCGTATGTAGCCCACCTTCGCGGTGACATGCCCGTCCATTTAGACACGGTGGAATCGCATCGTCATATAGCCATTGTAAGCCTAGCATCATTATAAATTTATTATCAAACATACATTAGAACTTGAAGGCAACTATGTGTTATATCCCGAATTTTGCGTATTCGGATGATTCGAGGCAACGCGGGAAGACAACAAGCAAGGCCATATTTTATTTGTTTGACATATGAGTTGCTTATGAAAAATTTAAAAGTGGAAATAATGAGGAAGGTCAAGGGCATAAAGGTGAATTCGCAATACGACTCGTGAAAATATGGAAGGAGACGAAGGGCAAATTTGGAAGTTGGAAACAAAATTGTTTTCATAAATTACAAGAACTAGCCAAAAGAAAAAAAATAAGTGGGCTAAGGTTTGGGCTTGTTTGGCCGTCCACTTGGTGTGGCCTTAAGCCCACATCAAGGTTTAATGAGCTAAATAAAAAGATGACTAAGTCATCTTTTTCATTAAGTCTCTAGAGTTTTCAAGAAAGTGAAGAACAAGAAAGAGAAGGAGACAAGTTGAAGGCCATTTCGGCCAAGTGCAATCCAACAAGAAAAATTGACCAAAATTCCTTCAAAAATCATTTTCTACTAATTAGAGGGTCCTTAACAAGGTGGAGTTGTTGTTGAAGCAAGAAAAATTCATAATCATACAAGTTGCCAAGTTGTAGTCAAGTGAAGAAGTGAAGGAAAAGGAAGGTGAGAACTTATGCTCTTTTACATGTTATGGATATTTATGCATGTTGTAGTAGGCAAAAGTGAATGAAAATTTTGAAGAACAAGAATATAGATGTGGCCGTGTATGCCTATGTGTGTGTAGAGACCATGTGTTAATTATTTTATTTAGTGTTTGGTTGTTATTGTTGTGAATGTTATGTGGAAGATGGAAGTTAAATGATTTTTGGAGAGATTGTAGTTGTGAATGCATGATGTTGGCCGTGTGATATATGTGTGTGTGTAGCCGTGTATGTGTGTGGTATGGTGAATGGATAGTGAGCAATTTTTATTTAGTATGTTGGTTGTTGTGTTGTGGAGTTTATATTACAAATGAAAGCCTAATGAGCTTAGTGATATATTAGTAGTTGAAAGCTTGTTTTGGAAGATTATGTAAATTGAATATTAGGTTTTTACATGTATGAAAGATAATGTGGTTAGTATGATGTTGTTGAGATATGGATTATTAGGTTATTATTGGAGTTGGAAGGTTTTGAAAGAAGTAGTAAATTGATTGAGTTGTTATAATGTAATTTCGATTGAATATGGAAATTGTTAGTATTGTTGTTGGCATTGTGATTGATAATTTGGCCGGGTTGAATTCCCGGGATTGTTGTTGATTGAAGTTGGCCAAGTTGAACTTGGTGGGATGGAGTATGTACAGGGGAAATGCTGCCGGAATTTCGGTAGCCAAGTGTTACTTTAAGAATCCAACTCTAAATACCCTAATAAAAGTTTTGGTAAATGTGACCAAATTGCAGATTTTGCCGAAATTGCAACGTGAATTTGGAATAGCAAAAGGAGCGGAAAGAGGTATGTAAGGCTTCACCCTTCTTTCTATGGCATGTCTTAGATATAATAAGTTGGGTACGAGCCTCGGGGACAACTTTATTCCCCGGAATCCGCACCTAAAGTTTCTCCTTTTTCCTTCAGTAGAATTGAACTATAAAGTGTGCGAAATGTTGAAAAGACCTCCTAAACCCCTAGAACTTGCATAGATGGGACCCGACTACCCTAAAACCCTCACAAGTAACGCCATGACATGTACCATATGCAAATCGTATACGCTACCTTATTCGGGCCGAGGTGGGCCCGTTGCTCTCGGAATTTCCTTATAGTTCTGTTTGACTTACTAGAAGTTGAATCCAAGGGAATCCTTTGATCCCGATTTCGTTACCAAATGATAAGTACTATAACTACTCTAACGAGGAGACTTCCATGATGATAATGATAACAATGATGCTAGACGAGAGGATATGCCTACGATAAGTACTACCGGAACGATTCTATGACTAAGATTCCTAAGCTAAGTATTCTATGTGAATATGAAAGTAATAAACTAATTTTCGAATCTTATTTATATTCCTTAGCTATGACATTATTTTCTAAGGATTGCAAAGCCTATGAACTGACATCTATGATGCCCCAATTTCATTTTACGTTTACTTTAATATTATTCTCCGTTGATAGTCTCACCTTAAAATACTCATCCCTTCAAGGTGAGACGAAGCCATCACGAGTATTCCATAGTGTAATCGGAGGTCACCGACCTTACGTCACTCCGATGGACATGTAACTTTCCTTGAACTCCCGTGCATGCTGGTTATATGATACAGGTATATGTGTATGGACATGTATATGTTTATAAAATATGTATACGACGAAAGATCCAGAGCGCTATAGACGCTGATATATGTACATGATACACGTATATGTATATGATGAAAGATCCAGAGCGCTATAGACGCTGATATATGTACATGATACACGTATACGTATATGATGAAAGAGCCAGAGCGCTATAGATGCTGATATATGTACATGATATATGCATATGTATACAGGGAAGATGGAGATAAGGGCAGAGCCTTATATTCGCATATCCACCTGATCAGTTGGCATTATATGACATGATATCGTCTCGGACGCGGGATGTGTATTTATGGCTAAATGGATCGGCTGCCGACGCCTCGGCAATATGACATGTTCTATTTTTATATATATATATATATATATATATATATATATATATATATATATATATATGAACAAGAAAAGATTTTCAGAGGAAAGCTAAGCTATGATATGATACGCTAAGAAACGCTCTGCTATGACTCGATACGCTATGACATAATATACCAAGATGTGATACGACACGACACGCTATGATAGGGTAGGATATAATACGATGAAACATGACATGATATAAACACGGTTTTGTGTGCCTGTGAAAAAGCAATGTTTCAAAGAGGAGAAGATAAGCCTTTATAATAGTCGGCCTGAAAAAGGGGCCTTCCTAAGTACAGGTGACTCCCTTACCTCATTACATGCCCTACAACCTCTTGATATTGTTAATTGTTCTCTATGCTCCTGTTTATATTATCTTTTATGCCTTACATACTTGGTACACTATTCGTACTGACGTCCCTTCCTGTGGACGCTGCGTTTCATGCCGCGCAGGTCAGCAGACGGGTGGACTTGATCCTTAGAAGCCTTACCAGCAGTGTTGACAGCGTTCCAATTGTTCCGGAGCCTCATTTCCGTGGTACTATTTTGTGTATGTATTCTCGGGCACGACAGTACTCGGTCCTTTCTATGTATAAGTGTACTATGTCTAGAGGCTCGTAGACAGATATGCACGGTCAGATATGTACAGTTAGACGTCTTGTATTTTGAGATGTTCGCGTCCATGTGTAACGCGATAGCAGAAAGTTTACTACTTATGTTTATGACGACGCGGCTAATGTTAATGTTCAATAATGTTCAAAAAAAAAAATATGGCACTGTTTATACGACTTGCTAAGAGGTAAAGGTAACATGATAGGTAAGGGGTGCTCGGTACAAGTATCGGGTACTCGTCACGGCCCCTAGTCGGGTCGTGACAGAAGTGGTATCAGAGCAGTTCGGTCCTAGGGGTTTGTCTACGAACCGTGTCCAGTAGAGTCTTGTTTACGGGTGTGTAGCGCGCCACACTTATAAACAGGAGGCTACAGGGCATTTAGGAAATATAACCTTCTTTGTATTCTAAGATCGTGCGATAGAGCTATGCTACCAGGTTTCCATATTCCTTTCCTAATCCTATGTTATGGTTTCAGTAATGCCGCCGAAGAAGAAAGCTAAGGCAGCCCAAAAGGGCGAGACAGTGGCTGGAAGGAGAGTTGAACGGGAGCTAGAAGAAGGAGAATCTCATAATGAAGCTCCCCCTTAGACTTTTCCAGCTCCCCCTGCACCGGCAGAGCAGGAAAGAGTTCCAGCTCCAGCCCCCGCACCTCCAGTTCCACCGCCAGCAGCTCCGGGCCAGCAGATGGTCGAGGCCATCCAGTTATTGACCCAATTAGTGGCCGCACAGGCTCAGCGGCAAGATACATACCGAGGAGACAGGGCGGTAAGTGCAAGAGCCCGTGACTTTATTACTCTGAAGCCGCCAGAGTTTTATGGATCAAAACCGGAGGAGGACCCGCAGAGTTTTATAGACGAGATGCTGAGGACTCTGAGGATTATACATGCTTCGGATACGGAGTCCGTAGAGTTGGCTTCATACAGGCTGCGGGATGTGGCAGTTTTGTGGTACAGCAGTTGGATATCTTCGAGGGGAGCAAATGCACCCCCTCCGGTTTGGCACGAGTTTACCGAGGCATTTCTGCGACACTTCTTACCGCCAGAGGTTCGACGAGCTCGAGCCGATATGTTCTTGAATCTTAGACAGGGAAATATGAGTGTTCGAGAATACAACCTTCGTTTCACCTCACTAGCCAGGTATGCCCCAGCCCTGATAGCTGATAGGGGAGATCATGTGCACCGATTCGTGAGTGGGCTAGGGCCACATTTAGTTAAGGAGTGCCTGACGGCTTCACTCCAGGATGGGATGACTATTACCCGCATCCAGGCCCACGCCCAAAATCTGGAAGAGCAGTACCAGCCACGGAGAGAGGAGCGTCATCCAGATAGGGGTTCCAGGAAAAGGGGCAGGTTTTCCATGACTAGAAGCGAGTATAGATGGGGACAGGCACAAGAGCAGTCTAGGTATTCAGGCCAATCAGTGGCCAGTGCACCACCTCGATTTGCGGATAGGAGATTTGACCGCTCTGCCTATTCGGGACCAAATCAGAGTACTAGAGCTTCAGGATCCCAGTATAGAGCTGATTCTAGCAGGACGATGCCACCCCCGCCACGGTGTGTTCGATGTGGTAGGCCACACTCTGGAGAGTGTCGCGCAGGGACAGGTGCATGTTATACTTGTGGGCGGGTTGGCCATTTGATGCGTGATTGCCCACTGAGGTATGAGGGGGACCAAGCCCAGCCCACCGGGTCCGCGGTTGGTTCATCGTCGACCGTACGCCCTCCTGGACAGACTTCCCAAGCTCCAGTGGGCCGCGGCCGAGGCAGAGGAGGGACACCCAGTTCAGCCGGTCCTCCGCACCGCCTATATGCATTGACAGGACGACAGGACCCTGAGCCTTCCGCAGACGCGGCCACAAGTATTTTTTTTCGGCATCTTCTATGATATGCGTGTTAATTGATTCAGATTCTATCTTATCCTACCCTGCCCTTTGTATTGCTGAACATATTAAGAATTCGGAAATTTGGACGAAAAGTGGCCATGCGCACAGGTAAAAAGACGAATACTAGAGATTGCGGAGGTCAGAACTGTAAATAAAAGAAAAGACGTGTTACGCGGGAGCTTTTAAAATTGCTAAGACCCCAACTCGTTCCATATTATGTGATATAAGTAGTGCGAGGGAGTGGAGGGGAAAATACCAACGCTAAGGCGCTGAAATGCATTAAAGTTTTAAGGTTAAGCGTGCTAGGGTGAGAGCAATTTTACGATGGGTGACCCCCTGGGAAATATGCTGAAAATGTCATAAATGCGGGGACAAGAGACGAATGTGAAATTAGGTAGCCTAAAGTAAATCGGAGTGTATGAAGTGGTTAGAAACCCTATAGAAGTCGTGTAGGTCGAGACGGACTAGACTAGCAGAAAGGGAGAAAGCATGACAAAGCTTTGGGAATGAAGGAGAAGAGTATGGATGTTATAAGGTAAGACCGATGTTGAATCCGCACTAGATGATGCTAGAAGGCCCTAATACGGCGATATACGAGAATATGTCTAGTGAGGGGATGGACGCGGCAGAATCCACGAAGAAGGAATTACAACTGTAAAGACCGCAAAGGACGACGGTTATTTAAAGGGCGTAGGCGTGCGTAGACCCCTTAATAAAGGGGGGGAGAGCATGTTAGACCCAAAATGGACTATGACGATTCAAAACCCAATAAAGGGGACTTATTAACGCAGGGCCAGTATTCGGAACTAACTTAAATGACCTACGACATAAAGGCAACCTAAGCCCCTAAAATGGATATGCTAAGCGACCTGTGGGGTATCTTTGAAGGAGACCTCCCCGAAATATTATGTTACGCTATGAGGCCAGTTTAACATTCGAGGACGAATGTTTTAAAGGGGGGGAAGATGTTATATCCCGAATTGTGCGTATTCGGATGATTCGAGGCAATCGCGGGAAGACAACAAGCAAGGCCATATTTTATTTGTTTGACATATGAGTTGCTTATGAAAAATTTAAAAGTGGAAATAATGAGGAAGGTCAAGGGCATAAAGGTGAATTCGCAATATGACTCGTGAAAATATGGAAGAAGACGAAGGGCAAATTTGGAAGTTGGAAACAAAATTGTTTTCATAAATTACAAGAACTAGCCAAAAAGAAAAAAAATAAGTGGGCTAAGGTTTGGGCTTGTTTGGCCGTCCACTTGGTGTGGGCTTAAGCCCACATCAAGGTTTAATGAGCTAAATAAAAAGATGACTAAGTCATCTTTTTCATTAAGTCTCTAGAATTTTCAAGAAAGTGAAGAACAAGAAAGAGAAGGAGACAAGTTGAAGGCCATTTCGGCCAAGTGCAATCCAACAAGAAAAATTGACCAAAATTCCTTCAAAAATCATTTTCTACTAATTAGAGGGTCCTTAACAAGGTGGAGTTGTTGTTGAAGCAAGAAAATTTCATAATCATACAAGTTGCCAAGTTGTAGTCAAGTGAAGAAGTGAAGGAAAAGGAAGGTGAGAACTTATGCTCTTTTACATGTTATGGATATTTATGCATGTTGTAGTAGGCAAAAGTGAATGAAAATTTTGAAGAACAAGAATATAGATGTGGCCGTGTATGCCTATGTGTGTGTAGAGACCATGTGTTATTTATTTTATTTAGTGTTTGGTTGTTATTGTTGTGAATGATATGTGGAAGATGGAAGTTAAATGATTTTGGAGAGATTGTAGTTGTGAATGCATGATGTTGGCCGTGTGATATATGTGTGTGTGTAGCCGTGTATGTGTGTGGTATGGTGAATGGATAGTGAGCAAGTTTTATTTAGTATGTTGGTTGTTGTGTTGTGGAGTTTATATTACAAATGAAAGACTAATGAGCTTAGTGAGATATTAGTAGTTGAAAGCTTGTTTTGGAAGATTATGTAAATTGAATATTAGGTTTTTACATGTATGAAAGATAATGTGGTTAGTATGATGTTGTTGAGATATGGATTATTAGGTTAATATTGGAGTTGGAAGGTTTCGAAAGAAATAGTAAATTGATTGAGTTGTTATAATGTAATTTCGATTGAATATGGAAATTGTTAGTATTGTTGTTGGCATTGTGATTGATAATTTGGCCGGGTTGAATTCCCGGGATTGTTGTTGATTGAAGTTGGCCAAGTTGAACTTGGTGGGATGGAGTATGTACAGGGGAAATGCTGCCGGAATTTCGGTAGCCAAGTGTTACTTTAATAATCCAACTCTAAATACCCTAATAAAAGTTTTGGTAAATGTGACCAAATTGCAGATTTTGCCGAAATTGCAACGTGAATTTGGAATAGCAAAAGGAGCGGAAAGAGGTATGTAAGGCTTCACCCTTCTTTCTATGGCATGTCTTAGATATAATAAGTTGGGTACGAGCCTCGGGGACAACTTTATTCCCCGGAATCCGCACCTAAAGTTTCTCCTTTTTCCTTGAGTAGAATTGAACTATAAAGTGTGCGAAATGTTGAAAGGACCTCCTAAACCCCTAGAACTTGCATAGATGGGACCCGACTACCCTAAACCCTCACAAGTAACGCCATGACATGTACCATATGCAAATCGTATACGCTACCTTATTCGGGCCGAGGTGGGCCCGTTGCTCTCGGAATTTCCTTATAGTTCTGTTTGACTTACTAGAAGTTGAATCCAAGGGAATCCTTTGATCCCGATTTCGTTACCAAATGATATGTACTATAACTACTCTAACGAGGAGACTTCCATGATGATAATGATAACAATGATGCTAGACGAGAGGATATGCCTACGATAAGTACTACCGGAACGATTCTATGACTAAGATTCCTAAGCTAAGTATTCTATGTGAATATGAAAGTAATAAACTAATTTTCGAATCTTATTTATATTCCTTAGCTATGACATTATTTTCTAAGGATTGCAAAGCCTATGAACTGACATCTATGATGCCCCGATTTCATTTTACGTTTACTTTAATATTATTCTCCGTTGATAGTCTCACCTTAAAATACTCGTCCCTTCAAGGTGAGACGAAGCCATCACGAGTATTCCATAGTGTAATCGGAGGTCACCGACCTTACGTCACTCCGATGGACATGTAACTTTCCTTGAACTCCCGTGCATGCTGGTTATATGATACAGGTATATGTGTATGGACATGTATATGTTTATAAAATATGTATACGACGAAAGATCCAGAGCGCTATAGACGCTGATATATGTACATGATACACGTATATGTATATGATGAAAGATCCAGAGCGCTATAGATGCTGATATATGTACATGATACACGTATACGTATATGATGAAAGAGCCAGAGCGCTATAGATGCTGATATATGTACATGATATATGCATATGTATACGGGGAAGATGGAGATAAGGGCAGAGCGTTATATACGCATATCCACTTGATCAGTTGGCATTATATGACATGATATCGTCCCGGACGCGGGATGTGTATTTATGGCTAAATGGATCGGCTGCCGACGCCTCGGCAATATGACATGTTCTATTTTTATATATATATATATATATGAACAAGAAAAGATTTTCAGAGGAAAGCTAAGCTATGATATGATACGCTAAGAAACGCTATGCTATGAGTCGATACGCTATGACATAATATACCAAGATGTAATACGACACGACACGCTATGATAGGGCAGGATATAATACGATGAAACATGACATGAAATAAACACGGTTTTGTGTGCCTGTGAAAAAACATTGTTTCAAAGAGGAGAAGATAAGCCTTTATGATAGCCGGCCTGAAAAAGGGGCCTTCCTAAGTACAGGTGACTCCCTTACCTCATTACATGCCCTACGACCTCTTGATATTGTTAATTGTACTCTATGCTCCTGTTTATATTATCTTTTATGCCTTACATACTCGGTACACTATTCGTACTGACGTCCCTTCCTGTGGACGTTGCGTTTCATGCCGCGCAGGTCAGTAGACGGGTGGACTTGATCCTTAGAAGGCTTACCAGCAGTGTTGACAGCGCTCCAATTGTTCCGGAGCCTCATTTCTGTGGTACTATTTTGTGTATGTATTCTCGGGCACGACAGTACTCGGCCCTTTCTATGTATAAGTGTACTATGTCTAGAGGCTCGTAGACAGATATGCACGGTCAGATATGTACAGTTAGACGTCTTGTATTTTGAGATGTTCGCGTCCATGTGTAACGCGATAGCAGAAAGTTTACTACTTATGTTTATGACGACGCGGCTAATGTTAATGTTCAATAATGTTCAAAAAAAAAATATGGCACTGTTTATACGACTTGCTAAGAGGTAAAGGTAACATGATAGGTAAGGGGTGCTCGGTACAAGTATCGGGTACTCGTCACGGCCCCTAGTCGGGTCGTGACAGAAGTGGTATCAGAGCAGTTCGGTCCTAGGGGTTTGTCTACGAGCCGTGTCCAGTATAGTCTTGTTTACGGGTGTGTAGCGCGCCACACTTATAAACAGGAGGCTACAGGGCATTTAGGAAATATAACCTTCTTTGTATTCTAAGATCGTGCGATAGAGCTATGCTACCAGGTTTCCATATTCCTTTCCTAATCCTATGTTATGGTTTCAGTAATGCCGCCGAAGAAGAAAGCTAGGGCAGCCCAAAAGGGCGAGACAGTGGCTGGAAGGAGAGTTGAACAGGAGCTAGAAGAAGGAGAATCTCATAATGAAGCTCCCCCTCAGACTTTTCCAGCTCCCCCTGCACCGGCAGAGCAGGAAAGAGTTCCAGCTCCAGCCCCCGCACCTCCAGTTCCACCGCCAGCAGCTCCGGGCCAGCAGATGGCCGAGGCCATCCAGTTATTGACCCAGTTAGTGGCCGCACAGGCTCAGCGGCAAGATACAGACCGAGGAGACAGGGCGGTAAGTGCAAGAGCCCGTGACTTTATTACTCTGAAGCCGCCAGAGTTTTATGGATCAAAACCGGAGGAGGACCCGCAGAGTTTTATAGACGAGATGCTGAGGACTCTGAGGATTATACATGCTTCGGATATGGAGTCCGTAGAGTTGGCTTCATACAGGCTGCGGGATGTGGCAGTTTTGTGGTACAGCAGCTGGATATCTTCGAGGGGAGCAAATGCACCCCCTCCGGTTTGGCAGGAGTTTACCGAGGCATTTCTGCGACACTTCTTACCGCTAGAGGTTCGACGAGCTCGAGCCGATATGTTCTTGAATCTTAGACAGGGAATTATGAGTGTTCGAGAATACAACCTTCGTTTCAACTCACTAGCCAGGTATGCCCCAGCCCTGATAGCTGATAGGGGAGATCATGTGCACCAATTCGTGAGTGGGCTAGGGCCACATTTAGTTAAGGAGTGCCTGACGGCTTCTGTTATGTCCCGTATTTTCATACGTCAGGACGTTTTAAAATAAGCGTGACGAGTTAAAGGCAAGACTATCTTAAGATATGAAGTAGAGATTTTAACTTCCGGTTTTGCGTCGAGTCACAATTTATTCACAATTCTCGTGTGGCATTAAACTAGTAATGGAAAATTGGTATTATACTAACCATAATTGGATTAATAAGTGGGATTGGAAAGACCAAAAATCAGTCCATTAAATGGACAAAGCTAGCCGTGTAGCTTGAGTGGAATAGTCAATGGTTATTGACGCAAAATAATGTGATACACATGTCCAAAGCATTGAGGGAGTGTATATACAAAATAATCTGATTCATATCTCACTACATTACACCATTTCAACACTACAAAGTGAGAGAACACTTAGAGAGAGAGAGGGAAACTCTCGGCCAAGAGCTAGCCGAGAGTGAGGTCCAAAAATCTGCCCAGAAATTCCAGTTTTTCTCCATCAAAACTATCCCTCATCTAGTGTGTAAGAAAGTGTATTAGTTGTTGAAGAGAAACAAGAAAGTGAAGCACTCAATAGAGTTGAAAATTCGGCCAAGTGAAGCACAAGATTGAAAGGTAAGAATGTTTGTTGTTTCTTGTGTTGCATGATGATTTGAATGTATAGTTCATGCATGTTGTTGTTGGATTGTGGTTGTAGTTGAAGTAGAGAGTGAGCCGTGTGTGAGGTGAGTTTATGACTGATTTCATTGTGCATGTATTGTTAGTGAATTGAATATGTATCAACATATGTAAATGAACAAAGATTGTGGGAGTTTGGTTGTGATGTTGCATGTTGGCTATTGGACTGTTTTTGCTCGAATTTAAAATGAATCATGTGTTGAAGATTCTGATGAAGTCATGCTTAATCTTGTTGAACATGTATTGGAAATGAATTGAATGCATTGTAGTTGGATAAACGAATGAAAATCATGAAGTTGGAGTAGTTGTGATGAAACCGGGTAGGGGGCTGTTTTGGACGAATTTATGGACTGTTTTGGGCTATAATTTGATTGTTGTTGTTGTGGACATTGTAGTGTATTGTATGCATGTTGAATATGTAAATTAATGTGTTCAAGAAACGAATTATGTTGAGGTGTAGAGACAGTCCAAAACCGTGGACAGTTTTAGGGATTAGAAGTGAAATTGTGTGTGTTGAATGTTGGTTTTTGTTGCAAACGTGTAGTGAATGTAAAATGCCATGATTCAAGTTAAAACTGAACTGATTGTGGGATGTTGTAAGAGTGAAGATGATGCTAAAACAGTTCCAAGATTTCATGAAAGTAAAGTCATGAAAAGTGTTGTGTTGTTGCAAGTTAAAACTGGAAAATTGCTATGTAAGAATGGAAATGATGTGTGTGTTGGGTTGCCATGTGTATGAGACTATTTTGGGTGGTGTAGGGACTGCCCAAGTTCCCTAAGTCATGCTTAAACAAGTTTTGATCAATATATGAAAGAACGACTAGCCATGTTAGCTTGTAACGCTAGTTGGGTTAAATGCGAACGAAACGTCGTTTAATTGTTAGAAAGGAGTTGTGAATGTCACAATACGTGTTGAATGCCCTTGTAGACTAATTGTAGTTCTTCACATCTTGATATAGGATAAGTATTGTTGGGCAGCAAGTACAAGTTAGAATACAACTAAACGCAAAAGGTATGTAAAGCCTATTCCTTCTTTCTTTTGGCATGTCCTAGACGTAAGATTGAAACGATATGAACCTTGGGGTAAATTCTATTCTCTAGTTTCATGTATGGCTTATGAATCTATATTTCATTAATGTTATTATCATGTGCCTACAATATGAGTGACTAATGAACAATGCATGAAAGTTCCTATACTTAAAGAATTGCACAACTAAAGACGTACTTGACTTCCAAAAGCTATACCATATTAAAGTGACATATGTATATGAAATCTAAAACGTTTCTTGTAATGGTTGTTATGAGATTTAAAATGAACTGAATATGAATATTATTTTGACACTTTAGAGCTGGTTAGTTGCTTATCCCTTGAGTCTAAAAAGATGATTTGCATATATGTGGTTGCTTATTATTCTGCTTGTGCTTACCGCTATATCCTTCACTGAGTCCCGGGCCAGGGTACGTTTTCGTGCGCACATTTATTATATTAATCACCGAGCCCCTCACTAGAGGGCCGGGACACGTTATGTATATATATATGATGATGATATGATGATGTGATGATGTGATGATATGATGATATGATGATATGGAGATGATGGTGGCCAGGAGGGCATATTCCTTATTACCGAGTCCCTCAGGAAAGGGCCGGGACACGTCTATGTTTATGTTATGATGCTATGATTTTAAATTACCGAGTCCCTCATAAAAAGGGCCGGGACACGTCATGTATGTTTTATACAGAATGATTATGCAGCTTTGACAACAAAACTCTATAATAGCGATGATATGAGAATGATACAGATGAAATATGTTTAACGGCAAGTTTTATGAAATTCTGTTGTTGCAATGCATCCTATGTACCGTGTCTCAATATAAGTCTATACTATGTTTCAAGCTTTACATATTCAGTACATATTCCGTACTGACCCCCTTCCTTCGGGGGGCTGCGTTCATGCCCGCAGGTACAAACGCTCGTTTTGGAGATCCGCCAGCTTAGGTCATCTTTCAGCTATTTTGGACTGCTCCTTTGTTCCGGAGATAGCTTGTGGTATAATCTCCTTATGTTGTGCTCGTATGTGTTTGTTTGGGTACGGCGGGGCCCTGTCCCGTCACATAATACGGTCATTACTCTTAGAGGTCTGTGGACATCGGTGTGGGTCTGTTTACAGTTGTTGATGCGTTTTATGTTTTGACTTAAGTTTGGGGCGTACCCAGTCGTAATGGCAGCCTTGTCGGCTTGCATATGTGTGTATGTTTGGTATTTTGTATATCGTGGCAGCCTTGTCCGCTTGCTTAGGAATATATATAAATGTTGTTGTTTGATAAGTGCAACTCCTCGGGAGATGGATGACTAAGGCATACAGAACTTGACAAATCTAAATAACTCACTATCTTCTTACATACAAATGAGATCACGACATGCTAATTATAAATTATTAGAGTTAACAGATAAATATGAGTGTCCAATTCGGGCACAAGTCACGGCCTACGGGGTTGGGTCGTGACAGCTTCACTCCAGGATGGGATGACTATTACCCGCATCCAGGCCCACACCCAAAATCTGGAAGAGCAGCACCAGCCACGGAGAGAGGAGCGTCATCCAGATAGGGGTTCCAGGAAAAGGGGCAGGTTTTCCATAACTAGAAGCGAGTATAGAGGGGGACAGGCACAAGAGCAGTCTAGGTATTCAGGCCAATCAGTGGCCAGTGCACCACCTCGATTTGCGGATAGGAGATTTGACCGCTCTGCCTATTCGGGACCAGATCAGAGTACTAGAGCTTCAGGATCCCAGTATAGAGCTGATTCTAGCAGAACGATGCCACCCCCGCCACGGTGTGTTCGATGTGGTAGGCCACACTCTGGAGAGTGTCGCGCAGGGACAGGTGCATGTTATACTTGTGGGCGGGTTGGCCATTTGATGCGTGATTGCCCACTGAGGTATGAGGGGGACCAAGCCCAGCCCACCGGGTCCGCGGTTGGTTCATCGTCGACCGTACGCCCTCCTGGACAGACTTCCCAAGCTCCAGTGGGCCGCGGCCGAGGCAGAGGAGGGACACCCAGTTCAGCCGGTCCTCCGCACCGCCTATATGCATTGACAGGACGACAGGACCCTGAGCCTTCCGCAGACGCGGCCACAGGTATTTTTTTTCGGCAACTTCTATGATATGCGTGTTAATTGATTCAGATTCTATCTTATCCTACCCTGCCCTTTGTATTGCTGAACATATTAAGAATTCGGAAATTTGGACGAAAAGTGGCCATGCGCACAGGTAAAAAGACGAATACTAGAGATTGCGGAGGTTAGAACTGTAAATAAAAGAAAAGACGTGTTACGCGGGAGCTTCGAAAACTGCTAAGACCCCAACTCGTTCCATATTATGTGATATAAGTAGTGCGAGGGAGTGGAGGGGAAAATACCAACGCTAAGGAGCTGAAATGCATTAAAGTTTTAAGGTTAAGCGTGCTAGGGTGAGAGCAATTTTACGATGGGTGACCCCCTGGGAAATATGCTGAAAATGTCATAAATGCGGGGACAAGAGACGAATGTGAAATTAGGTAGCCTAATGTAAATCGGAGTGTATGAAGTGGTTAGAAACCCTATAGAAGTCGTGTAGGTCGAGACGGACTAGACTAGCAGAAAGGGAGAAAGCATGACAAAGCTTTGGGAATGAAGGAGAAGAGTACGGATGTTATAAGGTAAGACCGATGTTGAATCCGCACTAGATGATGCTAGATGGCCCTAATACGGCGATATACGGGAATATGTCTAGTGAGGGGATGGACGCAGCAGAATCCACGAAGAAGGAATTTCAACTGTAAAGACCGCAAAGGACGACGGTTATTTAAAGGGCGTAGGCGTGCGTAGACCCCTTAATAAAGGGGGGGAGAGCATATTAGACCCAAAATGGACTATGACGATTCAAAACCCAATAAAGGGGACTTATTAACGCAGGGCCAGTATTCGGAACTAACTTAAATGACCTACGACATAAAGGCAACCTAAGCCCCTAAAATGGATATGCTAAGCGACATGTGGGGTATCTTTGAAGGAGACCTCCCCGAAATATTATGTTACGCTATGAGGCCAGTTTAACATTCGAGGACGAATGTTTTAAAGGGGGGGAAGATGTTATATTTCGAATTTTGCGTATTCGGATGATTCGAGGCAATCGCGGGAAGACAACAAGCAAGGCCATATTTTATTTGTTTGACATATAAGTTGCTTATGAAAAATTTAAAAGTGGAAATAATGAGGAAGGTCAAGGGCATAAAGGTGAATTCGCAATATGACTCGTGAAAATATGGAAGAAGACGAAGGGCAAATTTGGAAGTTGGAAAAAAAATTGTTTTCATAAATTACAAGAACTAGCCAAAAGAAAAAAAAATAAGTGGGCTAAGGTTTGGGCTTGTTTGGCCGTCCACTTGGTGTGGGCTTAAGCCCACATCAAGGTTTAATGAGCTAAATAAAAAGATGACTAAGTCATCTTTTTCATTAAGTCTCTAGAGTTTTCAAGAAAGTGAAGAACAAGAAAGAGAAGGAGACAAGTTGAAGGCCATTTCGGCCAAGTGCAATCCAACAAGAAAAATTGACCAAAATTCCTTCAAAAATCATTTTCTACTAATTAGAGGGTCCTTAACAAGGTGGAGTTGTTGTTGAAGCAAGAAAAATTCATAATCATACAAGTTGCCAAGTTGTAGTCAAGTGAAGAAGTGAAGGAAAAGGAAGGTGAGAACTTATGCTCTTTTACATGTTATGGATATTTATGCATGTTGTAGTAGGCAAAAGTGAATGAAAATTTTGAAGAACAAGAATATAGATGTGGCCGTGTATGCCTATGTGTGTGTAGAGACCATGTGTTAATTATTTTATTTAGTGTTTGGTTGTTATTGTTGTGAATGTTATGTGGAAGATGGAAGTTAAATGATTTTGGAGAGATTGTAGTTGTGAATGCATGATGTTGGCCGTGTGATATATGTGTGTGTGTAGCCGTGTATGTGTGTGGTATGGTGAATGGATAGTGAGCAAGTTTTATTTAGTATGTTGGTTGTTGTGCTGTGGAGTTTATATTACAAATGAAAGCCTAATGAGCTTAGTGAGATATTAGTAGTTGAAAGCTTGTTTTGGAAGATTATGTAAATTGAATATTAGGTTTTTACATGTATGAAAGATAATGTGGTTAGTATGATGTTGTTGAGATATGGATTATTAGGTTATTATTGGAGTTGGAAGGTTTTGAAAGAAATAGTAAATTGATTGAGTTGTTATAATGTAATTTCGATTGAATATGGAAATTGTTAGTATTGTTGTTGGCATTGTGATTGATAATTTGGCCGGGTTGAATTCCCGGGATTGTTGTTGATTGAAGTTGGCCAAGTTGAACTTGCTGGGATGGAGTATGTACAGGGGAAATGCTGCCGGAATTTCGGTAGCCAAGTGTTACTTTAAGAATCCAACTCTAAATACCCTAATAAAAGTTTTGGTAAATGTGACCAAATTGCAGATTTTGACGAAATTGCAACGTGAATTTGGAATAGCAAAAGGAGCGGAAAGAGGTATGTAAGGCTTCACCCTTCTTTCTATGGCATGTCTTAGATATAATAAGTTGGGTACGAGCCTCGGGGACAACGTTATTCCCCGGAATCCGCACCTAAAGTTTCTCCTTTTTCCTTCAGTAGAATTGAACTATAAAGTGTGCGAAATGTTGAAAAGACCTCCTAAACCCCTAGAACTTGCATAGATGGGACCCGACTACCCTAAAACCCTCACAAGTAACGCCATGACATGTACCATACGCAAATCGTATACGCTACCTTATTCGGGCCGAGGTGGGCCCGTTGCTCTCGGAATTTTCTTATAGTTCTGTTTGACTTACTAGAAGTTGAATCCAAGGGAATCCTTTGATCCCGATTTCGTTACCAAATGATAAGTACTATAACTACTCTAACGAGGAGACTTCCATGATGATAATGATAACAATGATGCTAGACGAGAGGATATGCCTACGATAAGTACTACCGGAACGATTCTATGACTAAGATTACTAAGCTAAGTATTCTATGTGAATATGAAAGTAATAAACTAATTTTCGAATCTTATTTATATTCCTTAGCTATGACATTATTTTCTAAGGATTGCAAAGCCTATGAACTAACATCTATGATGCCCCGATTTCATTTTACGTTTACTTTAATATTATTCTCCGTTGATAGTCTCACCTTAAAATACTCGTCCCTTCAAGGTGAGACGAAGCCATCACGAGTATTCCATAGTGTAATCGGAGGTCACCGACCTTACGTCACTCCGATGGACATGTAACTTTCCTTGAACTTCCGTGCATGCTGGTTATATGATACAGGTATATGTGTATGGACATGTATATGTTTATAAAATATGTATACGACGAAAGATCCAGAGCGCTATAGACGCTGATATATGTACATGATACACGTATATGTATATGATGAAAGATCCAGAGCGCTATAGACGCTGATATTTGTACATGATACACGTATACGTATATGATGAAAGAGTCAGAGCGCTATATATGCTGATATATGTACATGATATATGCATATGTATACGGGGAAGATGGAGATAAGGGCAGAGCGTTATATACGCATATCCACTTGATCAGTTGGCATTATATGACATGATATCGTCCCGGACGCGGGATGTGTATTTATGGCTAAATGGATCGGCTGCCGACGCCTCGGCAATATGACATGTTCTATTTATATATATATATATATATATATATGAACAAGAAAAGATTTTCAGAGGAAAACTAAGCTATGATATGATACGCTAAGAAACGCTATGCTATGACTCGATACGCTATGACATAATATACCAAGATGTGATACGACACGACACGCTATGATAGGGCAGGATATAATACGATGAAACATGACATGATATAAACACGGTTTGTGTGCCTGTGAAAAAGCAATGTTTCAAAGAAGAGAAGATAAGCCTTTATGATAGCCGGCCTGAAAAAGGGGCCTTCCTAAGTACAGGTGACTCCCTTACCTCATTACATGCCCTACGACCTCTTGATATTGTTAATTGTACTCTATGCTCCTGTTTATATTATCTTTTATGCCTTACATACTCGGTACATTATTCGTACTGACGTCCCTTCCTGTGGACGCTGCGTTTCATGCCGCGCAGGTCAGCAGACGTTTGGACTTGATCCTTAGAAGCCTTACCAGCAGTGTTGATAGCGCTCCAATTGTTCCGGAGCCTCATTTCCGTGGTACTATTTTGTGTATGTATTCTCGGGAACGACAGTACTCGGCCCTTTCTATGTATAAGTGTACTATGTCTAGAGGCTCGTAGACAGATATGCACGGTCAGATATGTACAGTTAGACGTCTTGTATTTTGAGATGTTCGCGTCCATGTGTAACGTGACAGCAGGAAGTTTACTACTTATGTTTATGACGACGCGGCTAATGTTAATGTTCAATAATGTTCAAAAAAAAAAAATATGGCACTATTTATACGACTTGCTAAGAGGTAAAGGTAACATGATAGGTAAGGGGTGCTCGGTACAAGTATCGGGTACTCGTCACGGCCCCTAGTCGGGTCGTGACAGAAGTGGTATCAGAGCAGTTCGGTCCTAGGGGTTTGTCTACGAGCCGTGTCCAGTATAGTCTTGTTTACGGGTGTGTAGCGCGCCACACTTATAAACAGGAGGCTACAGGGCATTTAGGAAATATAACCTTCTTTGTATTCTAAGATCGTGCGATACAGCTATGCTACCAGGTTTCCATATTCCTTTCCTAATCCTATGTTATGGTTTCAGTAATGCCGCCGAAGAAGAAAGCTAGGGCAGCCCAAAAGGGCGAGATAGTGGCTGGAAGGAGAGTTGAACGGGAGCTAGAAGAAGGAGAATCTCATAATGAAGCTCCCCCTCAGACTTTTCCAGCTCCCCCTGCACCGGCAGAGCAGGAAAGAGTTCCAGCTCCAGCCCCCGCACCTCCAGTTCCACCGCCAGCAGCTCCGGGCCAGCAGATGGCCGAGGCCATCCAGTTATTGACCCAGTTAGTGGCCGCACAGGCTCAGCGGCAAGATACAGACCGAGGAGACAGGGCGGTAAGTGCAAGAGCCCGTGACTTTATTACTCCTCACCGCCTATATGCATTGACAGGACGACAGGACCCTGAGCCTTCCGCAGACGCGGCCACAGGTATTTTCTTTCGGCATCTTCTATGATATGCGTGTTAATTGATTCAGATTCTATCTTATCCTACCCTGCCCTTTGTATTGCTGAACATATTAAGAATTCGGAAATTTGGACGAAAAGTGGCCATGCGCACAGGTAAAAAGACGAATACTAGAGATTGCGGAGGTTAGAACTGTAAATAAAAGAAAAGACGTGTTACGCGGGAGCTTCGAAAACTGCTAAGACCCCAACTCGTTCCATATTATGTGATATAAGTAGTGCGAGGGAGTGGAGGGGAAAATACCAACGCTAAGGCGCTGAAATGCATTAAAGTTTCAAGGTTAAGCGTGCTAGGGTGAGAGCAATTTCACGATGGGTGACCCCCTGGGAAATATGCTGAAAATGTCATAAATGCGGGGACAAGAGACGAATGTGAAATTAGGTAGCCTAAAGTAAATCGGAGTGCATGAAGTGGTTAGAAACCCTATAGAAGTCGTGTAGGTCGAGACGGACTAGACTAGCAGAAAGGGAGAAAGCATGACAAAGCTTTGGGAATGAAGGAGAAGAGTACGGATGTTATAAGGTAAGACCGATGTTGAATCCGCACTAGATGATGCTAGATGGCCCTAATACGGCGATATACGGGAATATGTCTAGTGAGGGGATGGACGCGGCAGAATCCACGAAGAAGGAATTACAACTGTAAAGACCGCAAAGGACGACGGTTATTTAAAGGGCGTAGGCGTGCGTAGACCCCTTAATAAAAGGGGGGAGAGCATGTTAGACCCAAAATGGACTATGACGATTCAAAACCCAATAAAGGGGACTTATTAACGCAGGGCCAGTATTCGGAACTAACTTAAATGACCTACGACATAAAGGCAACCTAAGCCCTCAAAATGGATATGCTAAGCGACATGTGGGGTATCTATGAAGGAGACCTCCCCGAAATATTATGTTACGCTGTGAGGCCAGTTTAACATGCGAGGATGAATGTTTTAAAGGGGGGGGGGAAGATGTTATATCCCGCATTTTGCGTATTCGGATGATTCGAGGCAATCGCGGGAAGACAACAAGCAAGGCCATATTTTATTTGTTTGACATATGAGTTGCTTATGAAAAATTTAAAAGTGGAAATAATGAGGAAGGTCAAGGGCATAAAGGTGAATTCGCAATATGACTCGTGAAAATATGGAAGAAGACGAAGGGCAAATTTGGAAGTTGGAAAAAAAATTGTTTTCATAAATTACAAGAACTAGCCAAAAGAAAAAAAATAAGTGGGCTAAGGTTTGGGCTTGTTTGGCCGTCCACTTGGTGTGGGCTTAAGCCCACATCAAGGTTTAATGAGCTAAATAAAAAGATGACTAAGTCATCTTTTTCATTAAGTCTCTAGAGTTTTCAAGAAAGTGAAGAACAAGAAAGAGAAGGAGACAAGTTGAAGGCCATTTCGGCCAAGTGCAATCCATAAAGAAAAATTGACCAAAATTCCTTCAAAAATCATTTTCAACTAATTAGAGGGTCCTTAACAAGGTGGGGTTGTTGTTGAAGCAAGAAAAATTCATAATCATACAAGTTGCCGAGTTGTAGTCAAGTGAAGAAGTGAAGGAAAAGGAAGGTGAGAACTTATGCTCTTTTACATGTTATGGATATTTATGCATATTGTAGTAGGCAAAAGTGAATGAAAATTTTGAAGAACAAGAATATAGATGTGGCCGTGTATGCCTATGTGTGTGTAGAGACCATGTGTTAATTATTTTATTTAGTGTTTGGTTGTTATTGTTGTGAATGTTATGTGGAAGATGGAAGTTAAATGATTTTGGAGAGATTGTAGTTGTGAATGCATGATGTTGGCCGTGTGATATATGTGTGTGTGTAGCCGTGTATGTGTGTGGTATGGTGAATGGATAGTGAGCAAGTTTTATTTAGTATGTTGGTTGTTGTGTTGTGGAGTTTATATTACAAATGAAAGCCTAATGAGCTTAGTGAGATATTAGTAGTTGAAAGCTTGTTTTGGAAGATTATGTAAATTGAATATTAGCTTTTTACATGTATGAAAGATAATGTGGTTAGTATGATGTTGTTGAGATATGGATTATTAGGTTATTATTGGAGTTGGAAGGTTTTGAAAGAAATAGTAAATTGATTGAGTTGTTATAATGTAATTTCGATTGAATATGGAAATTGTTAGTATTGTTGTTGGCATTGTGATTGATAATTTGGCCGGGTTAAATTCCCGGGATTGTTGTTGATTGAAGTTGGCAAAGTTGAACTTGGTGGGATGGAGTATGTACAGGGGAAATACTGCCGGAATTTCGGTAGCCAAGTGTTACTTTAAGAATCCAACTCTAAATACCCTAATAAAAGTTTTGGTAAATGTGACCAAATTGCAGATTTTGACGAAATTGCAACGTGAATTTGGAATAGCAAAAGGAGCGGAAAGAGGTATGTAATGCTTCACCCTTCTTTCTATGGCATGTCTTAGATATAATAAGTTGGGTACGAGCCTCGGGGACAAATTTATTCGCCGGAATCCGCACCTAAAGTTTCTCCTTTTTCCTTCAGTAGAATTGAACTATAAAGTGTGTGAAATGTTGAAAAGACCTCCTAAACCCCTAGAACTTGCATAGATGGGACCCGACTACCCTAAAACCCTCACAAGTAACCCCATGACATGTACCATATGCAAATCGTATACGCTACCTTATTCGGGCCGAGGTGGGCTCGTTGCTCTCGGAATTTCCTTATAGTTCTGTTTGACTTACTAGAAGTTGAATCCAAGGGAATCCTTTGATCCCGATTTCGTTACCAAATGATAAGTACTATAACTACTCTAACGAGGAGACTTACATGATGATAATGATACAATGATGCTAGACGAGAGGATATTCCTACGATAAGTACTACCGGAACGATTCTATGACTAAGATTCCTAAGCTAAGTATTCTATGTGAATATGAAAGTAATAAACTAATTTTCGAATCTTATTTATATTCCTTAGCTATGACATTATTTTCTAAGGATTGCAAAGCCTATGAACTGACATCTATGATGCCCCGATTTCATTTTACGTTTACTTTAATATTATTCTCCGTTGATAGTCTCACCTTAAAATACTCGTCCCTTCAAGGTGAGACGAAGCCATCACGAGTACTCTATAGTGTAATCGGAGGTCACCGACCTTACGTCACTCCGATGGACATGTAACTTTCCTTGAACTCCCGTGCATGCTGGTTATATGATACATGTATATGTGTATGGATATGTATATGTTTATAAAATATGTATACGACGAAAGATCCAGAGAGCTATAGACGCTGATATATGTACATGATACACGTATATGTATATGATGAAAGATCCAGAGCGCTATAGACGCTGATATATGTACATGATACACGTATACGTATATGATGAAAGAGCCAGAGCGCTATAGATGCTGATATATGTACATGATATATGCATATGTATACGGGGAAGATGGAGATAAGGGCAGGGCGTTATATACGCATATCCACCTGATCAGTTGGCATTATATGACATGATATCGTCCCGGACGCGGGATGTGTATTTATGGCTAAATGGATCGGCTGCCGACGCCTCGACAATATGACATGTTCTATATATATATATATATATATATATATATATATATATGAACAAGAAAAGATTTTCAAAGGAAAGCTAAGCTATGATATGATACGCTAAGAAACGCTATGCTATGACTCGATACGCTATGACATAATATACCAAGATGTGATACGACACGACACGCTATGATAAGGCAGGATATAATACGACGAAACATGACATGATATAAACACGGTTTTCTGTGCCTGTGAAAAAGCAATGTTTCAAAGAGGAGAAGATAAGCCTTTATGATAGCCGGCCTGAAAAAGGGGCCTTCCTAAGTACAGGTGACTCCCTTACCTCATTACATGCCCTACGACCTCTTGATATTGTTAATTGTACTCTATTCTCCTGTTTATATTATCTTTTATGCCTTACATACTCGGTACACTATTCGTACTGACGTCCCTTCTTTTGGACGCTGCGTTTCATGCCGCGCAGGTCAGCAGACGGGTGGACTTGATCCTTAGAAGCCTTACCAGCAGTGTTGACAGCGCTCCAATTATTCCGGAGCCTCATTTCCGTGGTACTATTTTGTGTATGTATTCTCGGGCACGACAGTACTCGGCCCTTTCTATGTATAAGTGTACTATGTCTAGAGGCTCGTAGACAGATATGCACGGTCAGATATGTACAGTTAGACGTCTTGTATTTTGAGATGTTCGCGTCCATGTGTAACGCGATAGCAGAAAGTTTACTACTTATGTTTATGACGACGCGGCTAATGTTAATGTTCAATAATGTTCAAAAAAAAAATATGGCACTGTTTATACGACTTGCTAAGAGGTAAAGCTAACATGATAGGTAAGGGGTGCTCGGTACAAGTATCGGGTACTCGTCACGGCCCCTAGTCGGGTCGTGACACTATGGCTATGTTAGGGTGACATAAGGTCGTGAACCCTCGATTACATTATGGAGTGATCATAATCATTATGTCTCACCTTGAGGGGACTAACATTTTAAGGTGAGTGTACACAAGAAAAGCATCAATGGAACTATACATAGGATCATTAACCTCATGGACATCGTATGTTACTCTAGGATTCTTTATACTTAACTTATCATCATCATTATCATGCTCGTACCCTATCTCTTTTCTCTATCAAATGCATATGTAGCTCTTTATAGTCATGGACTCTTAATTTCCGTTATTTAGCAAGATCACGGAAAAATAGGAAGATTCATGTCGTAGGAGTCATGCCTTAGGAGGAAAGGATTAGCCTTACATACCTCTTTCGTTTAACAATTCTATCGCTTGATTGTTCTCCTTCGATGCTCGCGTTTTTACCTTCAAGAAAGTTCGTATTAACATTAGCTAATCGATTATAAGAACGTGCCTACCAAAGCTAGAGAAAATTGGGCAACATTTTCTTTGTTTATACTACTTTCCTCATCTCACATATCGACTCCCAAACATCCATAACAACATTCACAATTTTATAGGCAACTATCATCATTCATCTACATTATCCACATTTCACAATTTCGCTTCAATTCCTCCATAATCATGGTCATAGTTTACTATTGCGTTTTCTCAAATATAATACTTATCCCATATTCTAAATGTCACTTATAGCATACTTACATTCACAACATATCAATATTCATGACTCATTCCAACTACTACTCAAAATCTCATTATTCCTATCTTTGTGACCCATTTTCTATCTCCTTCCATAATCTAAGTCTTTCAACCTCTCATTACCTTAAACAACATGAAAAGATCATAAAGCTTACCTTAGATAGTGTAGGAATAAGCCTTGAGTGGAAATACTTCTCTTGCAACAAAACCCTAGTTCACTCCCATTGGAATTCCTTGGCTTGGATGAACTTCAATGAGTTTCATACACTTGATATTGTTGGTTTGATGAAGTTGATCACAAATCTCTCTTGAGTTATTGTGGATGAAGATTGGAGATCTCTCTAGAATGTTCTTGTAGTGTGGAGAGGAGAAATGAAATAAATTGGATAGGGTTGGGTCCTTATATCATTTTTAAAAATCTGCCCCGACACCAATCTACGGACCAACATACGGTCCGTATCTTTTCTACTGGCCGTATGTCTGGCCGTTGATTTGGTCCAGTGAAAGACCCATTCTGGGCAGAACATACGGCCAATATGTTTTATACGGCCAGTATGTTGCCCAACCTTCCGGAATTCATTCTCATCGACTCGTTTGATATCCAATTCTTATGGAACCTTCTTAACACTTGTTTAACACCTCATTACCAATCTATGGGACGTTATAACTCTTCTCCAAAACATCCTTAAGCCATCACTAACTCGGTACTCGTAAATCCTTCTCAACACATAACGTATACCTTGTCTTTCTTGGCAAACTTTCTTCTCTTACTTCGAATGTCCTTGAAATCTCAATTAGGATCATCAAATGCTATTTCTTACTTATCGAAACGTCATATACCTCGTGCACTTCATTATTATATTCACTGTACATTAACGCGAAATTTTTCAAGGTGTAACAGGATAGTCTCAAACAGGCCAATACACCTCGGGCTCACTTGGTAGTCACAACTCTCTAAACTTAGCTCAAGCTCCAATTCTCTTATCTTCGTATTTGAATTTCCCTCGTAACTGATACTCGAATAAACGAATTACTTTGCTTGAGTTCACTGATTAAATAAAACCGCAACTTTGAACGCGATCAATAGGCCCCACAAACACTTTCCCAAACCAACGTAATCCTTTGAAACATGGTCACAAACTATAGCCCATTCTGAACCAATAAAATACTCTAAGTTTCTAACTCTTTCTCCCGCATCTTCTAAAGCCGTTACTCACACCGTGATTTCTTAGAAACATATGAACGCACACCACAAGCCCGGAACCATGTCTTACTCTTGCCAGAAATGAATCTTTGATTCACCTGAATTATCTACCCAATTCCATCAGAACTGATCTTACTGACAGCCAACGTAGCTAGTTTCAAGTCTTCTTAAACCTTCAAATCACAATACAGGAAGCATACCACTAAATATCTCGCCTAGCAAAGTTCGCCAGAACCCAAATAATCACTATAAGGGCCTTTCCCACAACAGTTCCTCCTCAAATCCGTACTAAGATCATTGTAAACCATTATTATACCCAAGTAACTGTCCTAAGAAAATATCATCAAATCCACTAGAAAACCATGACAAAGCTCGATAAATCTGTCATACCTCAAATCTGAGCCGAAACACATTGAATCCTTAAATATCTTCCTAGAAATATAACCATAGACCATTAATCTTAATTCGAGTAATTCTAACCCTTAATGAATGCACTACTCTTGAATATCACCAATAGTCATTTGAACTGACTCCGAATTTTCGAAACCGATCATAGTCTTATCACACATCTGTGGCGGCCAATTCTAATCTTTTCCTCACGCGTAATCAATCGTACCTGTCACCCTTGACTCTAAAAACTGAGTCATAACCAATTTGTCCACTGAGTACCGAAAAACTAAATCTTATGAATGCAACTTCAAGCTTCTCAACATTACCCAATACGCACATGTGATAGAACCCGAGCCTTTCAACGCTAAAAACCTACTGTCTCATATACAACCCTTTAACCATCAAACTTTCCATTGTAATACCTCGACAACCCATAATTGTCACGACCCAGCTAGGGGCCGCGACGGGTACCCGAGGCTAACCACCGAGCACCACTCGTCCTACTACTCACCTTACTCATTTACTGCTCTTTTATCAATTTATATTCAAATCGTAGGAAAAGTCATCTTTCATTCAAGAACATAAAAATACTTTTATGTGCATAAGCCTCTCAGCTATCAAAATAATATATACATACATAGAAATAATTCGTGAAAACATCTAACCCACACTGCACATCTACGAGCCTCTACTGGAGTGCTACACATAAGAACGGGACAAGACCCCGTCATGCCCAAAAATTCATATAAGCTGACAGCTACTGCTGCTCTGGATCGAGTTCTCCTCCCTGTCTACATGTGGGCATGATCACAGCGTCCAAAGAAAACGTACGTCAGTACGAATATTGTACTGAGTATGAGAGGCATAAACAAGGAAATAAGGCAATGATATACAAGAAGTATCAATATGGAATAACTGTATCTGACTATCAAGTGTAAAAGAAATAATGCATGCTGGCTTACTCATAGTCATCATCAGGGTATGTGGGCATAAATATATAAGCTGCCCGCCCATATAGGTACGGTGTGATAATGCATAAACTACCCGTCCTTATCGGATCGGTTTGATAATCATAACATTAGCCTGCGTCCAGGACTCCCGCGTCTGGGGTATCATCTCATACTGCCCACTAGTGGTGTCTGCCCATGCCATTTGGCCATGGTGTATCATGTAGCTGCCCGCCTTAGCGGTGACTGTCCGGTCAACTAGGTGCGGTGTTATATCATCATCATACATTCTCATCAAAATATACTTATCGTAGCATACTTATCATAATACATGCATAAGGCTTATGGACAACTTTACTCGATCGGGGTGACGTAAGGTTGTGATCCCCCGATTTCATTATGGAGTAATCATTGACATTCTGCCTCACCTTGAAGGAAATAGCATATAAGGTGCGTGTAAGCAATAAATAACATCTTTAACAGTATAGAATCATCATGTCATAGCTTTTACCTTATATAGCTATTCATAGACATAGGCTCTTAGCTTTCTGGAATGTAGGAACTCATGAGGAGGAAGGAAAATCATTCTAGAAGATTCATGCCATTAGAAGGAAAGGGATAGCCTCACACACCTTTGACGTTTAACTGAGCTATCGTTTGCTTGTTCTCCTTCGATACCACTTTCTACCTTCAAGAGGGAATTCGCATTATCGTTAGTTAATTCGACTATAAGAACGCGTTACTAATTCTAGGGAAAAAAGGACAACACTTCCTTCGTTTATACTACTTTCCCATATTCTATATCAACTCCCACATTCTCACAACAACATTCACAGTATTGAAATCAACAATCGTCATTTGTATACATCGACCACAATCCACCATTTCTCTTCCATTTCTCCACATTTATGGTTATAGCTTACTATCACGTTTTCTCATGTATCACACTTATTACATGGCCTAAATATCATTTATAACGTATTCACAATCACAACACCCCAACATTTATGATTCAATCCAACTACCATCCAAACATGACACTATTCACTCATTAATGACCCATTTCCTATGTCTTTCTACAATTTAAGTATCTTAACTTTCCAATACCTTAAACAACATGATTTAGTCATGAAACTTACCTTAGATGATGGTTGAACAATCCTTGAATGGAATTACTCCTTTAGCACCAAAACCCTACTTCACTTATTTTGGGTTTTCTTGAGAAAGATGAACTTTAGTGTGATTCTTACACTTGATTTCGTGGGTTTCATGTAGTTGATCACTAATTTCCTTTGAATCCTTGTAGTTGAAGAGTAGAGAGTATTCTAGTGGTTTCTAGAGAGAAATATCGTGGAGTTGAAATGAATTGAATGAGGTTAGGTCTCATTTTAATGACTTAAAGTCTAATCCGGAATGAACAGTGACTGAAGTGCACAGTGGTCGTAAACCCAGTTTACGGTTCGTATTCCAGTTTATGGGTCGTATATCGTGGTCTTATTTAATCATATTAGAACCAGAAAGGTATGCTGAGGATCATGGTGATTTACGATCGCAGTTTACGGGCCGTATTTCAATTTACGGTCTGTATTCCAAGTCGTATTTAACCATTTGAACATATGACAGAAAGTTGAAGTTTTGTGAGTTGGAATACAATATGGTGGTTTACGGGCCGTATACTACTTTACGGTCCTTATTTCATTTTACGACCAACTGGGCCAAAGTGCAAATCTATAACTTTCAAGTCTTCAAAACTTATAATTAGTCATTGTGGAGCATAGCCTATCTCTTGTTCCCATTGCCTTTGAAATCTTACTTAGGGTTGTCAAACGTCATTCCCTTCTTATTAAAACACCATATACCCGTATCCTTTACTAGTCTATTCGTTGTACGTTCACGGGGAAATTTCCCAGGTGTAACACTCTTCCCCCCTTTTGGAACATTCGTCCTCGAATGTTAAAAGACTCGGGATTCTACGAAAATTTCGCCCGAGTTTCCCTTGTAATTTGGAACTACCAACCTGTCACAACAACCCATAATATCATCGCCTCACAGGGCTACATCACAACATAGACATATATCTGGCCACACACGACCAAAAGCATGAAAAATAAGCATACATACCTCATATCGTTGGTGTTTAATCTTGAATCTCCTCTGGGGGTTGGAATAAATGCGGGTACTTGGACTTCATCTTCTCTTCTGCCTCCCAAGTCATTTCTTCCCGATTGTTGTTTCGCCATAAGACTTTGACTGAAGCTACCTCTTTATTTCGGAGTCTTCGCACTTGCTTGTCTAAAATAACAATAGGCACCTCTTCATAGGTTAGCCTTTCTGTCACTTGCGGAGCATCGAAACGTGGAAGACTGGATGGACTGATTCAAGCTCCGAAGGCAAATCCAATTCATAGGCTACATGACCTACCTTGCGGATAATTTTATAGGGTCCAATTTATCTAGGACTTAGCTTCCCTTTCTTACCAAATCTCATCACTCCTTTCATTGGCGATACTTTCAAAAATACCCAATCACTAACTTGAAATTCCAAGTCTCGTCGGCGATTGTCTGCATAAGAATTTTGGCGACTTTGGGTTGTTAACAATCGATCTCAGATCACCTTAACTTTTTCCACCGCTTGTTGAATTAATTCAGGGCCTACTAGTTGTGCTTCTCCTATTTCAAACCATCTGATTGGGGATCTACATTTCCTTCCATATAAAGCTTCATATGGAGCCATTTGAATGCTGGAATGATAACTATTATTGTATGCAAATTCGATTAGCGGTAAATGATCGTCCCAACTTCCACCGAAATCCAGCACACATGCTCGTAGCATATCTTCCAAGGTTTGAATAGTACGCTCGGCTTGTCCATCGGTCTGCGGATGAAATGTCGTGCTAAGCTTCACTTGAGTGCCTAGACCTTCTTGGAAGGACTTCCAGAACTTAGCTGTAAACTGTGCTCCTCTGTCTGTGATAATAGATAGTGGAATACCATGAAGGCGCACAATTTCCTTGAGATACAGCCTTGCATAATCTTCGGCTGAGTATGTAGTCTTAACTGGGAGAAAATGGGCTGCTTTCGTCAATCTATCCACAATCACCCATATAGAATCATACCTGCCGCGGGAACGAGGTAATTCCACGATGAAATCCATGTTGATCACTTCCCATTTCCAAATAGGGATTTCTATTGCTTGCAATAAGCCTCCTGGCTTCTGATGTTCAACTTTTACTTGTTGGCAATTTTGGCACTGTGCTACAAATTCAGCTATGTTTCTTTTCATGCAATCCCACCAATACATCATCTTGAGATCACGATACATTTTAGTTGCACCCGGGTGAATAGAATACCGAGAACAATGTGCTTCTTCTAGAACTCGTCGGCTTAATTCTGCTACATTCGTCACACATAGCCTGCCTCGGTATCTAAGAATTCCATCCATAGGAACTTCAAATGAAGACTTTTCTTTTCCATGGGATGTGTCTATGTAACGACACAATTTAGGATCTTCATATTACCATTCTTTCACTTCTATGTCCAAGGATGAAATTGTGGGATCATTGATACTAATCCCCATATTACCCGAATAGATTACACGCACTCAAAGATTTGCTAGTTGGCGGAGCTCATGAACCATTTCTTTCTTTTTCGGAGGGACTTCACATAAACTGCCCATTGATCGGCGGCTAAGCGCATCGGCTACTACATTAGCTTTTCCGGGGTGGTACAAAATGTTCACATCATAATCTTTTAACAATTCTAACCATCGCCTCTATCGCAGGTTCAACTCCTTTTGCTTGAAAATGTACTGAAGACTTTTGTGATATGTATAAATATCAACATGCACACCATACAAATAATGCCTCCATATTTTTAAGGCATGAATAACCGCAGCCAATTCGAGATCATGAGTCGGATAATTCTTTTCATGTTTCCGTAATTGTCTCGAAGCATATGCAATAACCTTTCCATGCTGCATCAATACGCATCCTAATCCGACACCGGAAGCGTCACAATACACCACATAGCCATCTGACCCTTCTGAAAGTGTTAAGACCGGAGCTGAGGTCAATCTGTCTTTCAACGCTTGGAAGCTGCGCTCACAAGCATCATTCCACTGAAATTTGGCTGACTTCTGGGTTAGCTTTGTCAATGGGGCTGAAATAGATGAAAAGCCCTCTACGAATGTTCTATAATAACCTACCAAACCCAGAAAACTACGGACTTCTGTAGGAGTCGTAGGCCTTGGCCAAGTCTTCACAGCTTTAATCTTCTGAGTGTCAACTCGAATGCCATCATTTGAAATAACATGGCCCAGAAATGTCACAGAATTTAGCCAGAACTCGCACTTTGAAAATTTTGCATACAATTCTCGGGCTCGAAGAATGCCAAGAACAATTCGCAAATGATCTTCATGTTCAGATTCCGTGCGAGAATACACCAGAATATCATTAATAAATACTATCACAAATAAATCCAAGAGAGGCCTGAATACGTTGTTCATCAAATTCATAAACACGACCGGAGCATTAGTCAACCGAAACGACATCACTCGGAATTCATAGTGACTACATCTCGTTCTGAAGGCCGTCTTGGGAATATCCGCTTCTCTAACTCTCACTTGATGATAACCCGATCTCAAATCTATTT
The DNA here is from genome assembly GCF_019175385.1 of Lycium barbarum. Lineage (NCBI taxonomy): Eukaryota > Viridiplantae > Streptophyta > Magnoliopsida > Solanales > Solanaceae > Lycium > Lycium barbarum. The sequence goes on along the minus strand of NC_083341.1, from coordinate 31,144,318 downwards.
TTGAAAACCATTTGGTACTCTGTAGCTGATCAAATAAATCATCAATCCTCGGAAGAGGATATTTGTTCTTTATTGTCACCTTGTTCAACTGCCTATAGTTGATACACATTCGTAGAGATCCGTCTTTCTTCCTTACAAACAAGACTGGTGCTCCCCACGGTGATGAACTGGGTCTAATAAACCCCTATTCAAGCATGTCATTCAACTACTCCTTTAGCTCTTTTAATTCTGCTGGAGCCATTCGATAAGGAGGAATAGAAATAGGCTTGGTGTCCGGCAACACATCAATGGCGAAGTCAATCTCTCTTTCCGTAAGAAGACTTGGAAGTTCATCTGGGAATACATCTGGAAATTCATTCACTACCGAAACTAATTGGAAAGTTGGTGACTTTGACTCGGTGTCATGAACCCGAACTAAATGATAAATATAACCCTTGGCTATCATCTTCCTGGCCTTAAGGTAGGAAATAAACCTACTCTTTGGAGATGCTGCATTACCCTTCCATTCAAGCACGGCCTCTCCCGGAAATTGAAATCGCACCACTTTCAATCGGCAATCAACATTAGCATAACACGATGCCAACCAATCCATGCCCATAATTACATCGAAATCTAACATTTCCAACTCAATCAAATCAACTTTGGTTTGGCGATCACATATCACAACTACACAATTTTTATACACTTGTCTTGCTATTACGGGATCACCAACCGGAGTAGATATCTCGAAAGGTTTGATTGGCTCAGGTTTCACCCCAATACAACCAGCAACATATGGAGTAATATAAGAAAAAGTAGAACCCGGATCTATCAATGCATACGCATCACGAGAAAATATAGACAATGTGCCTGTAACCACATTCGGAGGACTCAAGATCCTGTCGTCCGGCTACAGCATATACACGAGGCTGAGTGGCACCTGAAATAGATGCTACCCCTCTACCTCTACCTCGGCCGAATGACATCTGGGGAATCTGTCCTGCCGGGCGTGCTGAGGAAGAACCAGCTGCTGAACCTGTGGGTTGAACCCTAACTCTACCACTCATCGACGGGCAATCTCTCATCATGTGCCAAACATGGCCGCAAGTATAGCAAGCATCCGAACCCTGGCGACACTGTCCGGAATGCAATCTATCGCACTGGTTGCATCGAGGTACTGGGGATCTCCTGTGGCTATAATCTTCCCTGATTTGGGAATCTGAGGCGATCAAATCTCCTACCTACAAATCGGGGAGGTGCACTGGTCACCGACTGGCCTGAGTAACCAGAATATGTCTGCCTTGATCCCCCTCTATAACCACTGCCTGCTCTCATAGAGCTAGCCCTCTTGCCTTGCCTTCTTTCGTTATCGCGGTCACTTCTTGGTGGTTGTTGTCGCCCCTCTAAATTCTGAGCATGGGCCTGTATTCGGGAAATATCCATCCCGTCTTGCAAGGAAGCCGTCAAACAATCTCTGAATAAATATGGCCCTAGGCCACTTACAAATCTATGTACCCGATCTCCCATGTCGGCCACAACAATCGGGGCATATCCAGCCAAAGAATTAAATTGCATGCTATACTCCCGACCACTCATATTTCCTTGCCTCAGATTTAGAAATCTATCCGCTCTAGCTCGGCGGACCTCGGGTGGAAAATAGTGATGAATAAAAGCATCCTTGAATTCTTGCCAAACCGGAGGAGGCACATTCTCTCCTCTTGATAATACCCAGTTGTTGTACCACAAAACAGCCACATCCCGGAGTCTATAAGATGCCAACTCCATGGATTTAGTTTCGGAGGCATGGACAATCTTCAATGTCCTCAACACCTCATCTATGAAACCTTGCGGGTCTTCATCCGGCTTTGACCCGAAAAACTCCAGAGGGTTTAGGCTCATAAAATAACGGGCTTTGGTACTTGCTGCCCGATCACTTGAACTCACATTTTTTCGTTGTGCCTGAGCGGCAACCAACTATGTCAATAGATGTATGGCCTCGGTCATTTGTTGACCCGATGCAACCGGTGGAGGAATTTGAGCTGGAGCTCCTCCTTGCTCTTCCACATTAGGCGGGGTAGAAGAAGTGTTAGACAAGGCCTCATTATGTGATTCGCCTTCTTCTATATTCATCGGAGGCTCTCTTTCTACCAGCCTCTTTGCCGTAGTCTTTCCCTTCTGGGCGGCTGTAGCTTTTCCCTTTGGCGGCATGCTGAAATCACAACACACTATTAGGGAGGGTAAAATCTTATACACGGCTCTATCGCACGATTTCATAAGAAGAAGGATGGTCATCTTTCATTCAAGAACATAAAAATACTTTTATGTGCATAAGCCTCTCGGCTATCAAAATAATATATACATACATAGAAATAAATCGTGAAAACATTTAACCCACACTGCGCATCTACGAGCCTCTACTGGAGTGCTACACATAAGAATGGGACAAGACCCCGTCATGCCAAAAAATACATATACATGAATATACACAAAAGGATCATCATAAGCACCTCCGAACAAAGGAGTGCTTTCAATCAGATGATAGCTACTGCTGCTCTGGATCGAGTTATCCTCCCTGTCTACCTGTGGGCATGATCACAACATCCAAAGAAAACGGACGTCAGTATGAATATTGTACTGAGTATGAGAGGCATAAACAAGGAAATAACGCAATGATATACAAGAAGTAACAATATGTAATAACTGTATCTGACTATCTGACTATCAAGTTTAAAAGAAATAATGCATGCTGGCTTACTCATAGTCATCATCAGGGTATGTGTGCATAAATATATAAGCTGTCCGCCCATATAGGTACGGTGTGATAATGCATAAACTTCCCGTCCATATCGGATCGGTGTGATAATCATAACATTAGCCTGCGTCCAGGCCTCCCGCGTCCGGGGTATCATCTCATGCCGCCTACTAGTGGTGTCTGCCTATGCCATTTGTCCACGGTGTATCATGTAGCTGCCCGCCTTAGCGGTGACTGCCCGGCCAACTAGGCGCGGTGTTATATCATCATCATACATGCTCATCATAATATACTTATCGTAACATACTTATCATAATACATGCATAAGGCTTATGGACAACTTTACTCGATCGGGGTGACGTAAGGTCGTGATCCCCCGATTTCATTATGGAGTAATCATTGACATTCTGCCTCACCTTGAAGGAATTAGCATATAAGGTGGGTGTAAGCAATAAATAACATCTTTAACATTATAGAATCTTCATGTCATATCGTTTATCTTATATAGTTATTCGTAGACATAGGCTCTTAGCTTTCTGGAATGTAGGAACTCATGAGGAGGAAGGAAAATCATGCTAGAAGATTCATTCCATTAGAAGGAAAGGGCTAGCCTCACACACCTTTGACGTTTAACTGAGCTATCGCTTGCTTGTTCTCCTTCGATACCACTTTCTACCTTCAAGAGGGAATTCGCACTATCGTTAGTTAATTCGACTATAAGAACACGTTACTAATTCTAGGGAAAAATGGACAGCACTTCCTTCGTTTATACTACTTTCCCATATTCTATATCAACTCCCACATGCTCACAACAACATTCACAGTATTGAAATCAACAATCGTCATTTGTATACATCGACCACAATCCACCATTTCTCTTCCATTTCTCCACATTTATGGTTATAGCTTACTATCGCGTTTTCTCATGTATCACACTTATTCCATGGCCTAAATATCATTTATAACGTATTCACAATCACAACACCCCAACATTTATGATTCAATACAACTACCATCCAAACATGACACTATTCACTCATTAATGACACATTTCCTATGTGTTTCTAGAATTCAAGTATCTTAACCTTCCAATACCTTAAACAACATGGTTTAGTCATGAAAATTACCTTAGATGATGGTTGAACAAGCCTTGAATGGAATTACTCCTTTAGCACCAAAACCCTACTTCACTTCTTTTGGGTTTTCTTGAGAAAGATGAACTTTAGTGTGATTCTTACACCTGATTTCGCGGGTTTCATGTAGTTGATCACTAATTTCCTTTGAATTCTTGTAGTTGAAGAGTAGAGAGTATTCTAGTGGTTTCTAGAGAGAAATATCGTGGAGTTGAAATGAATTGAATGAGGTTAGGTCTCCTTTTAATGACTTAAAATATAATCCGGAATGAACAGTGACTGAAGTGCACAATGGTCGTAAACCCAGTTTACGGTCCGTATTCCAGTTTACGGGCCGTATATCGTGGTCGTATTTAAGCATATCAAAACCAGAAAGGTATGCTGAGGATCATGGTGATTTACGATCGCAGTTTACGGGCCGTATTTCAATTTATGGTATGTATTCCAAGTCGTACTTAACCATTTGAACATTTGACAGAAAGTTGAAGTTTTGTGAGTTGGAATACGACATGGTGGTTTACTGGCCGTATACTACTTTATGGTCCATATTTCATTTTACGACCAACTGGGCCAAAGTGTAAATCTGTAACTTTCAAGTCTTCAAAGCCTATGATTAGTCATTGTGGAGCATAACCTATCTCGTGTTCCCATTGCCTTTGAAATCTTACTTAGGGTCGTAAAACGTCATTCCCTTCTCATTAAAACATCATATATCCATATCCTTCGCTAGTCCATTCGTTGTACGTTCACGGGGAAATTTTCGAGGTGTAACAATAACATTCCCGAAAGTATCATACCTCGCAACCTCTTGCGCCAACTCTGCACAACCATTCCCAAGTCCTTAATAACCAAAAATGCTTACCCAAACTGTCCCGTTGATATTACTTGCAACATAATATATTACCACGAGTAGGGTCTCACCTTGAAAATATAATTCTAGTACTCATATGATAGGGATTCCATAAATCTTTTCTCTTTAAGCGCGCTAACCCATCCGCGGTAGAATGTTACGAAACTTATCCAACGATACCAACAAAAGCCACTTCTTCTAAACCTCAACAAGTCAGTTCACTGAAAAAGGCTTATCACTAGTTGCCGTTCACAAACCCCATAGGATTTTCCTTATAACATTTAGTCCAAATCTGTAGACTTCTTCCTTATGCTCATGCAACAATCACATCTCATCTGAATATGAAAGACAACGATGCCACAATCAAATTGATTGAAGTAATCCCAAGATGTACCTTATTCTTGTCGACTCTCAATTAACTATACCTTTTACCGACTCGTCAATTTCCCAATATATAATAAATTCATGATCATCGATACCATAATCAATCCTCAAATCCACTCAATCGAATACCGTATAATCATAAGTTCTGCAAGCTAGCTAAGTCAATCCGGGAGATAGGATCATACCACCCACTCTGCACATTAGAGTTTTCTTAACGCTTACAACTCTAAATTGAATACTCTCTAAATCCAACGTATCATACAAACGGTCTCACTAATATCTTCATGTATCTCACTGAAGCGTCCTTGCCCGAATTGCCTTACTCAATTTGTGAAATGTTATCCCGAACTCAACTCAGTTAGCCCATCATTGGTATACCATTTCAAGTATCCATGTTCACTAATCTCTTACTAAAATCCTTAACGTTACTAGTCCTCAAAGAATCACCTCTTACCTCAATTATATCGAATCTAAACACCTCTAATCACTCACATGCCAATCCCTCTTCTAACACGATGTAAGCCGAGTAATAACACCACTGGTTGCGGGATCTAGATAATTTTACACAATGAATACAAGGTTCCCAACCTTAGTCCACCACTGACTTCTGTTAGTCTATGACATAACTGAATATACCAACTCATCCATAAACTCTCAAGCCCACTATAGGTTGTACAATCGCAACCAAGCTCTCACATCACTAAGTCTTGTTTCCATAATTTTCTTTCTGCCCATAACCTCAAAGACACCAATCAACCTCATCGGTCACCCTTTTACCGAACGTCATGATATAATGCTCCCGCAATCCAAACACGACTCAAGTACCCATGTTACCTCACCTCAAGTCTTATGAACTTTAATCTCCTGAAGCCGGTAGCAAGATGCCTCATTGTAATCCTTCAGTTCCCGTATTTCATTTCAAATCAATTTTATCACTATCAACAAACAAATGCTCAAAACCACTCGATCATCTAAACTAATCCTCTATCTAAGACAAATGAACCACAAAACAATATCCATATTTCTCTTCAAATCTAGTGAAACAACCAATAACTTCTAAAGTCATTAAATCATCGCATTCCCTCTGCACATGAATCGGATTAACAAATGAAACAGGTCTGAAAACATGTTGCAACACAGAGAAGAACATAATCAGAGTCAAAGCAATGATCAGGTGCAGAAAAGTGATGACCATAGTTCATTAGGTGCAATAAATGAATGACCTAGAAGTGATCAGTGGTGAAGGAGGTGAGTTGACGAGTGACAGACACAGAGCTACACATGATCAATGCAACAGGTCTGTCAACATGTTCCAAACAATATCTTAGAAGCAGTTCAACGGCAGATAAAGAATGAAAGAGATTGGTGGAACAGGTACATGACACGTTCTATCTAAGACAATGCAGAGATTCAAAGGCAAACGAACCAAGTGGATGAAACAGGTTTGTGAACATATTCCAGGGCAAGTCCTACAGCAACTAAAACTGCCAAAATTATGGAAAGAACTCGGCGGTCAAGTATGAAAGATTCCTTGCCATATTTGTAGGGATTATTAAGCCTTCTACAAGTACTAGAAGCAGACTCAACAAGGCAAGAATCGAAATACTACACAAACCCTATTATAGTCATTGACCGACTAGGACAGGGTTTTGTGTTAACCAACCTGCGAAGCATAATGTTATAAATACATAGATCTTTCCAAGAAGAAGTTTGCACACCCACAAAGAAAGAATTCAGAATATTGAGTGAAAAAGGTATATTCAAGAATCTGGGGTTCGTCCCTATTGCAAGAAGAAGTATTGAAGAAGCTGTTTTACTGTATAATGTTCTCTAGTTCACAAGTCTAGATATGATTTATTAGGTTTGATTATCGAGTTGTATCTTTATTAGCTTAGTTGAAAGCATTAAAGTAGATACAAACAAATGTAACTCCAAGTAGGAAGTTTACTACTTGGAGATAGCTTGCTAGTCAGAGGTTAGGTAACAAGGTTAGAAGGAATTAGCTTACAGAGTGTGTAATTTGATTTGTAGTTGGCAAAGTTGTAGTGAAGTTAAGGTAAATCCTACAGGTCTGTAGGTCGTGGTTTTTATCACCTTTTGAGCCGGGTGGTTTTCACGTAAAAATCATATGTCCTTTACTTTCCTGTTTATTTTTTTTAAAATTCCGTAAACACGTTTATAGAACATGCTAGGGAACGTGTTCTTTCCATAGGCAAAAAGCATGTACACATTGGGAAAGACACTTAGGTCATCCAAAGTTAACATATTCAAACCAAGCCGAGGGGGCCATTAATGCAAACAAACATCCAGAAGGTCACTCATATCAAACAATTAAAAAATGGTTACGCAATCGAATAATAATTCAAAGTAAACGCTAAGAGGGTCGAGATAAACTATCAGAACATTCGAGAAGTGTCACGCCCCAACTAGGGAAAACGTGCGGGCACCTACCAATTTCCATCTCGGTAGGCTAACCCGTCCCTTATTCACAACAAACAATAAATAATATAAATACAATCACCTAAAGTTAAATAATAAGTCTAACATAAATAGATAAAATTAATAAGTGCGGAAGATACATCAAATCCCAAAATCTGGTCTGAATAGTACAAGAGCAGCTCCTTCATGACTAGGAAATACAAGTCTCAAATATCCATAAATTACTATCAAAATGATAGAATATAAAGACAAGAATAAATAAGAGTCGTCCAGGCGGTGAATCCATCCAAGTGCTCACCCTAGAATGCTCATCAAACCATCTCGAGACTCAGTGACGAAGCAAGAAAGTCGCACCGGTCATGAACTCTGCACTTAGAAAAGAATGCAACAAGGTAGAATCAGTACCACAACACGTACTGAGTAGGCATCATAGGCCGATAACAGTTAGATAACATATGCATAAGAAAAAGATTGAAAAAGTAGACATGTTCACAATCAGATATAACTCAACACAGTCTAAAGTATCAAATCCAGTGCCAAGTTACCAAGTCTAGCATATATCCTCAAAATCCACTATAAGTCCCAAACACAATCTCAAGAACCACTATCAAGTACACGTATCACCAAAGATCAACCAACAAGTCCAATACAATGCCATATGCAAATAGGAGATGAATGTAATGCAAATGCAGTGATACACATACGCTTTAGGCGGAATACCTCGTCGCCTCGACAGTCATAACCCATGAGAGACCGCTAAGTCTATGTACCTACAGTAAACGCCCTGCTACAGTTGCTGCACTGCTACAGTAACCGGGTGCTACAGTACCGAACCGACTCTAGAAGCTTAAAAAAGGGGTTTTACCTCTTATTTATCATCCAAACACCTCTAGAATATTTCCCCAACCTCCACCCACGAAATTTCACCTCAAATCAAGTAAAAACAAACCAATCTTCCATTAAGAACATTAGAGACTACAAGAGTAGCAAACCTTTGGTGTTGTCTAGCAATTGAGGGTAAAATGGAACTGATGCAACCATGATTCTTGGGTTGTATGCATTGGTTAAGGTATGTATAACACCCTTTTGGTCATGTGTTACCTTAAATTGATGTTGATAAAGTTATTTGAGGCTAAACACCACAAGACTACATCGAAATAAGTTAAGTTAGGCCACTGTTTTGTAGGGGCTATTTTGAATGTTTAAATATGACTTCTAATCGTTGTAAATTGTGGATTATAACTTGAATATATTGTCCCTGTGATTATTGGGAATATTCATGTGTTAGTTGGAAAAATGGAGAAGAAAATACATGAAATCTACGGATAGAAAGTAAAGGATGAGGCGTAGGAGTATGGATTGTTTTGGAATACATTTAAGGATATTTTGAGCTAAATATGATATGGTAAATATATGCATATTGTTATGCAGGGGGCGGACTGAATTATTAGAGGAGAGTTAGGTTTTGATGACGTTTGTTATTCGTTAAACGACCTTACCGCTCGATATGATTCTTAAAATAATCAAAGAGGGTTATATTGGATTATATTGTAGTTATTGCTATTGTGGATTCTTGTTGTTGTTGTTGGGTTGTTTGATAAACCTTAGTGGTCTTTGGGATGTAGTATAAATAGGGGAGGTGCTGCACGATTTTCCTAAGGTTATAATATTAGTAAGATATGATAGTTGCGACACTGTTTATTGATGACGGTATCATTTCACTTGTTAGAGACGCAAGAGGATTATGTTAAGCGTTATTGTGGATTGAGAAGGAGATTACTCAGGTATGTTAAGTCTATCCTTTCTTTCTTTTTGGCATGATCTATGACAAGCGCAAAGCGTAATGATATGCATAACGAATCCACTCGTAGATGTAGGATATCCTGAGTTCCTTGACTTCTTAAGCCCGAAGGGGCATCCATAATTTATACGATTCCATAATGATGTCTAATTCCCGAAGGGGACATTCATAAGGTTTCCTTATTCCTATGCATTTCACATTTGATTTTTGAGTCTCGAAGGAGACAAATGAAAAGGGGAAGAAGTTCTCATTTTTAAGAAAAATGGAAGAAGTTCCCATTTTTAAGAAAATGGAAGAAGTTCCCATTTTGAACTAAAGTTGCTCCGAAGGGAGTGTTTTGATGGTTTTCAAAGATTTTCATGCATTTTCATATTTACATACATGCATGACATCATTTCATAGGGAAGGGGAAAAGGGCTAAGGCGTTATATACGCAAACCACCTGATCAGCTGGTATACGATGATTATGATGCCCGAAGGAAGGGGCCATTATGCTATTATGCCGAAGGGGCTGTCAGCAGGGCGAAGGCATGCATTATATATATATATATATATATATATATATATATATATATATATATATATATATATATATATATACTCATGATGCATTAGAAGTTCATATGCATGTACATTATTCGCAGTGTTGGTTACAGGTACAGATTGAGTCTGTTACTCTTTTATCATTCGAATCGAGATATATTGTTTCAGTTCTACCTTACATACTCGGTACATTATTCGTACTGACTTCCCTTGCCCGGGGGCACTGTGTTTCATGCCACACAGGTGCAGACAGATGAGTAGAAGACATTGGCTATAGGATGTTCCCAGGCTACCAGCTTGATTGGTGAGCTCCATCTCAGTTCGGAGTGTTACCGAGTCAAAGTACTTATGTTATAGTATCTCGTATATGTTAGAGACTTTGCAGACAGTGTCCTATGGATTGTGCATCGAGATGTCGACAATTGTGTAAAGCGGCCATGTAGGTCGACATGTTCATATGCATTGTTTTAAATATTTTATTGTGACTAAAGGTTTTCTTTGACTTAACGATAAGGGAGAAGTCCCTGACATGATGAAGGAGTTCTATTAAATAGTTTTCATGCTTTACTTGACGAAGGCGTCATTTTATGATTTAAGGGTTCGCAAAAAGTTATGACTTATGAATAGAATGGTAGTATGACACTCAGCTGAGTAGGGTCTTGGGTGTCAATCGCGGCCCTCCGGTTTGGGTCGTGATAATAACCTACCTAGAGAATCGACAAGAGCCACGAACCGTCACACCTTAGCCTTGACCTTTCTTTGCGCCTCTAAATAGTCAAAGTCTAAACATATTCGAGTTCTACATTAGAAATCAAGAAGAACGATACCACTATTGCTATACTTCTAGCTAGGTCCTCATGGAATTGGGGAAACGGACCCACAAGGGTAAAATGGGAAACTGGAAGGTGGAATATGCAATTCATGCTCTAGATGATCAAACTCACTATTCAATTGCCAAAACAAGTCAAGATTAAGCTTAATTCAGATTTAAAGCTAAACCCCCAAATTTGGGTACGAACCCTAATTCTTTAATCCTCAAATTAATTAATAATAATGGAAGAATTAGGCTTAACAACAATGAATTCATAAAATTCTATGGTTATACTAATTAATTTCACCTGCAATCTCCATTTAGGAAGTCTAAACTCATTTCAAGAAATTTATCATAAAACTCATCTTCTCCACTTTGATTCTAGTGATTCTGAGCATAATTAAGGATCTAAGAAGGTAAATGATGAAGTCTAGGGGTCAAAACTCTTTACTCCAAGAAGATTCAGTCCAAAAGCTATTCAATTCTCCCAAAATGTTCTTAGAAAGTAATGAAGGGAAATCATAGGGTTCAAGGGTTTTAACTTAAGGAAATTATGGAAACACTGCCCGTCACTCGCTGCAGCTCTAAGGTTAACCACTGCAGCAAGATCACCACAGCGTCCAGGGACCTGCTGTGGCGCCTCACGCCAACTCTCGCCTCTCTGCTATGGCGGCAACATTCCCGCTACAGCGAGTCCGCCTCAACGGATACCAGTTAGCTCGGGCGAATGTTTTTTGTATTAAGAAATACTTCTTTTGTTATAAGTTATGAAATGGGTCTCGGATTGGGGTTGTAGCCAAATTTATGATTTCCCATTTTTAAAGAGGTTTGTCCGTTTTCTGGGCTTGGCCCAAATGAACTTTGTATAGAAACTTGGAATGTCTATATCATCACCTTTTTATCCATGAGTGGGCTTTGGGCCAAAAATTCCCTTTTGCTTTCTACTGAATTTGGCCAGTCCTAACCTTATTTTTCTAAAAAAAAAGTGGGGCTTTTGGCCCAATACTTTGCCAGGTTTTATCATTAATTTGATCTAAAACATTGATCCTTGGCCTTATTTTGAAAAACACAGAACTTGGTCTAATTATAAAGAATATGTACTTTGGTTTTAAAACTCAGTCCGTTTTTCTTTAACAATGTTGCAACGCTTGTGGTTTTGAAATATCCGTTTGTTTTTGTTTAAACTTAAACCGTGTCAAAATAGTTTAGCTTATTATCCATTTAAGTTTGCCAAATTATTACGCTAAATCCGGATTTTTGAAAATGGTTTTAGGGACTTAAAGTCAATCTAAATGGCATAAGTACCGTTATCTTAAGACTACTAGTTCATACGATAAGGATTCCACTAAGACATGAGTTTTTACAAGTTTTGTACAAATACACACAAAGCTCAAGATAAGGAAAAAAAGAAACAAATAAAGGAAAGGGAAAGACTAGGGGCGTACCAAGCCCCTAGTTGGCCATTTTCACTCATGGCTGGGCCTTCTATGCGCCAAGCTATTTAATTTTATCTTCGCGAACTCGATATCTTCGGAGAAAGAATTTTCTTATTGGGCCTGAAGCCCAATAGGAAGGTTGATCCCGACCTGAGTGGTCATGTGGTGAAGGGGAAAAAGGAAAATGGAACCCGATTAGTTTATAATTTTCTTAACTCATCATATGTATAACTTACGCCCATATATATATATCTAACATCTTACAAGTTACATAACTATGGCATTTGATGGCTAGGCCTTCTGTACGTCAAGCTATTTAATTTTATCTTCGTCGACTCAATATCTTCGGAGAAAGAATTTTCTTATTGGGCCGCAGGCTGATCCCGACCCGAGTGGTCATGTGGTGAAGGGGAAAAAGGAAAAAGGAACCCGGTTAGTTTATAATTTTCCGAACTCATCGCATGTATAACTTACGCCCATATATATATATATATATATATATATATATATATATATATATATATATATATATATATCTAACTTCTTACAAGTTACATAATTATGGCATTTGATTACACTGTTGGTTTTACTGGTCAAGACCTTCACAACACAAAAGGAGAACAGTCGTCACCACCCATATTCCCAACGCTGCACAAGTTCCAAGGGGTTTTATGAACCCCAGGCATGGCTGGACATCGGGGAGTGGCTAAGACCTGTCCCCAAATTATATCAACTCCCCGGACCAATATTACTAAAGAATGCATCAAACTCCCATAATTATGCACAAGTATCACCATATATGGAAACAATTTATTTTGCCAAACAACACTGAGAATAAACTCAAGGCCATAGTAGGAGGATCAAACAGATATTACAATATGATGACATAAGATAACTAAACAACTCCCAAAAGGGAAACACATTATTCACAAGAAAGACTAAAACAGAACTGCCCCTTCATCCCCTTTTCCATCTGTATATGTTCTATATATGACTGCCATGCTTACTCATATACACCTAATACATCCCTGATATACACATCATGTCAAGTGTATATCATATGTATACCCTTCCCCCTTTTCACTAACCTGTACATGCCTTGTGTGTCTAGTCTCTAAATCCATATCCCTAAAGCTCATGTCTGAGGGAATCATTCAATTACACCAACATCCCATCAAAGGTCTGAAATTTAGAAGTCCCCTATCTTTCATCCCTCCTGAACCCCTCCATATATACATATAGTAAACTAGGTAGTATACTCCTTGTATATTCCTGCCATTACCCTTATCCTCCCAACTCTCTTCAAATCTTCTAACCAAGGTATATAAAACCTAAATTAAGACACACTCAAGTCAAAACTAATTAGTTAAACATCTTGTGAGCTATTCTCATAGGTTGGTGTGGACCCCAATTTCTGGCAATTCACAGGACAGATTCTAAAGTTCACGTAGACAACTTCATTGCTCACATTATTAAACATTGCCTGATAGCAAAGGCATAGTCACAAATAAAGAAGAGCCATATAAAAGGGTTGTCCATATCAATCAGAAGGCAACAATGCAGCATGCAGACACCATAATTCAAAAAGGGCCAAGTATAACACAAGCTGAACAGGATGTAAACAACGTCAATGTTCAAAGACAGCACAAAGGTAACTTTCAAATATTAGTCGAACTCACAGGAGGAGAAAGTACACAGACATGCATATGGAATTTGTGTGCATTATAGTTCAGACCATGATGAAAGCGGCAGAGACCAGTTATGCTGTCTAAAGAGAGGCTTCAAATGGTTCTAATGGCCTTTTAGTGATTTAGCTCATGATTTAGAAGTTACTCCAATTAAGCTATCCTCTTTTGTATCTAAACAGTCAATTGTATACACAGATTTATCACTCAGTTTTAGTAAGTCATTGTGGCAAAATGAATTTGGTTCCAGCCTGTTCCTTCCCCCTTGGTCTAATGGTAAGATTTGTAAAATCATAAGGCATCCATGTAATAAACATGTGCCTCCATAGGCTTATAGAAGTGCCATGATGCCTTTTATGTGGAGGAAAGGTTATATTGACCAAGCTATGCTTGGCCCTCCCCCTTTATCCTCTCTCTAAGACACTCTTTAAAAGGCTCCCCTATGCCACGTGGCCCAGTCTACCTATAAATCCTATTGACCATACCAAAACCTGCCATTGAAACCATTTCTTAACCAGGTACTCAAATAAGTTCAGGTGCAAACATGCTCAAACAGACGAAACCATCTCGGTAGAGGCCTGGGTCATTTTTACACTATTAAAGCCTGGTCAGGCTCTTATAGAGTCATAGACTGAGTCAATCTATCATAAAAAGGTTTCTAGGGTCACTCACCCTTTGTTTTATCTAAGCAACATAAGCTGGTCTGAGTATTATCAGGTTGGGTCATGATGGAAACCATTCCTAGCTAAATCACAGAGGAACAGGTAAGCCAACATGTCTAAGAAAATGCATTTTGATCACACAGACAAATCATCAGAATTCAAAAGACCTTAACAGTGAGATGGACTACAGAAGCATATTATGTGGACAATCAGTCAAGAGATCTCGGATAAGCCTTAGTTCCTAATAATGGGTCCCTCCCTCCCCCCCAAATATCTAGTCTAACAAGTCTTGAAGAAGAAAGTTTGTAGCATAATTAGGTTCTCAAAGTCATAGACTCAATCAGTATGACAAGAAAGCAAGCTTTGATAAAGCAAGATACAAATGCACAAATTAAAGAAAACAAGAGGCACATCATCATAAGTAAAAGTAGGCAACTAACACTAAGGTCATTACTCAGTCCCTTAATGTTATTAACTTAGGTTATTACTAGTATACTTTCCAATCCTACTTTCTTACCAAACACCTAACTCAGACAATAACAACACAGACAACCAATCACCTCAGTTTAAAATCTTTTTGGAAAACATAGTGAAAATTCATGATTTAGACCTTACAAGTGCTGATAAAACATTATCCAACTCTAGGTGTACCCCTTCCCCAGATATGATTAAGCCTTCATAATCCATCTGAGGTCTTTTGTGTGCCCCAAGACCATGAGGAGAAGTTCAAAAGCATGGAAAAAGCCTTAGGGTCCTAAAGGGGAAGAAGAACAGGGTGGGGTCATCACCTCTCCATCTCCTTTTCCCAAATCTTCTTTCAGTAAAAAGGGATCCTGGGTTCCACTGGTCAGTACCTCTATGTCACGACCCTCGGGGGGCCATGAAGGGTACTCGCAGCTGACTACCGAGCACCTCACATTAGGCTAATAATCATACTCAACCTGAACACATATAACCTCCAAGGCAACACATATCTATATACAGAAGCCCTCATGGCGGCAAAACGATATATATAAAAATAATATACAGTCATCATGGAACATCTACTACCCACACGTACGTATCTACGAGCCTCTACTAGAGTATTAGACATAAGGATGGGATAGGACCTCGTCGTGCCCAAGTATGTACACAGAGTACTGTATCAAAATAGCACCTCCGGAATAATGGAGTGCTCCTGTAAATTTGTTGATCAGCTTCTATGAATCTGGGCCACCTCCCTGTCTACCTGTGAGCATGTACATAGCGTCCAAAAATAAAGGACGTCAGTACGAACATTGTACTGAGTATGTAAGGCACAAACAACAATAATACATCACTGAAATAAGGAGACATCAAGTAAGGAACAACTTGTAACTGACTGTCACTTAAGACTGAGTAATGCATGCTAACTTATTTCATAAACATCATCATGTCATGTATGCGTATATATGCTGCCCGATCATATAGGTACGGTGTGATCATCATTATCCCGCGTCCAGGCATCCCGCGTCTGGGGTAACTATCTCATGCTGCCCACTAGTGGTGTCTGCCCATGCCCTTTGGACATGGTGTATATGTTGCCCACCTTAGCGGTGTCTGCCCGGCCATATAGGCGCGGTGTAATATCATCTTCATATACATCTCATAATGCATGCATAAGATCTCAAAGACAACCTGTAACTCTATCGGGGTGACGTAAGGTCGAGAACCCCCAATTCCATTATGGAGCAGTCATAATCATTTTGCCTCACCTTGAAGGAACTAGCGTTATAAGGTGAGTGTATCAACAATGAATATCATCAATGGATCATTAAATTCATAAGAATATCATATCATAGGTTTTGGAATCTTTAGACATAAACTCATCATCATTATTATTCATCTCATGAGAAGTTCTTTATAACATAGACTCATAACTTTCGGAATGTAAGAAAGTCATGGAAAGATAAAGGAAGTCGTGTCATAGGAATCATGCCATAAGAAAAGAAAGGACTAGCCTTACATACCTTTTTGTCTTTCTATCTTGTCGACAGTACGCTTCCTTTCACGTTTGTCATTCTACATTCAAAGGAATTCGTGCTAAGATTAGATATTTGGAAGCATACTTAAACTTAGGCAGCATTTCATTTGTTTCTACAACTTTCTCCATATAATATGACAACTCGCAAATGTCAATAACAATCTTCATCAACCATACATTATTCAATTCTCCTAATTCCATTTCAAGGGCATCCATAACCATGGTCATAATACAACATTACATTCATCCTCCTATAATTTTTCTCCCATATTCTTAATGTCATTCATAACATAATCGCACTCGTAACATACCAAGAATCAAGATTCATATTAAGATACTACTCAAAAATGATACTCTCCTCATACTTGTACCCCATCTTCTACCTCCTTTCATATTCCAAGTCTCTCAATCCCTCAATACTCTAAATAACATGAAAGGATCATAAAACTTACCTTCGATAATGTGAGAATGGTCTTTGGGTGGAAACACTTCACTTGAGGAAAACCCAAGCTTCAATCCAAAGAGATTTCTTGACTTGTATAAACCCTAGAAAGCATTCTTGCACTTGATTCCATCAACTCTTGATGTTTTACTCTTGATTTCTCTTGGGTTTATGTTAAAATGGTGTGAAGAAAATGGGAAATGAAATAAAAGAACTTGGGGCTCACTTTTATAAAATAAAAATTTGTCCCGACGGTATTATACGGACACTTATACGGTCCGTATAAGTGACCGTGAAATCGTCCCAGCAACAACTCATTTCTGTAACCATTATACGGCATATTATACGGTCCGTATAATTTTATATAGTCCGTACAAGTGACCGTATAACTCCATCAGTGATGGACCTTCACTGTAACGGTTATACGAACCATTATACGGACCGTATAATATTGTCACGACCCAACTCCATGGGCCGTGACTAGTGCCCGAGCTGGACACTCATATACATACCTACTAGATATAGTCAAACTGAATCTAAGAACAATATGGAAACTTGCGAAAGGACTCCAAAGGTTCATAACGTCAACATATATATCCAGATAAACCGTCTCCTGAGGAGTCACACTAATCAAGTCATAAAATGATACGCAAGACGACAAGGCTGCCACTACAGACGAACAACATATCATAGCACATCGTATAGACACAGCTGAACAGAACTTATACATAACCCACACATATGTCTACAGACCTCTAAGAGTATCAACAGTGAAATATGACGGGACAGGGCCCCGTCGTACCCTTGGATAAACATATATATATATATACATCATAAGATCTGTACCAAAAGTCTAGACCCCAGAACAACGGAGCTCTCCAAGACAGCTGAGGAGGAGTCTTATGCTGAAGGGTCACCAAACCGACTATCTGTACCTGCGGGCATGAAACGTAGCCCTGTTACACCCCGCGTTTTCAGAGCAGGAGTATGACATTTACCTCACCGTAGTAAGGGAGTGTCGGAGACGTCCCATAATGTTTTGAAAAGCACAAGCCATGGAAAATACGTAACAACGAAGAAAGAGGGTGAATTACGATCTCGTAAGTCGTAATCGGGAAAGAGTATTTTGAAACACGAGAACATGATCATTATTAGTATAATAAGTGATAAATATCATGTATGGAGAGTTTCGGAATATTTCGAGATCGAGCAAATTGAAGAAAATAAGTTCGATGAAAATTTGAGAAATGCTGGAAAGATTTTTAGTCAAATTTGGAGGGGTATATCTCCATGTATATTTGGAGTTTTAAGGCGTTTCAAAAGCCTAAAATGAAGTTCGTCGAGTCTAGTTTGTAATGCAACAAACCGCTCGTCGATAGGGCGTCGGAGTAGAGAATTATAGACGTTACAAACTGAACTGTCGCGCAGAAACAGAGCTGCTACAGCACTGCTACAGTACCGCTACAGTACTGCAGCTACAGTACGTCGGCCCACCCTCTATAAAAGGGCTAAAAACCCCCATTTTGATCACAAAAAATGCTACAAATTTCCAGAAAATTCCGCCATTAAAAGGCTCTTAATCTCACATAAAAGTGAAGATTTTGGGCGAAATTTCAAGCTACGAAGTACTAATCGAAGTCCGGGCAACGCATAGTCACAAATATGATTTCATTTTGGAGTTGGAGTGGCTTGGAAACAAGTAAATGTTGAAGATTTGGCTACCTTCATGAAAAACAAGGTATGAATTTGTTGAATCTCTTTCTCTATCAATATGAATTAAGAAATAATGGCAAGAACAAGGTGATATTTTGTTGTATTGATGTTGTTAATTTGTGGGTTGAGATTTGAAGAGAAATTGGACGAAATATACATATATCTATCTTGTAGGATGTTGGGGATGTTATTATTGATGTTGTTAGTACTAATTTCAACTTCTTTACGGAAATAAAGTTATTAAATAGTTGTATCACAAGTGGGTTGGTTGAGAAATTTGGAAAATAGTGTGTGGGTTGTTTTATGGCATATGTTGGTGTTGGAAATGATATTACGACTATTGGTATTGTTGAAGAATAATGAGCAAGTTATATTTAGTGTTTTAGTTGTTGTGTTGTAGATTGCATATAGCAAGTAAAGACTTGATAAGTGTGGTAAAGTATTGGTAATTGGAAGATTATGTATATTGAAGAATAATGTTCTTGCATGGATAGTATGTAATGATATTGGTATGATGTCGTTGGAATATATACTATAAGGTTGTTATCGTGTTCATTGGAGTCGGAAGGTTTTGAAGAAGGTAATAAATTGAAATCATGCATCTTGGATGAAATATGTGAATTGCTAGTGCGATTGTTGATTATGTTAATAGTTTGGCCGGGTTTGAATTCCCGGATTATGTTGGTTGAGAATTTGGCTATGTTGAATGTTGAGGATGGTATATTTACAGAGGAAATGCTGCCGAAATTTCGGTAGCCAAGTGTTTCCTTAAGATTTCAACTCTAAGTATACTAATGAGAGTTTTGGTAAAAACGACCAATTTGCAGATTTTGACGAAATTGTAACGTGAATTCGGAATAGCAAAAGAAGCGGAAAGAGGTATGTAAGGCTTCACCCTTCTTTCTATGGCATGTCTTAGTTGAAATAAGTTGGGTACGAGCCTCGGGGACGACTCGGTTCCCCGGAATCCGCACCTAAAGTTTTCCACTTTTTGTTCAATAGAATTGAACTAGAAAGTGTGCCAATTGTTGGAAAAACCTCCTACACCCTTAGAACTTGTATAAATGGGACCCGATTACCCTAAGACCCTCACAAGTAACGCTATGACACGTAACATACGTAAATCGTATACGCTACCTCATCCGGCCCGAGGTGGGCCCGCTACTCTCGGATTTTTCCTTACAGTCTTGCTTGACTTACTTGAAGTGAATCCAAAGGGAACCTTTGATCCCGATTTCAATACCAAATGATAAATACTATGACTCCTCTAACGAGGGCACTTCCATGACGATAATGATAACAATGATGTTAGATAAGAGAATATGCCTATGATACGTACTACCGGAACGACTCTATGACTAAGATGACTAAGCTAAGTATCTTATGTAAACATGAAAATGATAAACTAATTTTTGAATATTATTTATATTTCCTAGCTATGACTTTATTTTCTAAAAGATTTCAAAGTCTATGAACTGTCATCTATGATGCCCCGATTTCATTCTACGTTTACTTTAATATTATTCCCCGTTGATAGTCTCACCTTAAAATACTCGTTCCTTCAAGGTGAGACAAAGCGATCACGAGTATTCTATAATGTAATTGGAGGTTACCGACTTTACGTCACTCCGATGACTACATGATGCTTCTTTGGGCTCTCCTGCGTGCATATGAGATATATGTTTATAGGATACGTAAATGCATATAAGACATGTAAATGTATGTAGGATATGCGTATATATTTTTAAAATATGCACATGACGAAAGTGCTAGAGCGCTATAGACGCTGATGTACCTACATGACACACGTATATGTATATGATAAAAGAGCTAGAGAGCTATAGACGTTGATATATGTACATGATATATGCATATGTATACGGGGGAAATGGAGGTAAGGGCAGAGCGTTATGAACGCATATCCACCTGATCAGTTGGCATTACATGATATGATATCGTCCCGGACGCGGGATGTGTATATTTATGGTTAAATGGATCGGCTGCCGACGCCTCGGCAATATGAGATGTCCTATTTTATATGTATATGTATATGAACAAGGAAAGATTCTTAAAGGAAAGCTAAGTACGCATAGCACCTGCCAAGGGTATATATATATACAGGTTATGTTTCTATCCCAGGACATGTGTTGTAACTCTCTTATGTCATTATACATGATTCATATTTTCTGTATATTACTATTCATGCCTTACATACTCGGTACACTATTCGTACTGACGTCCCTTCTTGTGGACGCTGCGTTTCATGCCGCGCAGGTCAGCAGACAGGCGGATTTGATCCTTAGAAGCTCTACCAGCAGTGTTGACAGTGCTCCAGTTATTCCGGAGCCTCACTTCCTTGGTACTATTTTGTGTATATATATTCGGGCATGGCAGTACTCAGCCCTTTCTATGTATAAGTGTACTACGTCTAGAGGCTCGTAGACAGATATGTACAGTCAGTCAGGTACAGTTAGATATATGGTGTTTTAGCATGTTAATGTTGTTGTATAAAGTGATAACGAAGTTTATTAGTCTATGTTCAGAATGACGCCGCTAATGTTAATGTTAAAAAAAAAAATGGCTCTGTTTACATGGCTTGCTGAGAGGTAAAGGTAAAACGATAGACAAGGGGTGCTCGGTACAAGTATCGGGTACTCGTCACGGCCCCTAGTTGGGTCGTGACAAGCCCCCCTGAAGAAAGGGGTCAGTACGGAATATGTACTGAGTATATAAAGCATGAAATACAGTAAAAAGGATCATAACTGAAATAGAGATTACCAGAAACAAGTATGACTTTTAAAATATCAATACACTTGCCTTATGAAATGGAAATCATGCATATCAATATCATATATCATATCCGACCCATTATGGGACTCGGTGAATAAGGTCGCCACATACCATCCTTGGCGCCATAAACACATCATAACTCCATAAACACATCATAACGCCATAAACACATCCTAACTCCATAAACACATCATAACGCCATAAACACATCATAACTCGATAAACACATCATAATGCCATAAACACATCATAACTCCATAAACACATCATAACGCCATAAACACATCATAACTCCATCATGTATATATATATATATATATCATATTTCGGCCCTCTAGTGAGGGACTCGGTGAACAATGCAGTGAAACTGAGCACGAAAACGTATCCTGGCCCGGGACTCAGTGATAGATATATTGAGGCATGCACGAGTAGAGTAGTGAGCAACCATATGCAAATTAAAACAATATCAAAGACTCAATGGAATACTCATTTGAAAATCAAGACAATAGTCATATCAAATACCTTTCAAATGTCACAGTGGATTATATCAAAATAGAACTTCTGGAATCGTATACACATATCAGAATATAATAAAATATCTTCTGGAAATCAAGAACGGTAGCCATCCTAGTGGCTCTAAGAATAGGAACTTCTTTGGAATCATATACACATCGTCTATTCGTTTCATAAAGATCATGCCAAAAAGAAAGAAGAGTTAACTTTACATACCTTTAACACTTATTAAATGTCCAACGTCTACTTCTCGAGCTCATAGGTCTAAAATTAAGATAACATAAGCCATAGTTAGATCATCCACATCACTTACTAACCAATCCAAGTACGAATGAAACTTAACGAAATTCGGGCAGCATTTCCCCTGAAAACTTAACAATCCTCGAGATTCCAATTTAGCCAAACATCAATCAAAAATACCAACAAAAACAAAACCAACAATTTCATATCAAACTAGAATTACATCCATTCTTAAATCACTTCCAAAACAGCCCAATATACAACCCATAAACCAACAATAACATCAAATACGGTTTACGGTATAATTCTCGTATTTCTCATCCCACAATTTAGCTATGACTTCAACAAATTTAAATATACTTAGAAGAGGATAATTATTACCTTATGTTCCAATAAATACTTTTCTTCCATATTACTTCACCTTGAAGAAACCCAGATTCAACTACACGATGAAATGGAATAACGAGATCGAAGCGGTGAGCAAAATCCATAATATAATTAAACACCGTTGCTGCTTCTTGCTAATAATTCTTATGATAAAACTAATTGTTGCACACAAGACCTTTTTAACGTTTCTGGTCTGTGCAATAACCTTGGATTCGTTCCCGAGGAAATATTGCAACAATATGTCTAAGGAATTCTTAATTGC
Organism: Lycium barbarum; assembly: GCF_019175385.1. Lineage (NCBI taxonomy): Eukaryota > Viridiplantae > Streptophyta > Magnoliopsida > Solanales > Solanaceae > Lycium > Lycium barbarum. The sequence goes on along the minus strand of NC_083341.1, from coordinate 31,121,494 downwards.
CGTGATAGCAATGTGTCACTATGCCAATTAAAATGGCTATGACTCATTCACTACTATATTATGCCACCCTCACGTCCAGCTACTGCCATGTGGCAGAATTTAATGCCATGTGGCAGCCCACCATGGACATTTATCCATGCATTCCTATTTTATACCATAATTAATTTCTTGAGCTCAATTCATTTTAATACCAATTATTTTTAATACACTTCATATACCCATTTCCATGATTATGTGATATAACACTAGTCCATATCCTCATTCGCCACACATAAAATGTTATCTTCGATCATCATCGCCACACTTTTTTTCATCTTAAATCATTTCGGGACTTCAAACTCTTTGTACACCGAGCTCTCGATTTTTATCCTCGAATATGATCGAATTCTCTAGGCTCGGGTAATTTTACTCAGATTGGATGATTCAATTTCCTAGTCCAAAAATACGGGATGTAACATCATTCCCCCCTTTGGAACATTCGTCCTCAAATGTTAAACTAATCCTGCACTCCCAAGACTTCTTTAAATGTTCTTTTATTGATTTATGCCCTTCACATGCCTCTTTCATTGGTCAATTCCCTTTAATTTACTATAACTCATTCCAGATCTCTAAGTACCCATTCCCGTAATATTTCCTCTTTCTGTTGCTTCTCGAGGTAATAATTCCACGTCATTGTCTTTACTCTCCTCTTTATTTCGCAGTCGGTTGTCAGTTGTATTGTGAGCTCTTCGGCTGAAATGTTATTGTCTCTCTTGTCTGCATACTGTTCTGTTGTACTGTCACTGATTGATTCATACTTGTATTCATGGTGCCCTTAGTTATAACTTGACTCTTTCTTTTTCTATAGTTACTCCTTTAAGATGATGTATCGTTCACTTCACTTTACCTTCTTATCTTTAAACAAGATCTTGTAACGCACAGACATCCCTCATCGGTTTATTAGACTTTACAATTTTTTGGAGTATTTCATACCTCCGGTGCTTGTAGACTCTTCACAGATTCTACGGATAAAACGACCTCTCCCAGGGGGTAATATTATTTTACTCCAATAACCTGGCATTGCTCTGCTGTTGCAGTCCATGTTCTGGAATCTTCCGCATCACGTATCGCTTCTCGACTTTATTTTAAAAGTTCTTAACTGTCACTTTGCTTTTAGCTCTTGATCTTAATCTTTTGGGTTGGCTATCAAATAGCGCTAGAGTTCTCTCATATTATAACTTCACATAGCTGCTCTGTGATCTGTCTATTTTTAACTGGTATAATTCCGAAAGAGTTCTCGATTTGACATATAAATTCACTGTCTTCTAGTAACCAGCTCATTCTGTTCGTCTCGGTTCAACCACTTCGCAATTTCCCTTGATCCAACTTGTAACGCTTTAGGCATACCATCTCGTGTTGTTTCTTTATCCATACTTCAAACTCTTCTATTGCCTCTTTACTCAGATTTTGTTTCTAGTTTTCCTGTCACACATTATGTTGCAATGTTTAAGCATACCTTAGCGTCATTTCACTAGTCTGTATGCTTTACCTTGCATTCTTCTCTCGTACCTTTCAATGGTTTCGGGGCTCAACTATGGCTTTTGCCCTCAGTACTAATTCTATATTGGTAATTTAGCTTAAACCACCTTTACATCCTTCTTTAATGTACCCCAAATATCACAACCGTATTGATTTTACTGAATCCTTACTCTTCTTGTCAAGTACTCACTTGGTCTCATTCTTAGCATACAAATATTCGTAGATTGCATAGTTATCCTTGTACAACTTAGATAGAACATATTCAATCTTAGTCATAGCCTTTCCTTCTCCTGGTTCATTTTGCTTTACATATCTTATTTGTACTAAAACTCACTTGCTGTCTATCTTGTTGTACGCCTTTCCCTTCCTTTACTTACCATTCAATTTTCTCATATTCTACTATAGGAGATTCCCTATCTCTTCTTCTTTGCTACTTATAAGTCATAATATCATTAGCAAGCAACCCCGTTGCCAACGTCTCAACCTCCAATCCAGTATAGCATTTCTATCCTTTATAATATCTCTTAAGTTACTCGTTACCATTCTCTAGTTGCATTCTTCCTTTTTATAAGCATATACCTTCTAATGTCATATTATCCAAGGTCCTTTCAATTAATTCTCAGCACTGTCTCAAATATCATCTTGACTACTATTCGTCGCATGGGATCTCACTTGACGTTTGAGTATACATATTGGATATAATATAGCGTCAATTGTTTCCATTTGTACTTACTTTGCTTTCACCCGCTTCCCCCCTTTGGGGTTGTACTTATACCATATCCATGTTTTTTTCTTTATCATTTTTAACTTTGATTCCCCACGTACCAAACCTTAACCAAATCACAAAGCAATGAGAACTCTCGATATATAGTACAAAATCTTATCTGATGGTTGGTACTCGAGTAATGTAATTAATGCAGCAATTTATCCAAAGCCACATTCCATTTATTCCGATCAGTAATTAACTAGTGCTTATAGTCGTTTTCAAATTCTCAATTAGGTAGTACTTATTTTCTGATGATAAGTGTCCCAAGCTTTCCTATAACACTATCTTTATCCCAACGGATATCATCTGTTTCTTCTAATAAATCCACAATACATCAGTTGTTTCGCAAATCCACAATCCTTGTCCTTTAAGGATTTCACCATTTCCGAGGTGAAGTCACATACACGCATTACTTTTTTTATGCCTCATGCTCTTTCACCCTTGTAGTATACCCAACGCTAATTTCTAACATACTCAAAATCATGTCAAATTCATTTTAATAGTGGTCTTGTCTTATCACCTTCTCATCGTACTACACCTTAAGTTCGTAGCTATATGTTTCCCTTTTATCCTATACTCATACTCAATTAATTACGTCTGTCTCGAGTGCTTTCTTTAGTATCCCTTTCGTTTCTCCAGTCTATTTCCATCTTTATTTTGTGCACGAGGAATCTCATGCTACACTACTTCTACGTAACCCCTTTCTCATTTTCAAAACATATTCTGTTCATCCCTATTTGTTCTTATCATACCAGTCATTTCTGGCATTTATTCTGCTTCGTTGCTCATCTTTCTATAGTGTGGTCTTTCACAATTCTGTCGCTTATATTACTCATTTTCTCAGCTATACACGTCATAACACATCGCCACACTGTAATCCCACTCGCTTTCTTCTTATCTTATTCTTTCTATTAACTCTTTCTCTTCCTGTGCTTGCTTTCACTTTCGTTACCACTAGATCTCTCTTCCGAACTTTCCCTATAGGGCTTTGTAAGTTTTTTTTTGTTCTATATTTGCTTTTCCATTTCACACTGATCACATCATATCCTTTAGTTATTTCCTTGCTAGGCTCTACTCATTTCTATAACAATCCTTATGGTTTTCACATTATATCTTGTTCGTAAACCATCCTATAACGTAACACTTCTTAACCTTATTCACAATTCTTACTATGTTTTAATTACACCCCATGGACTAGGCGTACTTAACCCTTCACCTTTTCTGATCAATCTTATCCTTAATATCTCATAAGCTGTCTTATCAATACCCTCATAATTTGTCATAACTCTTCCTCCTCCATACTTTTATCTCAATCATACTACTACTCATTTTAACTGTAAACTCGTCGTAATTTATCCCTACTTATCATTCACTCGATACCTCAATAAAACGTTCTGTTAAGTTTTGCCACCTTTTTCTACATCATCCCTTAGTGTTACATGCTCTTTCCAATTTATCCTAACATTTCATCAACAACGCATGAAACACATGATCTAAGACAGCCCACAAGTTTGAGTTTTCCTTCTACAAATTCCATCTCTAATTAGTTGATTAAGAACTAATAAACTCAAGGACATAAATATATGATGAAATGTTACCTCAAGAACACAAGAACGCTCCAACATCAAAATTACGTCACCATGAAGCATCTCCCAAAACAACCACAAGAAGAAGAACTAGAATCCGACAAGAACCACGGGACTTCTAATCCTTGATTCACATGGTTTACTTCCAGATTTATTCTTGGGTCATTAATGAACTATTTAGTTCATAAACTACTTGTTGTATGCTTTGTACTCTTCAAATAAAAGTGAAACTTAATTGTGGACGTTTTTGCTCTTCAACATGAGCCTCTTCTAAGGTGACATGTGGCTGGAAGGTATCCTGGTCCATTCAAATGAATTCCAAACTTTGTTGCTCATACATGTTTCTTTGAAATAAAATTTCCCAAGTAAGAATGGTGCCTCTTACGGATGACATGGAGGGTATCTCTTAAAGCTTTAATCCATCATAATAAATTTACCCTATCGGTATCGACTTCCAAGACATATTATGAACCTATATCTCATTTTTTTTCTATTTCTGGGAAATTTGGGCAGAGTTTCCTCTGTACTTCTTACTATCCCAAAACCTGCACGCAGGAAATACCAACAATGCCTCACAGGGCCACCATATATACGCATATATCATATCGTATCATAGCCACACAGGGCTCCCTATTTCAAGTAAAAGTATAAAGATGTCGAAACTTACCTCACATATCACACCTCGAGATGTACCTGATTCTTTAATGATGTCACACCCTAATCCCGCTAGGGTGTGATGGGCACCCGACCCTTACTTAGAGCCGAGCGAACCCTCTGACTCTTAATACACACATAACCTCTTTGAACCCTTAAATCAAGTAAACATGAAATACATAGTAGGCTTTCAGAAATATTCTTTTCTCTGTTCTTAAATCAACAAAATCTGTAATCATATGGAATTTATCACATAACACAAAATGACACATCGGCTGATGGAGCCGCTTACAAAACTGACATTCTATACCCACAACTCTGTCTGCAAAGTATCTAACATTAATCAGACATCATAGAACACACACTCAGACTCGGCAGCACTCCAGGAGCAAGTGGAGCTTGCCAACTCCGCTGGAATATCTTCTATAATAGCTTCAACTCATTTGGGTGTACCTGCGCGTCATGAAACGTAGCCCCCGAAGAAAAAGGGGTCAGTACGGAAAATGTACTGAGCATGTAAGGCATAGAATACAGAAAACGGAACCATAATCGAAACAAGAAGTACAAAGGTAAGTACATCATTCAGAGTACCAACATGCTTATTTTCCGAACGCAAATCATATATGCCAAAGTCATATGTCAGAAGGAGTACAGCAAGTAAGTAAATCATCTAGAGTGCCAAAATGCTTACTTTCCAAACACAGACTGTGCGTACCGACATCATATGTCATCACCTACATATCACCATATACAGATATACATATAACTGATAGTGCTGTGGAACGTACAACCCGATCCATATGTAATATAATAGTGCCGAGGAACGTACGACCCGATCCATATATATATAACATATACTGCCGAGGAACGTTCGGCCCGATCCATAAATATAATATATACTGCCGAGGAACGTTCGGCCCGATCCATAAATATAATATTATTGCCGACATCATATATCAGAAGAAATACAGAGGGTAAGTAGCTTATCCAAAATATCAAAATGCTTACTTTTTGAAACACAAATGATGCATATCAAAGTCATGCATAGGGCACAAGAACATGGTCTCCACTCCTGTCTCTGGCGCCATAACACATCATACTCCAGAAGATTTCATATCTCCGAACATCTCCGTCACATAACACATCATAGCATATACACGGTACCCGGGACATATCATACTCCGGGGAACCGGACACATCATACTTCGTAACATATACACGGTATATGGGGACCGGACATATATACACGGTACCCCGGAACCGGACACAGCATACTCCGGAATATATATATATATGGAACCCAGCCCTCAATACATACCGGCCCGGGACTCGGTGAAGGAGGCAACGACACATGCACGAGCAGAGTAGTGAGAAACTATATGCATATAAATCAAATCTGAGACTCGATGGACAAGTACACTTACCGACACCTGAAGGCTCAAAAACAGGTTTCGGTAAGTTATGAGCGTTTGAAGTACAGAACCTTCTATGAACGTTTCAGAAGCTGTTTTTGGAAAATCAAAGAAACAACCATATCAAGTACCTTTCGGATATCGTTATGGATCAAATCAAATATAACTTTTGGAACCATATGTACGTGAAAGTTACAGACATTTTTACCACAAAACTTTTACGAACATTTCAAAGCAAATCCGAGATCTTTTACGAAAGTTAGGGACATTAAAACTTACAGAACTCTTTTAGAAACACAATTCTTTATGCTTATCTCGTTATTCAATCATATAATAAGCTCGATCATATCAGACATACTTATATCAGAAGTGAATCATTATCATAGACAACCTCGGAAACATATCAAACAGAGCTTCGGAATCATGGATACATATCAAAACCATATGAAGTTGCTTATTTATTTATTAATCATACAATAGACTCAACCATACGAAACATGTTCATGACAAAAGAGAATAAGCATCATAACCGAGCTCGGAATCAAAAAGTAGAGTTACCCCAAGGCGCGTGTCAGGTCATACCTTACTTAGCTCTAGGACATGCCAAACGAAAGAAGGGGTAAGCCTTACATACCTGTTCGACCGCTTATAAGCTACGCTTATTCGTCCAAGCTTGTAAGTCTACATTTAAAAGGAATTTATGCTAATGTTATCCTTTTCATCGCACATTTGTACCATATTTCAAATCATACTATTTTATATTCTGCCGAAAATCGGGCAACATCTCCCATGTTTATATGCCTAGCCCGAATTCTCAATTCAGCAACCAACAACAACAACAACAATACCAAAATTAATCATAATATTTCCAATACCAACGTATGGAATAAAATAGCCCACACATTATTTTCTAAATTCCTCAACCAACCAAATTTGCGATATAACTATTTAATAATTTTATTTCCGTAAGGGATTAGAAATTAATACTAACGACATCAATAACGACATCCTCCACATTCTACAAGTTGAATACATTTATTTTCATTCAAAATTCTCTTCAAATCTCATTCCATAATTCACAACGCCAACAAACGAATTTATCACACTATTTTCTCCGTTCTAGTTCGGTAGAACTCTAAATAAACTTATTAGCAATGAAAAGGAACCTTAATCTTACCTCAAGTGTGAAGCCACCACGTCCACCCCCTTCTTTTTGGTTGATTTTTAGCTCAAATTGGAGGCAACGCAACGTAGAACACTTTTCTCCTCACGGGCTTCGGGATTCGGGGCTCAGATTTTGGTCAAAATTGATCTTTTCTCTCTAAGCTCTCTTCTCTCTTTTTCTCCAGAATTTTCTGGGTGTGTTTTCCTGAAAAATGAGGAGAAAGGGCTGATATATCACTTAAATAAACATGGGTCATGGGCCTAACCCGGTTGGGCCCGGATTGGGCCTAACCCACTGACCTTTCTTACTTAAAACGTCCATATCTCCTTATTCCGACGACGAATGTCGACCCACGACCTATGGTTGGAAATCTAATTCAATTATCTACAACTTATATTTCTTGGTCTTCTTCCAAATTCCAAACTTATAATACCTATTTTGCCCCTCGAAGTCAGATCACCCGAAAACGTTAATTAAAAATATTTGTTTGGAGGACTTCCACTTTGATTTGGCTCAAGGGTCCTTCTTGAGTTATTTTGACATCACATATGTGATTCATATAACCTGTCACGTGTTTCAAAAAAATCTCGATGTGTGGGCCCCACCTCCTCTTACGAATAATCCGACGTATAAAAAATACGAAATATAATACTATCAACGTGAGTTTAAATTGATGTAGTAACAACGTGATTTTCAATGTTTGAGGAAGCACGTGTCACTCTCAGGCTCTGAAAATGTGGGGTGTAACATCCTTCCCCCCTTTGTAACATTCGTCCTCGAATTTTTAAACTAAGCTCGTACTCTGTCCATAATCCCATTCTCGGGTACATCCATTATCGGATCATACTTCTTCTAATACTATCATAATTGATGCATTATTGCATCATCTTTTTTCCTACAACCTGGTCATTTAGTTGTTCGGCTCTTGCTGTTTTGTAGTCTCCCTTTACTGGGTGGTCATACCATAGTAAGCATCGTAGTTATTCCAATTTATTGTTAATGTTTGTCCCCTTCACCGGAACATCGTTCAATTCTTTTTCTTCCTGATGAATTATTTTCAGTCCAATATTGAAAGACACCCTGCAATCACTCTATTTTTTTTTTTTGCTGACTGACCCTTGTATCTTATTGAATTCGCTTCTACAAAAATTCTCACTTCAAATTACATCTGTTTTTCATGTCTTAGTGCGTTTTGAATATGTGCGTAGTCTTAACATACTCATCTTGCAGTAACGTAATTCAATAGTACAGCCAATGTTTCAATCTAAACAAAGGATGTATTTTACTTAACTTAACCGTTAATTATGGGTCAATGTTTACCTTTGCTCCAATTAACAACTCTGTCCCATGGGTATACTTAGAATACTAGTATGTCAAACCGTCTGTACCCTCCGTGTAGTACCATTTATCCCATTCTTCAATAATCAGCATTCACTGGTAGCGTCATCTTCCCCTTTTCTTTCCATCTCCGTTATTTCTCTCTTTCCCGTAATTGACTTACGGTAACCGTAATTGCATTTCCCTTAAGCCTCCATCTGTCTTATCAAGGATCTAAGTCTCATGTGCAACTAAGACCCCTTGTGCGTCATAGTCTTTTATTCTTGTGTTGTACTCAGAATTGATTTCAACGACAATCATAATCATATCTTTACTTGTTATTGGTGATATCCTTACTTTATCGCCTTATTATCACGTGGTGAACTCGCAACTCATAGCCACATCTTTCTTTCCAGCTTATTTCTTTAGGTACTTTACTTGTTCTGTCTTAGTATAAGGTATCCGTAGGAGATGCATCCTCCTTTTTCTCATAATATGACTACTTCTTAGGCTTGTGTACTTCGCCTGTTTCCTTTTCTTTCTATATCCCTCAGCACCAGTATACTTGTCTTTAATTTCCTTGTATTGGCGATCGTTTCATCAATCGTTATTCCTTGTTGGCTCTCCGGCGTAGACCCCCCACAATTATAATTGGGCATAGCTTCACGTTGATAGTTCATATAATTCCATAGCGTATACTCTCATATTCAGTATAATTAATGGTCCATGAACTATTTTCTAATACCCGACGACCTCTTTTATTTTCCAACCATAAGAACAACGTTCTTTCTTTTCTTCGAAAAATTACTAACTACCAATCGTTGTTACTTCGTTATAATAGTCATCATCCGAAATGTCCTTTGGATTTGTCATCCTCTCCATTATCCCTTGTGAACTTAGCTTGTACACCTTTCTTGCTCTCTTTTTTACTCGCGCTTTATTACCCTACTCGATCGGTGCCTTCAATATACCATAGCACCGGTTGCTGGGACATACATGCCCACTGATACAATCACATGTAGAATATTATACGCATTCATAAATAGGTATATATATAATTTCTACCATCTCGCCTACAAAACATTTTCAAACTCTATTCAAATTTATCCTAATTTCAAAGCTGAGATGCACTTTCTATCTCTTCACCAATCTAGTCTGCCTCGTCCTACGCGACCTCTTATGGTCTCCAACCATCCTGTATACTCTGATTTCCCTTAGGCTACTCTAACTTCTCATTTTCCTCTTATGTCTCAATTTATAGGATCTTTAGTTCACATCCCAGGGGGTCACTCATCCCAAAATTTCTCCCACCTTAGCACGCTAAACCTCGAAACTTCGATGGAATCTGGTGCCTTAATGCTGATATAATCGCGTCCACTTCCTCGCATGATCTTTATTACTTGATCTGGAGCAAGTCGAAGTCTTACAGATTCCGAGACCACCTCGTAACACATCCTTTCCTTCACAATTACTATTTTACCCCTTTTCAATCCTCAATATTCACCTTTCACTTTCGTGTATAACTACCTTCGTCCCAGATTCCTAGATTTCCAATGGTAGTGATCACTCCTTCATCGCCCTGCCAAATCCATAACCTTTCTGAAACAACTCACCCCACTTATCGTCCATTTACAATATTTACTTTCCACGCTTCTTTCCTGTTAGATGTACCTAACTAAATAGCCTGATTTTGAAAAATTCTAACAGAATCTTCTTTACCATTCTTACTATTCAGAATCTGCACACAGCAAATACCAACAATGCCTCACAGGGCATATATTTGTGTACGACATATTCCAGCCACCCAGGGCTCCCAATTTCAGGTAACAAAACAAATATGTTATAACTTACCTTTATGACCTTCCATATCATCACTCAACTTCTTCCGTCGTATGTAAGGCTTACAAATAAGGAATCTCATTTCCTATGACTTAGCTCTATCGCACGATCTGAGACAGAAAGAAGGTCAACAATCCCTAGATGCCCTGCAGCCTCCTATTTATAAATGTGGCCGGCTTCACACCCATAAACAGGACTCTACTGGACACGACTTTGCAGAAAACCCCTAGGACAACCTGCTCTGATACCACTTTGTCACACCCTAATCCCGCTAGGGTGTGATGGGCACCCGACCCTTACTTAGAGCCGAGCGAACCCACTGAATCTTAATACACACATAACCTCTTTGAACCCTTAAATCAAGTAAACATGAACTACATAGTAGGCTTTTAGAAATATTCTTTTCTCTGTTCTTAAATCAACAAAATCTGTAATCACATGGAATTTATCACATAACACAAAATGACACATCGGCTGATGGAGCCGCTTACAAAACTGACATTCTATACCCACAACTCTGTCTGCAAAGTCTCTAACATTAATCAGACATCATAGCATACACACTCTGACTCGGCAGCACTCCAGGAGCAAGTGGAGCTTGCTAACTCCGCTGGAACATCTTCTATAATAGCTTCAACTCATCTGGGTGTACCTGCGCGGCATGAAACGCAGCCCCCGAAGAAAAAGGGGTCAGTACGAAAAATGTACTGAGCATGTAAGGCATAGAATACAGAAAACGGAACCATAATCGAAACAAGTAGTACAAAGGTAAGTACATCATTCAGAGTACCAACATGCTTATTTTCCAAACACAAATCATTTATGCCGAAGTCATATGTCAGAAGGAGTACAGCAAGTAAGTAAATCATCCAGAGTGCCAAAATGCTTACTTTCCAAACATAGACTGTGCGTACCGACATCATATGTCATCACCTACATATCATCATATACAGATATACATATAACTGATAGTGTTGTGGAACGTACAACCCGATCCATATGTAATATAATAGTGCCGAGGAACGTACGGCCCGATCCATATATATATAACATATACTGCCGAGGAACGTTCGGCCCGATCCATAAATATAATATATACTGCCGAGGAACGTTCGGCCCGATCCATAAATATAATATATACTGCCGAGGAACGTTCGGCCCGATGCATAAATATAATATATACTGCCGAGGAACGTTCGTCCCGATCCATAAATATAATATATAATGCCGAGGAACGTTCGGCCCGATCCGTAAATATAATATTATTGCCGACATCATATATCAGAAGAAATACAGAGGGTAAGCAGCTTATCCAGAATATTAGAATGCTTACTTTTTGAAACACAAATGATGCATATCAAAGTCATGCATAGGGCACAGGAACATGGTCGCCACTCCTGTCTCTGGCGCCATAACACATCATACTCCAGAAGATTTCATATCTCCGAACATCTCCGTCACATAACACATCATAGCATATACACGGTACCCGGGACATATCATACTCCGGGGAACCGGACATATCATACTTCGTAACATATACACGGTACACGGTGACCGGACATATATACACGGTACCCCAGAACCGGACGCATCATACTCCGGAATATATATATATATATATATATGGAACCCGACCCTCAAGCAAGGGACTTGGCGAACCATACGCACGATACATACCGGCCCGGGACTCGGTGAAGGAGGCAATGACACATGCACGAGTAGAGTAGTGAGAAACTATATGCATATAAATCAATTCTGAGACTCGATGGACAAGTACACTTACCGACACCTGAAGGCTCAGAAACAGGTTTCGGATCAATCCGATTTAGTATAAGAAAGTTATGAGCGTTTGAAGTACTAAACCTTCTATGAACGTTTCAGAAGCCGTTTTTGGAAAATCAAAGCAACAACCATATCAAGTACCTTTCGGATATCGTTATGGATCAAATCAAATATAACTTTTGGAACCATATGTACGTGAAAGTTACAGACAATTTTACCACAGAACTTTTACGAAAGTTAGGGACATTAATACTTACAGAACTCTTTTAGAAACACAATTCTTTATGCTTATCTCGTTATTCAATCATATAATAAGCTCGACCATATCAGACATACTTATATCAGAAGTGAATCAGAATCATAGACAACCTCGGAAACATATCAAACAGAGCTTGGGAATTATGGATACATATCAAAACCATATGAAGTAGCTTATTTATTTATTAATCATACAATAGACTCAACCATACGAAACATGCTCATGACAAAAGAGAATAAGCATCATAACCGAGCTCAGAATCAAAGAGTAGAGTTACCCCAAGGCGCGTGTCAGGTCATACCTTACTTAGCTCTAGGACATGCCAAACGAAAGAAGGGGTAAGCCTTACATACCTGTTCGACCGCTTATAAGCTACGCGTATTCATCCAAGCTTGTAAGTCAACATTTAAAAGGAATTTATGCTAATGTTAGCCTTTTCATCACACATTTTTACCATATTTCAAATCATACTATTTTATATTCTGCCGAAAATCGGCCAGCATCTCCCCTGTTTATATGCCTAGCCCGAATTCTCAATTCAGCAACCAACAACAACAACAACAATACCAACATTAATCATAATATTGCCAATACCAACGTATGCCATAAAATAGCCCACACATTATTTTCTAAATTCCTCAACCAACCAAATTTGCGATATAACTATTTAATAATTTTATTTCCGTAAGGGAGTCGAAATTAATACTAACAACATCAATAACGACATCCTCCACATTCTACAAGTTGAATACATTTATTTTCATTCAAAATTCTCTTCAAATCTCATTCCATAATTCACAACGCCAACAAACGAATTTATCACACTATTTTCTCCGTTCTAGTTCGGTAGAACTCTAAATAAACTTATTAGCAATGAAAAGGAACCTTAATCTTACCTCAAGTGTGAAGCCACCACGTCCACCCCCTTCTTTTTGGTTGATTTTTAGCTCAAATTGGAGGCAACGCAACGTAGAACACTTTTCTCCTCACGGGCTTCGGGATTCGGGGCTCAGATTTTGGTCAAAATTGATCTTTTCTCTCTAAGCTCTCTTCTCTCTTTTTCTCCAGAATTTTCTGGGTGTGTTTTCCTGAAAAATGAGGAGAAAGGGCTGATATATCACTTAAATAAACATGGGTCATGGGCCTAACCCGGTTGGGCCCGGATTGGGCCTAACCCACTGAACTTTCTGCCTTAAAACGTCTATATCTCCTTATCCCGACGTCTCATGTTGACCCACAACCTATGGTTGGAAAGCTAATTGAATTATCTACAACTTATATTTCTTGGTATGCTTCCAAATTCCAAACGTATAATACCGTTTTTGCCCCTCGAAGTCAGATCACCCGAAAATGTTACTTAAACATATTTGTTTGGAGGACTTCCACTTTGATTTGGCTCAAGGGTCCTTCTTGAGTTGTGTTTGACTTCACATATGTGATTCATATAACTTGTCACGTGTTCCAAAAAATTCTCTATGTGTGGGCCCCACCTCCTCTTACGAATAATCTGACGTACAAAAAATTCGAAATATAATACTATTAACGTGAGTTTAAATTATGTAGTAACAACGTGATTGTAAATGTTTGAGGAAGCACGTGTCACGCTCAGGCTCTGAAAATACGGGGTATAACAAATGATCTATCCCGTTATACCTTCCTATCTACCTTCCTTTTTATTCTTCAGCTTTACATTTCAATCATATTTCAATATTCTTACCTTATCCGACATGCCTCTATCGCACCATTGCTTACCTGTGTACAGTGTAGCTTCAAATATCATCAGCCACTTTCTTCTGTCGATGTCGTTCTTCAGCTGAAATCAAGGGTTAGTGAAAGGGATTTCATTTCCTATGGCTGGGCTCTATCGCACGATCTTAGATATGAAAGAAAGGTAACATCCTAAATGTCCTGTAGCTTCCTGTTTATAGATGTGGTGCACAACACACCGATAAACAAGACTCTACTAGACACGGTCTGTAGACACTCCGAGGATGAACTGCTCTGATACCACTTTTGTCACGACCCAACCCCATGGGCCATGACTAGTGCCCGAGCTGGACACTCATATACATACCTACTAGGTATAGTCAAACTGAATCTATGAACAATATGGAAACTTGCAAAAGGACTCCAAAGGTTCATAACGTCAACATATATATCCAGATAAACCGTCTCCTGAGGAGTCACACTAATCAAGTCATAAAATGATATGCAAGCCGACAAGGCTGCCACTACAGACGAACATCATATCATAGCACATCGTATAGACACAGCTGAACAGAACTTATACATAACCCACACATATGTCTACAGTGAAATATGACGGGACAGGGCCCCATCGTACCCTTGGATAAACATATATATATATATATATATATATATATATATATATATATACATCATAAGATCTGCACCAAAAGTCTAGACTCTGGAACAACGGAGCTCTCCAAGACAGCTGAGTAGGAGTCCTATGCTGAAGGGTCACCAAACCGACTATATGTACCTGCGAGCATGAAACGCAGTCCCCCCCCCCCCCCCCCCCCGAAAAAAGGGGGTCAATACGGAATATGTATTAAGTATATAAAGCATGAAATACGGTAAAAAGGATCATAACTGAAATAGAGATTACCAGAAACAAGTATGACTTTTAAAATATCAATGCACTTGCCTTATGAAAGGGAAATCATGCATATCCATATCATATATCATATCCGGCCCATTATGGGACTTGGTGAATAAGGTCGCCACATACCATCCTTGGCGCCATAAACACATCCTAACTCCATAAACACATCATAACGCCATAAACACATCATAACTCGATAAACACATCATAATGCCATAAACACATCATAACTCCATAAACACATCATAACGCCATAAACACATCATAACTCCATCATGTATATATATATATATCATATTTCGGCCCTCTAGTGAGGGACTCGGTGAACAATGCAGTGAAACTGAGCACGAAAACGTATCCTGGCCCGGGACTCAGTGAAAGATATATTGGGGCATGCACGAGTAGAGTAGTGAGCAACTATATGCAAATTAAAACATTATCAAAGACTCAATGGAATACTCATTTGAAAATCAAGACAATAGTCATATCAAATACCTTTCAAATGTCACAGTGGATTATATCAAAATAGAACTTCTGGAATCGTATACACGTATCAGAATATAATAAAATAGCTTCTGGAAATCAAGAACGGTAGCCATCCTAGTGGCTCTAAGAATAGGAACTTCTTTGGAATCATATACACATCATCTATTCGTTTCATAAAGATCATGCCATAAAGAAAGAAGGGTTAACTTTACATACCTTTAATGCTTATTAAATGTCCAACGTCTACTTCTCGAGCTCGTAGGTCTAAAATTAAGATAACATAAGCCATAGTTAGATCATCCACATCACTTACTAACCAATCCAAGTACGAATGAAACTTAACGAAATTCGGGCAGCATTTCCCCTGAAAACGTAACAATCCTCGAGATTCCAATTTAGCCAAACATCAATCAAAAATACCAACAACAACAACACCAACAATTTCATATCAAACTAGAATTACATCCATTCTTAAATCACTTCCAAAACAGCACAATATACAACCCATAAACCAACAACAACACCAAATACGGTTTACGGTATAATTCTCGTATTTCTCATCCCACGATTTAGCTATGACTTCAACAAATTTAAATATACTTAGAAGAGGATAATTCTTACCTTATGTGCCAAGAAATACTTTTCTTCCACATTACTTCACCTTGAAGAAACCCAGATTCAACTACATGATGAAATGGAATAACGAGATCGAAGAGGTGAGCAAAACCCGTATTATAATTAAACACCGTTGCTGCTTCTTGCTAATAATTCTTATGATAAAACTAATTGTTGCACACAAGACCTTATTAACGTTTCTGGTCTGTGCAATAACCTTGGATTCGTTCCCAAGGAAATATTGCAACAATATGTCTAAGGACTTCTTAATTGCCGTTACTGCCATGTGGCAGAATTTAATGCCATGTGGCAGCCCACCATGGACATTTATCCATGCTATCCTATTTAATACCATAATTAATTTCTTGATCTCAATTCATTTTAATACCAATTATTTTTAATACACTTCATATACCCATTTCCATGATTATATGATATAACACTAGTCCATATCCTCATTCGCCACACATAAAATGTTATTTTCTATCATCATTGCCACACGTTTTTTTCATCTTAAATCATTTCGGGACTTCAAACTCTTTGTACACCGAGCTCTCGATTTTTATCCTCGAATATGAATGAATTCTCCGGGCTCGGGTAATTTTACTCATATTGGACGATTCAATTTCCTAGTCCAAAAATACGGGATGTAACAAATATTATACGGACCGTATAAATGGTCGTATAATACACTTTTTCTCCGATCTTATTCTCGTCGCTTCGTTTGATCTCCAATCCTTATGGAACCTTCTTGGCACTTGTTTAACACTTCATTAGCAATCTAAGGAGCATTATAACGGTTTCTCAAGACGTTACAAAATCAACATTGACTCGGTACTTTGCAAACCCTTTCTCAAAGCACGGCTTATGCTTAACCTTCTTCAATGAACTTTCTTCTCTTGCTCCAAATGTCTTTGGAATCTGTCACGACCCGACTAGGGGGCCGCGACGGGCACCCGGTGCTAGCCCACCCAGGCACCCCCTTAGCTTACACTTGCTTACATCTAGGTGAGCCACATATTAAAACGTATATTTCTGTTCATCAATCATACTAGTCCCATTGGACGATAACACCTTTATATCAACATTGACATTTATGCCATACCCATGTACATGGGCTGACAAGGCTACAAAATGATCTACAAAATATAGGCCGACAAGGCCAAACATATCTAACTATATACACATGTCTACGAGTCTCTAAGGAGGGTATGACATATCACATAAGCGGGACAGGACCCCGTTGTGCCCATAATTATGTACACAAAAGAATAAGTACCCAAAAGCTATAGCTCCGAATGAAATGGAGCTCCGCTATGTAGTCCCTGAGAATCTAGCTATAGATCAAGTCTGTCTCCCTGTGCACCCGCGGGTATGATGCAGCATCCACAAACAAAAGGACGTCAGTACGAAGAATGTACTGAGTATGTAAAGCATGATCAATATCAATATAGAAGCGTAATATACGACATAAGGAATAGCATAGGATGGGAGACGTATATCATCTTCATAAGCACCTACTTACCTTTCATAGGAACTTTCTATTTCTAATGCGTATTTGTGTACACATACATCCATATCCGTACTCATTTACATTGCGTTTATCGCCGTATTCATATACATAATCTTATTCATATTCATATCACATTCGTATTCATACTCATATCTATATCATATACATAGCATTTGCATAGCATACCCGACCATGAAGGATTGGTGTTTCATACATACTTGGCCAACCAAGGCTCAATGTCACACATACCTGGCCCTACCAAGGCTTCAGGGTTATCCGTACCATCTGCAGAGGTGTGCGCGCGTTACATAATCATATACATATTCTACCCGGCCTTGTAAGCTCGGGGTTTCATAATAGTCATACATAGATACACATACATAATAGCTCATAAGCCTCTTTACTATTATCATTACTATCATCGTCGTCATCGTCATTGTCATCGCTATTACCATTATAGTCGTCGTCAATATCATTATCACTATTATTGTCATTCATTACATCTATCTTTATAGGCTTACTCGTCATATGAGGAACTTAGTACAATCGTAGCATATCAAGAATCGTGGGCTCAATAGCTCGGGAGATCGAATCATTTGAAAGACATCATAGAATTATAGAAGATTCAGATGTTTGGCCAAAGAACCATGCCTTATGAAAGTAGGGTTAGCCTTACATACCTTTTCGTTCAACTATTTACCACTTTCACGTTCTCTTTCAACGTTCGCGTTTCTACCTTCATCAATTCATACTATCATTAGAAATCGATAGCTAGCATACATGACTAAAACTAGAGAAAATCGGACAGCGTTTCCTTTATTTATACGACATTCCCCCATAGCGTATATCAACTCCAAAACATCAATAATACATTCACAATATCCTAACCATAGCCTTTATTCACCTACATTATCCTTACTTCTCATCTCACCCCAATTCATCCATATTCATGATCGTATCATACAATTTCGTTCATTCTTATACAAAGTCTATTCCACATTCTACATGTCATTTATAACATGATTATAATTATAATGGAGCAAGAATCATGACTCACTCCAAACATTTACTCAAAAGTGACACTATTCCTACATTCATGACTCATTTCCTATTTCCTCATATAATCCAAGTGTTTCAACTTTCAAATATCATAAACAACATAGAAATACCATAAATCTTACCTTAGATGTTGTAGGAACAAGCCTTGGTTGAAAATGCTTCACTTGAGCAAAACCCTAGTTTCACCTTCACTTGGATTTCTTACTTTGGATGAACTTTAGTGGGTTTCTCAAACTTGATTCACTTAGTTTGATGTAGATGATCACTAATATCTCTTGAATTTGTGTGGAATAAATGTAGAGAGATGTTTGAGAGAGAAGGGGTGAAATGTGGAAATGAAATAATGAACTTGGTCTCCTTTTTAATAACCCAAAATCTGATTTGTCGGGGACATTATACGGGCCGTATAAATTTATACGGTCCGTATAAGGGACCGTGAAATGGATCTTTCCTCAACTCGTTTCTGTGACCATTATACGGTCCATTACACGGGCCGTATAAATTTATACGGTCTGTATAATCCCACCAGTGAGTGATCTTCATTGTGATGGTTCTGCGGTCTATTATACATTCCGTATAACATTGTACGATTCGTATAATGAGTCGTATAACCCATCAGTCCACTGAACTTGTTCTCGCTACTTCGTTTGATCTCGAATCCTTATGGGATCTTCTTAACACTTGTTCAACACTTCATTAACAATCTAAGGGACATTATAACTCTTCTCCAAACATCATTAAGCCGTCATCAACTTGTTACTCATAATTCTCGTTCGATACCTATCGTATGCCTTGCCTTCTCGTGGAAACTTTTCTCGTCTAACATCGGATGTCTTTGAAATCTTACTTAGGGTCATCAAATGTCATTATTTACCTATTGAAACACCATACACTTCGTGCTCTTCGTTAGCCCATTCACTGTGCATCAACGAGAAATTTTCCGAAGTGTAACAAAATCTTAATTAGAACCATTAAATACTACTTTTTACTTATATAAACATCATATACTTCTCACATTGTGTTAGTCTATCTACCATATGACGACATGAATTTTTTCCGAGGTGTAACATTCTTCCCCCCTTTAAAAACATTCGTCCTCGAATGTTAAGCTCTCGGGAATTCCACGAAACTTTCGCCAGAGTTTCCCTTGTAATATGACGCTACTATCCTGCCACAACAGGCCACAATAACACCGCCTCACAGGGCTACAACACAATAGCAAGAAATTATGGCCACACACGGCCAAAAGCATTAAAAGAGAAACATTACATACCTCATAATACCGATGCCTCATCTTGAATCTCTTCCGGAGATTGAAACAAGTGTGGGTACTTGGACTTCATATTTTCTTCCACTTCCCAAGTCATTTGTTCTCGGTTATCATTTCTCCATAAGACCTTGACTGAAGCTACTTCTTTGTTTCTGAGTCTTCGTATTTGCCTATCTAGTATAGCAATGGGTGCCTCTTCATAAACCAACTTTCCTGTAACTTGAGCATCATCCACCGGCACGATCCTAGTTAGATCTCCGACACACTTACGGAGCATTGATACATGGAAAACTGGATGGACTGATTCAAATTCTGAGGGTAAGTCCAGTTCATATGCTACTTGGCCTATCTTACGGACAATCTTATAAGGTCCAATGTATCGAGGACTTAACTTTCCCTTCTTGCCAAATCTCATTACGCCTTTCATCGGTGATACCCTCAGGAATACCCAGTCATCAACTTGAAATTCTAAGTCCCGCCGACGGTTGTCCGCATAAGATTTCTGGTGACTTTGGGCTGTTAGTAATCGATCTCGGATAACCTTGACCTTTTCTACCGCTTATTGAATCAATTCAGGGCCTATTAGTTGTACCTCTCCTACTTCAAACCACCCTATTGGGGATCTACACTTCCTTCCATATAGAGCTTCATACGGGGCTATCTTAATACTGGAATGATAGTTATTGTTGTATGCAAACTCAATAAGAGGTAAGTGGTCATCCCAACTACCACCGAAATCTAGCGCACATGCCCATAACATCTCTTCCAAGGTCTGAATAGTGCGTTCGGGTTGCCCATCAGTTTGTGGATGAAACGTTGTACTAAGCCTCACCTGAATACCCAAACCTTCTTGGAAAGACTTCCAAAAATTAGCCGTAAATTGTGCCCCTCTGTCTGTAATAATGGACACCGGGACACCATGAAGCCATACAATCTCTTTAATGTACAACCTAGCATAATCTTCTGCCGAATATGTGGTTCTGACTGGAAGAAAATGAGCTGATTTCGTGAGTCTATCCCGGATCACCCATATGGAGTCATATTTTCACTGAGAACGAGGCAAACCTACAATGAAATCCATGTTAATCACTTCCCATTTCCAGGCTGGAATTTCCATTGCTTGCAATAATCCTCCTGGCTTTTGATGCTCAATTTTCACTTGTTGGCAATTTGGACACTGAGCTACAAATTCTGCTATGTCTTTCTTCATTCCATCCCATCAATACATTAATTTGAGATCGTGATACATCTTTGTCGCACCTGGATGAATGGAATATCGGGAGAAATGGGCATCTTCTAAAATCCGATGACGTAGCCCCACAACATTTGGAACACATAGCCTGTCTCGATACCTAAGAACTCCATCTGTAGAAACTTCAAACGGACACTTCTCGTTCTCATGAAGTGTATCTCTATAGTAACTTAAATGAGGATCTTCATATTGACGCTCCTTCACTTCCATATCTAAGGAGGAAACAATTGGGTTGTCTATACCAATTCCTGCATTGCCTGAATCAATCAGACGAACTCCGAAGCCGGCTAGCTGGTGGAGCTCACGAATTAATTCTCTCTTCCCCAGAGGAATCTCACATAGGCTACCCATTGATTTGCGGCTAGGTGCATCAGCCACTACATTCGCCTTCTAGGATGGTATAAAATACTCACATCATAATCTTTCAATAATTCCAACCACTGTCTCTGTCAAAGATTGAACTCCATCTGTTTGAGAATATACTGGAGACTCTTGTGATCTGTATAGATATCAACATGGACGCCATACAAATAGTGTCTCCACTTCTTTAGTGCATAAATAACCGTGGCCAATTCAAGATCATGGGTCGGATAGTTCTTTTCATGTTTCCGCAACTGCCTTGAAGCATAGGCAATAACCTTACCATGCTGCATCAACACACAGCCTAACCCAACACCAGAGGCATCACAATAGACAACATAACCATCTGGCCCTTCTAGGAGTGTCAAGACTGGGGCTGAAGTTTATCTATCATTCAATTCCTGAAAACTGCGTTCACAAGCATCAGTCCATTGGAATTTTGCAGACTTCTGAGTTAGCTTTGTCAATGGTACTGAAATAGAGGAAAACCCTTTCACAAATCTTCTATAGTAACCTGCCAATCCCAGAAAACTATGGACATCTGTAGGCGTTGTAGGCCTAGGCCAAGTCTTCACAACCTCAATTTTCTGAGTATCCACCCGAATGCCGTCAGCTGAAATAATATGGCCAAGAAAAGTCACAGAATTCAGCAAAAATTCGCATTTTGAAAATTTTGCATACAATTCACGAGTACGAAGAATCCCAAGGACAATGCATAAATGGTCTGCATGTTCTGATTCTGTCCGAGAGTATACTAGAATGTGATCAATGAACACGATTATGAATAGATCTAATTGAGGCCTGAACACATTATTCATCAGATTCATAAATACCGCTGGAGCATTAGTCAACCCAAACGACATCACCCGGAATTCATAATGGTCATATCTCGTTCGAAAAGCTATTTTGGTAATATCTTCTTCTCTAACTCTCACTTGATGATAACCTGACCTCAGATCTATTTTAGAAAACCACTTGGCACCCTGTAATTGATCGAACAAATCTTAAATTCTTGTAAACGGATACTTATTCTTTATCGTCACCTTGTGCAGCTACCTATAATCAATACACATCCGTAGGGAACTATCTTTCTTTCTCACAAATAGGATAGGTGCTCCCTAAGGTGATGAACTGGGCCTAATGAACCCCTTCTCAAGCAAACCTTTCAGTTGTGCCTTTAGCTCTTTCAATTCTGCAGGAGCCATTCGGTAAGGAGGAATAGAGATTGGTTTAGTATCCGGTAATACATCAATCGCAAAATCAATATCTCTTTCCGGAGGAAGACCTGGAAGTTCATCTGGAAATACATCCGAAAATTCATTGACTACCGAGACTGATTGAAAGGTCGGTGGCTCTACTTCGGTGTGATGAACTCGTACTAGCTGATAAATACAACCTTTAGTTATCATCTTTCTTGCCTTAAGGTAGGAAATAAACCTACCTCTTGGAGACGCCGTATTACCTTTCCATTCAAGCACGGGCTCTCCCGGAAATTGAAATCGAACTACTTTCATTCGGCAATCAACATTGGCATAACATGAGGACAACCAATCCATACCCATAATTACATCAAAATCTAACATTTCCAGCTCAACTAAATCAACTTTAGTCTGACGATCATATACAACAATTATACAATTTTTGTATACTTGTGTAGCTACTACTGGATCACCAACCGAAGTAGATACCTCAAAAGGTTTAATTGGCTCGGATTTCACCCCAATACGACCAGCAACATAAGGATTAATATAGGACAACGTGGAACTCGGATCTATCAATGCATAAACATCATGAGAAAATATATATAATATACCTGTAACCACATCCGGGGAAGACCCTAAATCCTGACGTTCGGCTAAAGCATAAATACGGGGTTGAGTGCCACCTAAACTGGACGCTCCTCCTCTGCCTCTACCTTGACCTGCAGAAATCGGGGGAGTCTGCCATATCGGGCGCACAGACGAAGAAGAATCAGCTGCCGATCCGGTGGGCTGAACCCCAACTCTACCACCCAGTGATGGACAATCGCGCATCATATGCCCAACCTGACCACAGGCATAGCAAGCATCTGGACCTCGGCGACACTGACCGGAATGTAATCTACCGCACTGGCTGCACCGCGGCACTGGTGGTCGTCGCTGGCTAGGATCACTCCCAAACTGAGAACCTGAAACTCTTTAACTCTGACCCGGACTAGAATGAATAGGGCGGTCAAATATCCTGCTCGCGAACCGAGGAGGGGCACTAGTCGCGGAATGGCCCGAATATCTGGAATACTATTGCTGACCCCCTTTATACTCACCGCTAGTAGATCTGGCCCTCTTACTTTTCCCTTTATCAATATCATGCTCTCTCATTTGCGGACGTTGCTGCTCTTCTAAGTTCTGGGCATGGGCCTGAATACGGGAAATGTCCATCCTCTCTTTCAATGAAGCTGTCAAGCAATCTTTGAACAAATATGGCACTAAGACACTCACAAACCTGTGCACCCTATCTCCCATGTATGCCACCATAGTCGGAGCATATCTGGCCAATGAATTAAAATGAAGGCTATACTCCCGAGCACTCATATTCCCTTACTTCAAGTTCAAGAATTTATCCTCTCTGGCCCGACGGACCTCGGGTGGAAAATAGTGGCGGATGAAAGAATCTACGAATTCTTACCAAACTGGGGGAGGTGCCTTTTCTTTTCTTGAAGATATCCAGTTCTTATACCAAAGAACCGCCACATCTCGGAGTCTATAAGATGCAACTCCACGGATTCAGTATCGGAGGCATGGATAATTTTCAATGTTCTCAACATCTCATCAATAAAACCTTGCGGGTCTTCATCCAGCTTTGCCCCGAAAAATTCTAGAGGATTTAAACTCATGAAATCACGGGCTCTATAACTAGTCGCCCTATCACTTGGACCCCTACTCTGCCGCTGAGCCTGAGCGGCAACTAACTATGTCAATAACTGGATAGCTTCGGCCATTTGTTGACCTGAAGCACCTGCTGGAGGCATAAGAGCCAGAGCTGAAACCCCTTCTTGCTCTTCTAGATTAGGCAGAGTGTGAGAGGTATTTGATGTAGCCTCATTATGAGATTCAACTTCTTCTATATTCGTTGGCGGCTCCCTTTCTATCCGCCTTTTTGTAGTAGCCTTGCCCTTCGGGGCAGCTGTGGCTTTTCTCTTTACCGGCATAGCTGAAATCATAACGCACAATTAGGGAGGAGAAAAGCTTATAACATGGCTCTATGGCACGATCTAATAAGAAGTAGAATGGTCATTTTTCCTAAATTCCCCGCAACTTCTTGTTTATAAGTGTGGCGCGCTTCATACCCATAAACGAGACTCTGCTGGACAGGACTCGTAGACACACCCTAGGACGTAACTGCTCCGATACCACTTTTTCATGACCCGACTAGGGGGGGCCATGACGGGTACCCGAAACTGACTACCGAGCACCTCACATTAGCTACTCATCATACTCAACCTGAACACATATAACCTCCAAGGCAACACATATTTATATACATAAGCCCTCATAGCAGCAAAACGATATATACAAAAATACAATGTAGTTATCATGGAACATCTATTACCCACACGTACGTATCTACGAGCCTATACTAGAGTACTAGACATAAGGACGGGACAGGACCCCGTCTTGCCCAAGTATGTACACAAAATACTATATCAAAATAGCACCTCCGGAATAATGGAGTGCTCCTGTAAATCTACTGATCAGCTCTTATGAATCTAGGCCACCTCTTTGTCTACCTGTGGGCATGAACACAGCGACCAAAAAGAAAGGATGTCAGTACGAAAATTGTACTGAGTATGTAAGGCATAAACAACAATAATACAACACAGAAATAAGGAGGCATCAAGTAAGGAAAAACCTGTAACTGACTGTCACTTAAGACTGAGTAATGCATGCTGACTTATTTCATAAACATCATCATGTCATGTATGCGTATATAAGCTGCCCGACCATATAGGTACGGTGTGATCATCATTAGCCCGCGTCCAGGCCTCCCGCATCCGGGGTAACCATCTCATGCCGCCCACTAGTGGTGTCTGCCCATGCCCTCTAGACATGGTGTATATGCCGCCCACCTTAGCAATGTCTGCCCGGCCATATTGGTGCGGTGTAATATCATCATCATATACATCTTATAATGCATGCATAAGATCTCAAAGATAAACTGTAACTCTATCGAGGTGACATAAGGCCGAAAACCCCTGATTCCATTATGGAGCAGTCATAGTCATCTTGCCTCGCCTTGAAGGAACTAGCGTTATAAGGTGAGTGTAAAAACAATGAATATCATCAATGGATCATTAACTTCATAAGAATATCATATCATAGGTTTTGGAATCTTTAGACACAAACTCATCTTCATTATTATTCATCTCATGAGAAGTTCTTTATAACATAGACTCGTAACTTTCGGAATGTAAGAAAGTCATGGAAAGATAAAGGAAGTCGTGTCATAGGAATCATGCCATAAGAAAAGAAAGGACTAGCCTTACATACCTTTTCGTCTTTCTATCTTGTCGACTATACGCTTCCTTCCACGTTCGTCATTCTACATTCAAAGTAATTCGTGCTAAGATTAGATATTCGGAAGCATACTTAAGCTTAGGCTAAAGTCAACGAAAATTGGGCAGCATTTCCTTTGTTTCCACAACTTTCTCCATAAAATATAACAACTCCCAAACGTCGACAACAATATTCACAATATCATAATCAACAATCTTCATCAACCATACATTATTCAATTCTCCTACTTCTATTTCGAGGGCATCCATAACCATGGTCATAATACAACATTACATTCATCCTCCTATAATGTTTCTCCCATATTCTTAATTTCATTCATAACATAATCGCACTCGTAACATACCAAGAATCATGATTCATATTAAGCTACTACTAAAAAATGCTACTCTCCTCATACTTGTACCCTATCTTCTACCTCCTTCCATAATCCAAGTCTCTCAACCCCTCAATACTCTAAATAACATGAAAGGATCATAGAAATTACCTTTGAATATGTGAGAATGGTCTTTGGGTGGAAACACTTCATTTGAGGAAAACCCAAGCTTCAATCCAAAGAGATTTCCTTACTTGTATAAACCCTAGAAAGTGTTACACCTTGGAAATTTCATGTCGTCGTGTAGTGAATGGACCAAGGCGAGCTTAAGGATGACAAGAAGTTATTAAGGCTATAAGACGGATATTTAGTAAGTCCTAGGATGCATACGTTACGATTTTTAAATAATAAGAATTGATGAAATAAGGATTGATACAGATAAGTGTAGTATAAGTGGGGTTTAGGAAAGGTTTCGTAAATTATTGTGTTAAGAATTGTTTGGTAAGGTCTTGAGGACGAGTTATAGGGATGTTTAGATTATTAATGAAGTATTAAACAAGTATCAAGAAGGTTGTATAAGGATTGGAGACTAAACGAAACGACGAGGACAACTTCGGAAAACTGTGAGTTACACGACCACATTATACGACCCGTGGAACTTTATACGGACCGTATAATGGTCCGTATAACCCAACAGCAACAATGTTTTCCATGGTGGTGTGCCATAGACACTTATACGCACCGTATAAGTGGTCTGTATAAGTCCCAACGGACTGATTAAGTGGCAACTAAAAATACATGTTCCCACTTTATGTTCTCATTCTTTCCACTTCTCCACTTCTCTCCAAACTTCTAGAATATTCCATAGATATCATTTTCAAGAATACAAGGGGAAATCAAAGGTTAATACCACAAATTCAAGTGAATAGAGTGCAAGGAAGCTCCTTGGAGTTGCTAGAGTCAAGAAATCCCTTGGAAGTTGAAGCTAGGGATTTCTTCAAGTGAAGTATTGCCACCCAAAACCCGTTCCTACGCATTCAAAGGTGAGTTTCATGATTATTCCATGTTGCTTAAGGTATTGAAAAGTTGAAACACTTGGATTATGGAAGGAGATGGAAAATGGATTACAAAAGATGAGATTAGTGGCAATTATGAATAGTAGATTAATATGAATCATGAATATTGATATGTTGTGATTGTAATTATGTTATGAATGATGTTAAGAGCATGAGAGAAACATTAGATGAGAATGGATGTAACGTGGTAGTATGATTATGATTATGGATGACCTTGAGAGGAAATTGTAGGAATTGGATAATGATGAATTTGACTAAAGTCATTGATGATGATATTATGAATGTTATTATTGACATTTGGGAGTTGAAATATGATATGAGGAAAGTAGTAGAAACAAAGGAGATGCTGCTCAATTTTCTATAGATTTAGTTCAAACACGCTTATGTTGTTGATTATCTAATACGAGTATGAACTCTCTTGAAGGTAGAAACATGAATATTGAAGAGGAACGTTCAAGCGATAGAGTAGCTAGACGAAAAGGTATGTGAGGCTAGTCCTTTCTTTCTATGGCATGAATCCTATGGCATGATTTTTCCTTCTTCTCCATGAATCTTCTACATCCCGGAAAGCTAAGAGCCTATGTTCATGAATAGCCACATGAGATAAGAGATACATGACGAGCCCAAGAATGATGATTATGAGCTAAAGTCTAAAGATTCTATAGTTCATGATATGATGTTCCTATAAAGTTAATGATGTTGTTATTTTATACACTCACCTTATACACTATTTCCTTCAAGGTGAGGCAGAATACTTATAAATGCTCCATAATGGAATCGGGGGTTCACGACCTTATGTCACCTCGATAAAGTATAGCTATCTTTGAGTTTCTATGCATGCATTATGATGAGTACATGTTTATGATATTACACCGCGCCTATATGGCCGGGCAGACACCGCTTAGGCGGGCAGCGTATACACCATGTCTAGATGGCATGGGCAAACACCACTAGTGGGCAGCATGAGATGGTACCCCGGACGCGGGAGGCCTGGACGCAGGCTAATGATTATCACACCGTACCTATATGGTCGGGCAGCTTATATATATATGCATACATGATATGATGATGATTATGAAGTAAGACAGCATGCATTATTTCTTTTATAATTGACAGTCAGTTACAGGTTGCTCCTTATTTGATTCTTCTTTTATCTCACTGACGTATTATTATTACTTATGCCTCTCATACTCAGTACAATGTTCGTACTGACGTCCGTTTTCTTTGGACGCTGTGTTCATGCCCACAGGTAGACAGGGAGGTGATCCAGACTCGTAGGAGCTATTAGCTGACCTGAGAGCACTCCATTATTCCGGAGGTGCCTTTGATTATTCTTTTGTGTATACATATGTATATTTTGGGCACGACGAGGTCTTGTCCCGTCTCTATGTCTAGCACTCTAGTAGAGGCTCGTAGATACGCATTTGTGGGTGGTATGGTCTCACGATGTTACTGTTATATATATATATATATATATATATATATATATATATATATATATAAATATATATATATCTATTATTTTGATAGCCGAAGGGCTTATGTATATAAGAGTAATTATGTTTCCAAACGAAAAATGATTTTTCTATGATTTGAGCATGAATTTGATAAAAGAACAATTAATGAGTATAATGAGTAGTAGAAGGAGTGGTGCTCGGTGGTTAGCCCCGGGTACCCGTCGCGGCCCCTAGTCGGGTCATGACAAAAGTGGTATCAGAGCCAGGTTCAGTCCTAGGAAGTGTCTACGAGCCGTGTCTAGTAGAGTCTTATTTATGGTGTGTTGCGTGCCACACTAATAAACAGGAGGCTACAGGGCATTTAGGAAAAATGACCATCTTTCATCTTAAGAGATCGTGCGATAGAGCTGTGTTATAAGATTTTCCCCTCCCTAATAGTGTGTATGATTTCAGAAATGCCGCCAAAGGGAAAATCTACAGCCGCCTCGAAGGGCAAGACTACGATAAAAAGGCGGGTAGAAAGAGAGCCAACAACGAATGTAGAAGAGGGAGAGTCATATAATGAGGCCCCATCTAATACTTTCTCCACCCCGCCTAATGTAGAATAATAAGGAGGAGCTTCAGCTCCAGTTCCTCCACCGGTTGCTTCGGGTCAACAAGTGACCGAGGTCATCCATCTATTGACACAGTTAGTTGCCGCCCAGGTACAGCGGCAGAATGCGGGTCCGAGTGATAGGGCAGCTAGTATCAAAGCCCGTGACTTCATGAGTTTGAATCCTCCGGAGTTTTTCGGGTCAAAGCCGGATGAAGACTCGCAAGGTTTTATTGATGAGATGTTGAGAACATTGAGGATTATTCATGCCTCCGAAACTGAATCTGTGGAGTTGGCATCTTATTGACTCCCGAGATGTGGCGGTATTGTGGTACAATAATTGGCTAGCATCAAGAAAAGAAAATGCGCCTCCTCCCGTGTGGCAAGAATTTGTAGATGCTTTCATCCACTACTATTTTCCACCCGAGGTCCACCGAGCTAGAGCGGATAGGTTCTTAAATCTAAAGCAAGGAAATATGAGTGCCCGGGAATATAGCCTTCAGTTTAATTCATTGGCTAGATATGCCCCGACTATGTTGGCCGATATGGGAGATAGGGTACACAGGTTTGTGAGTGGCTTAGGGCCACTTTTATTTAAGGATTGTTTGACAGCTTCGTTGCAAGATGGGATGGATATTTCCCGAATAAGAGCCCATGCCCAGAATTTAGAAGGACAAGAACCTCTGTAAAGGGGTGATCGTAATATTAATAGAAGGAAAATCAAGAGGGCCAGATCTATGGGGGCAGGAAGCGATTATAGAGGGGGATCAAGGCAGACACATTCTAGACACTCAGGCCAGTCAGTGACTAGTGCGCCTCCACGATTTACGGGTAGGAGATTTGATCGCTCCTTTCGTTCAGGACAGGATCAGAGTTTGAGGGCCTCAGATTATAAGTTTAGGGGAGATTATAGCCAGAGGAAATCCCAGTACCGCGATGCAGCCAGTGCGGTAGACTACATTCCGGACAGTGCCGCCAAGGTTCAGATGCTTGCTATGCCTGCGGCCAGGTTCGGCATATGATGCGAGATTGCCTATCGGTGAGTGGTAGAGTTGGGGTTCAGCCCACAGGATCAGCAGCTGGTTCCTCTTCAGTGCGCCCGGTAGGGCAGACTCTCCAGATTTCAGCAGGTCGAGATAGAGGCAGAGGGGGAGCATCTACTTCAGGTGCCACTCAGCCCCGTGTGTATGCTTTAGCCGAACGACAAGATCTTGAATCCTCCCCAGATGTGGTTACAGGTATATTATCTGTATTTTCCCATGATGTGTATGCATTCATAGATTCGGGTTCTACCTTGTTTTATATTACTCTGTATGTTGCTGGTTGTATTGGGGTGAAACCTGAGCCAATCAAACATTGTAAGGTGTCACACCCGTTGGTGATCCCGTGATAGTTAGACAAATGTATTAAAATTGTGTAATTGTGATATGCAATCGCCAGACCAAAGATGATTTAATTGAGCTGGAAATGTTAGATTTCGATGTGATTATGGGTATGGATTGGTTGGCCTCATGTTATGCTAATGTTCATTGTCGGATGAAAATAGTTCGATTCCAATTTTCGGGAGAGCCCGTGCTTGAAAGGAAGGGTAATACAGCATCTCCGAGAGGTAGGTTTATTTCCTACCTTAAAGCAAGAAAGATGATAGCTAAAGGCTATATTTTTCACCTAGTCCGAGTTCATGATACCAAAGCAGAGTCGCCAACTTTCCGATTCGTTCCGGTAGTGAGTGAATTTCCGGATGTATTTCCAGATGAACTTCCAGGCCTTCCTCCAGAAAGAGAGATTGACTTCGCTATTGATGTGTTACCGGACACCAAGCCTATTTCCATTCCTCCTTATCGAATGGCTCCGGCAGAATGGAAAGAGCTAATGGCACAGTTGAAG
The DNA here is from genome assembly GCF_019175385.1 of Lycium barbarum. Taxonomy (NCBI): domain Eukaryota; kingdom Viridiplantae; phylum Streptophyta; class Magnoliopsida; order Solanales; family Solanaceae; genus Lycium; species Lycium barbarum. The sequence continues at coordinate 31,090,134 of NC_083341.1, read as the reverse complement.
ATTTGCTTGAGAAGGGGTTTATTAGACCCAGTACATCACCGTGGGGAGCACCAGTCTTGTTCATGAGAAAGAAAGATGGTTCCCTGAGAATGTGCATCGATTATAGGCAGTTGAATAAGGTGACAATAAAGAACAAATATCCTCTTCCAAGGATTGATGATTTGTTTGATCAACTACAGGATGCCAAGTGGTTTTCCAAAATAGACTTGAGGTCAGGTTATCACCAAGTGAGAGTTAGAGAAGAAGATATTCCCAAAACAGCTTTCAGAACGAGATATGGCCACTATGAGTTCCGAGTGATGTCCTTTGGGTTAACTAATGCTCCGGCAGTGTTCATGAATTTGATGAATAATGTATTCAGGCCCCTCTTGGATTTATTTGTGATAGTATTCATTGACGATATTCTGGTATACTCTCGCACAGAATCAGAACATGCAGATCATTTACGTATTGTTCTTGGAATTCTTCGAACCCGAGAATTGTATGCAAAATTTTCAAAGTGCGAGTTTTGGCTGAATTCCGTGACATTCTTAGGTCATGTTATTTCAGATTATGGTATTCGAGTTGATACTCAGAAAATTAAATCTGTGAAGACTTGGCAAAGGCCTACGACGCCTATAGAAGTCCGGAGTTTTCTGGGATTGGCAAGGTACTATAAGAGGTTCGTAGAGGGATTTTCCTCCTTTTCAGCCCCATTGATGAAGCTAACTAAGAATTCAGCTATGTTTCAGTGGAATGATGCTTGTGAACGCAGTTTTCAAGAGTTGAAGGACAGATTAACTTCAGCTCCGTTCTTAACGCTCCCAGAAGGGCCAGATGGCTATGTTGTATATTGTGATGCTTCCGGTGTTGGGTTAGGATGTGTGTTAATGCAACACGGTAGAGTCATTTCTTATGCTTCGACACAGCTGCGAAAACATGAAACGAACTACCCAACTCATGATCTCTGTCACGACCCAACCCCATAGGCCGTGACTAGTGCCCGAGCTGGACACTCGTACACACCTGTTAGCTATAATCGTCTACAGCTAGCATGACAAGCACTCATATATATATAAAGGCAAGACATTATTTTAAAGTCGTCGCATATATGCGTATCAAAGCCACCTGTCTCCTGAGGAGTTACAACTTTCAACAGTTTATATCGCACATAAGCCGGCAAGGCTGTCATATATAGGGGAACGTCCCTGTAATACATAAGCCAACAAGGCTACTATTATACACACCTTCCACAACCAATATATATATCTACGCAAGCCGACAAGGCTGCCACTACACACAACATCCCAAACATATATATATACGCAAGCCGACAAGGCTGCCACTACGAATGGGTACGCCCCACACATAAGTCATGTCCACACAACGAAACAACAACTATATACAGACCCGCACATATGTCTACAGACCTCTAAGAGTAACAACAATATCATATGACGGGACAGGGCCCCGCCGTACCCTGAACAACACATATATATATATATAACTAAAGGGATCTATACCTTAAAGCTAGGCTCCGGAACAAAGGAGCACTCCAAAATAGCTGAATAGATATCCTAGGCAGGCGGACCTCCGAAACGAGCGTCTATACCTGCGGGCATGAAACGCAGCACCCCGAAGAAAGGGGGTCAGTACGGAGTATGTACTGAGCATGTAAAGCATGAAATATAGTAAATAGGATCATATCTGAAACGAGGAGTGTAGGACCCAGTGCAACAACCAGAAACCATAAGACTTATCTTTGAACATAAATCATATGTGTCAACAACATACCCAAATCATTATAGGATTTAATAATCATAACTAGATAATCATACTGTATATAAGCATATATAACGTGTCCCGGCCCTCTAGTGAGGGGCTCGGTAAATAAAATCATCATATACATGTACATATAACGTGTCCCGGCCCTCTAGTGAGGGACTCGGTGAATAAATGATCATATGCCATCCTGGCCGCCATCCCCATATCATCATATCATCATATACATATATATATATAACGTGTACCGGCCCTCTAGTGAGGGACTCGGTGAATAATGCAGTAGATATGCGCACGAAAACGTGTCCTGGCCCGGGACTCAGTGAAGGATGTAACGGTAGGCACAAGCAGAGTGATAAGCAACCATATACATACAAATCATCTTTTGAGACTCAATAGATAAGTAACTAATCAGCTCTCAAGTATCAGGATAACAATCATAATAAGTTCTTTCTAAATGTCATCACGAACTATAACAAGGACCGTTTCAGGGATCATATACATGTATCAAATTAACATGAGGTAGCTCATGAAAGTCAAGTACACCTCTAATTATAGAATTCTTTAAGAGTAGGGAATTCTATACATCATATATTAGTCAGTCATATAATGGACTTGAGACAATAGCTCGACTATCCTGAAAGTTCTAACATCAAGAAACGAATAAAAATCATGAGTTATGCTTGGAACTAGAGAGTAGGATTACCCCAAGGCTCATATTATATCTTACTTACATCTACGACATGCCAAAAGAAAGAAGGAATAGGCTTTACATACCTTTAGCGTTTAGTCGTAATACAACTCGTACACGCTACCCAATAGTACTTTATCCTATATTAAGATATCAAAAACTACGATTAGGCTACGAGGGAATTCAATACGTATTCTAACGTTAATACCCCTTTCCAAACAATTTAGACGACGTTTCGTTCGTATTCAATCCAACTACTATCGCTAAGCCAATATCACTAGTCATGCATTCAAGTATCAATCTGAAACTATTTAAACATGACTCGAGGGAATTCCAGACAGCCCAACCAACATACCATACAACTCGCAATTTTCCAATTTCAACCAAAACAACAACACGTTTAGCAACATTGTTTATATAATCGCAAGAACTATATTAACGACATACTAACTTCTACAATAGCCCATAACGACTTCAACTCCAATTTTTAACCATCAATATCCTTATTCTTATTTTAGAACCCATGACAAGAACAATCAACATTCAAAATAAATTTAACCCATCCTTTTTACTAAAACAGTCCACGGCTTGGACTGCTTTCCTACATCAACATATACCATTTCTTTTACACATCAAACTCACATATTAACGATGCATCCAATTCATCATAACGTCCATAAAAACAACAACTAAAGCATCAAATAAATCAGTCCACTAATTCTCCTAAACCAGCCCCTACACGGCCTCAACATAATCACACACAACTTCATGATTTCCATTCACTTATACACACTACAACACATTCAAACCATCCTCAATACATGTACAAGAAAATTAAACATTACTTCATACAAGTCTATCACATGGCTCACTTTAAACTTCAACAACAACCATTCAACACCAACATGCACAACTTTTATACACTCAATTTACATTTATACATATTCCCAATACATCCAAACTCATTCTAAATGTAAAAGAAATGATCAATTCTTACCTTGAATACTTGGCTCCAATTTGTGTCTTAAATTTTTATACTTATTCTTGTTTCTCCACCAACTACTACACGTTGTTGTATGCCTTGAACACAACAATTATCTTAAGAATTTTAACTCCTACTTATGTCCTCTCCACAGCTCACCCTCTCGGCCAACAATGGCTATGGCCGAGAGCTTGCCTTCCTTTCCATCTTCATCTCCTTTCCTTTGCCTTAAATTTTTTATCAAGTAATAAAAACTGAGCTTCCTCCTTCAACCATCAATCTGGCCGAGAGCAGCCATGAACATATTTTTGCTTTCTCTTGACTTTACTTTGCAACAATGACTTGAAAATGTTCATTTACTCTATCCCTAACTATATATATATGATCCCCAATCTTGTTACACGTACACCCCCCATGTTGACTCACCATAGCATTATTTTATATTCTATTATTATTATTATTATTATTATTATTATTATTATTATAATTATTATTATTAATCGGGTGGGGGCCACACGCCTAATTAGGCTAATTAGTGCTTAATTAAATGTTAGTCCCACTTAATAATCTAATCATTGTAAATTAATCCCAAATTTCCTTTAATATTTCTATACCAAATGAAATTTATAGGCAACTTGTGCATTGAAACAAAATCGGAAGTTAAAAGTCTCTACCTCGTACCTTAAAATAGTCTTGTCTTAACTTGTCGCGTTTAGCTTAAAATATCCCAATGTATAAAAATACGGTATATAACATCCTTCCCCCCTTTAGAACATTCGTCCTCGAATGTTAAATTAATCTCATCGGCTTCTATAAGAGTCTTGGGAAGGGTTCTCTTTATCGTCAACATATAGATTGATCAGACAAGTTACACAACTAAGCAAGGGGGTTTAGGTTACCTGTAGGCATAGGAAACAAGTCAGGATATTTCTTCTTCATCTCCTTTTCAGTTTCCCAAGTCATCTCCTCCCTGTTATCGTTTCGCCACAATACTTTAACAGAAACCACATCTTTGGTTCGCAACCTCCTGATCTGTCGATCAAGTATGGTTATAGGCTGCTCTTCGTAGGATAACTCCTCTGTTACCTGGATATCATCTGTAGGAAACACCCTGGAAGGATCGCCTATAGACTTGCGAAGCATTGACACATGGAAGACCGGATGTACCGCTTCCAAATCAGCTGGTAGATCTAACTCGTAGGCAACTTGGCCTACCTTACGGGTAACCTGATAAGGCCCAATGTATCTCGGGCTCAACTTCCCTTTCTTGCCGAATCTCATAACACCCTTCATGGGTGACACCTTCAAGAACACCGAGTCACCAACCTAAAATTCCAAGTGTCGACGTCGATTATCTACATATGATTTCTGTCGACTCTGGGCTGCCAGTAATCTCTCCTGAATAAGCTTCACCTTATTGACAGCCTGCTGAACCATATCTGGGCCTATCAACTTAGTCTCACTAACATCAAACCAGCCTATAGGTTATCTGCACTTCCTGCCATATAGAGCCTCACACGGTGCCATCTGGATACTAGAATGGTAGCTGTTATTATAAGCAAACTCAATAAGTGGCAAGTGATCATCCCAGCTATCCCTGAAATCAATAACAAAGGCCCGTAACATATCTTGTAGTGTCTGGATGGTACGCTCGGCCTGTCTGTCAGTCTGAGGATGAAATGTTGTACTGAGACTCAACTGTGTCCCCAATCCCTCCTGGAAGGATCTCCAGAAGTTAGCTGTAAATTGGGCTCCTCTATCAGAGATGATAGCTGTGGGAACCCCATGAAGTCTCACTATCTCCTTAAGATACAACCTGGCATAATCCTCACCTGAATATGTAGTCCTGACTGGAAGGAAGTGGGCTGATTTCGTCAATCTATCAACGATGACCCAGACAGTGTCATATTTCTGTGGAGTGTGAGGTAGACCTGTGACGAAGTCCATATTGATTACCTCCCATTTCCAGGTCTAATCTCCATCTCCTGTAATAGTCCCCCAGGCTTCTGGTGCTCGATCTTTACCTGTTGGTAATTCGGACACTGGGCAACGAACTCTGCTATGTCCTTTTTCATACCATCCAACCAATACAAACATCTAAGGTCATGATACATCTTTGTTGATCCTGGATGAACAGAATAACGAGCATAGTGTGCCTCCCCATAACTTGTCGTCATAACCCTGCTACCTCAGGTACACATAATCTGCCTCTGTATCGTAATACTCCGTCAGATGAAATCTTGAATGGGGTCTCGTCCATCTGAAGTGTCGTATCTCTGTAATGTACCAGAATAGGATCCTCATACTGGTGTCTCTTTACCTCTTCTATATTAGAGGACTCAACAATACTTCGCACAAAAATTCTACCATCATCAGAATCAGCCAAACGAACTCCCAAACTAGCTAGCTGACAAACCTCGTGGACCATCTCTTTCTGCCCTGGTGGTACATCTGCCAAACTACCCATAGATTTGCGGCTGAGTGCGTCTGCTACAACATTAGCCTTTCCTGGATGGTATAGAATATCAACATCATAGTCTTTCAGCAACTCTAGCCATCTCCTTTGCCGCAAATTCAGCTCCTTTTGCTTAAAGATATACTGGAAACTCTTATGATCTGTATAAATATCAACATGTACGCCATATAGATAATGTCTCCATATCTTCAAAGCATGAATCGCCGCTGCCAACTGCAGATCATGGATGGGATAATTTCTTTCGTGCTTCCTGAGCTGTCGGGAGGCATAGGCTATAACTCTGCCATGCTGCATCAATACGCAACCTAACCCAACACCGGAAGCATCACAATAAATAACCTAGCTATCCGGCCCCTCAAGAAGAGTTAGAACTGGAGCTATAGTCAACTTGACCTTCAATAATTGGAAGCTTCGTTCACAGGCATCGGTCCACTGGAACTTAGTTGCCTTCTGAGTTAGCCTTGTTAAAGGCGCTAAAATCGAAGCAAACTTTTCCACAAATCTCCTATAGTACCCTGCTAGCCCCAAAAAACTACGTACCCTAGTAGGTGTCGTAGGTCTAGGCCAAGTCTTTATGGCCACAATCTTCTGCGAGTCTACCCGAATACCGTCAGCTCCAACAATAGGCCCCAGAAATGCTACTGAAGTCAACCAGAATTCACATTTAGAGAACTTAGCATATAATTTCTGGTGCTGGAGGACCCTAAGTACCGTCCTCAAGTGATCTGCATGCTCTTCTTCTGATCGTGAATAGACCAGAATGTCATCAATGAACACAATCACGAACAGGTTAAGGAATGGCTTAAACACTCGGTTCATCAGATCCATAAATACTGCTGGAGCATTGGTCAACCCAAAGGACATCACTTTATACTCGTAATGCCCATATCGGGTCCTGAATGCAGTCTTCGGAATGTCTACCTCCTTTACCCGCACCTGGTGATAACCTGACCGCCAGTCTATCTGCGAGAAATACTTAGCACCCTGCAACTGGTCAAACAAATCATCAATCCTAGGGAGGGGATATCTGTTCTTTATAGTTACTTTGTTCAGCTTCCTATAATCAATGCACATACGCAGCGACCCATCATTCTTGTGTACAAATAATACCGGTACTCCCCAAGGTGATGTACTGGGCCTGATGAAGCCCTTCTCTAATAAATCTCTCAGTTGCTCCTTCAATTCTTTCAATTCTGCAGGTGCCATTTTGTAAGGAGGAATAGATATGGGCTGAGTGTCTAGCAATACGTCTATAGTGAACTCTATCTCACGCTCAGGAGGAAGGCCTGGAAGTTCATCTGGAAATTCATTAACTACCGGGACTGACTGGAGAGTCGGTACTTCTGCTTTCAAGTCATGCACACGAACCAGATGATAAATATAGCCCTTTCTAACCAGCTTCCTTGCCTTGAGGTATGAAATAAAATTACCCCTCGGCGATGCTGTATCCCCCCTCCATTCTATAATTGGCTCCCCTGGAAACTGAAACCGAACTACTTTGCCTCTGCAATCAACGTTAGAATAACAGGAAGCTAACCAATCCATCCCCATAACAACATCGAACTCAGTCATATCTAGCTCTATCAAATCTGCCTTGGTGCAACGGTTATATATGAACACCGAACAATTCCTATACACTTGTTTTGCTATAACAGAATCCCCTACTGGTGTAGCTACCTCGAATGGTTCTATAAATTCAGGTTTTATCCCAATTTTACTGACAACAAAGGGAGAAATATATGATAATGTGGAGCCTGGGTCTATCAATGCATATACATCTCGGGAGAAAATCGATAGTATACCTGTAACCATATTTGGCGATGCCTCCTGATCCTGTCTGCTAGCTAAAGCATATATGCTGTTCGAAGGACCGCTAGAATCGGAAACTCCGCCACGGCCTCTGCCACGGCCTGCTGGTGTCAGAATACCTTGCCCCATAGGGCGCATAGCCACCGAAGAAGATGAACCAGCAACTGATCCAGTAGGCTGAGCTGCGCCACCTGTACCACCCCCAAATCGACACTCCCTCATAGTATGGCCTTGACGGCCGCAAGAAAAACAAGCACCAGTAATGAGACGACATTCCCCTGGGTGGCGCCTGCCACATCGAGGGCACTGAGGTATAGATGGCCTCGTCTGGCTTGAATTCCTGTGCATCTGGAAACCTGAAGTCATGGAGCTTTGACCAGCTCCTGAATACCCCGTGCTATCAAACCTCCTACCAGTGAATCGTGGAGGTGCACTCCGTGCCGGCTGAGAAGGATATCTGCTATGCAGCTGCTGGGGATGCCCGCCTCGAAACTCACCAGAATACCCAGCTGATCTAACTCTCTTATGCCGACCCCTGTCATGCGCTCTATCAGGTCGACGCCCTCTACGTCGGTCCTCAACTCCCTGTGCATATTCCTGCACTCGAGCGATGTCCATACCGGGCTCAGAAGCCATTGCCATACAGCTATCAATCAAATAATGATCCAGCCCCATCACGTAACGATGCACCCTATCAGCCATGTCAGCTACAATAGTGGGTGCGTACCTAGCTAGCGAATCAAATTCGAGACTATAATCTCGAACGCTTCTGTCATCCTGTCTCAGGTGTAGAAATCTATCAACTCTGGCCCGCCGCATCTCCGGAGGCAGAAAATGGCCCAGAAAGGCCTCCACGAACTCGTCCCATACTGCTAGAGGAGCATCCTCACCTCTAGACAACTCCCAGGACTCATACCAATTAACCGCTACATCACGCAACCGATATGAAGACAATTCAATAGATTCAGTCTCGGAAGCTCTAATTATCCTCAACGTACGCAACATCTGTCGAATAAAATCCTGTGGATCCTCCGCGGGCTTTGACCCATAGAACTCTGGGGGATTACAAGTCAAGAAATCACAGACCCTCAAACTATCATGTCTGTCCGCATAATCGCCTCCAAGTCCATGCCTGCGAGCCTGCCCCGGCACTAACCTGGTCAATAATTGAACTGCGTCCCTCATAGCCCTGTCCTCCGCCCCTGGCTGGGGAGCTGGAGGCTCGGGTGCTGGAACCCCAGGAGCTGGTGGTGGAGCCGTCCCCTGATCTATGGCTGCTGCTGCTGCTCTAGGTTTCTCTGGTAATGGTGGCGTAGCGGAGCTCGCTGACTGGAGCCTAATCTCAGGCACAGATTGGGCATAAGCCCTAGTAATCCTCCAGGTCTGACTGGTCTCCCCGGCTACTGACTTTCCCTTCTGGGCGGCTGTCGCCTTTTTTGGAGGCATCGCTGTAAACATAACAATCCGTTAGGAAGGAATTATCCTGATAATACAGCTCTATCGCACGGTCTAGAGTAAGAAGGAAAGATAACACCCTAAATGTCCTGTAGCTTCCTGTTTATAGATATGGTGCACAACACATCGATAAACAAGACTCTACTAGACACGGTCTGTACACACTCCGAGGATGAACCGCTCTGATACCACTTTTGTCACGACCCAACCTCGTAGGCCGTGACTAGTGCTCGAGCTGGACACTCGTACACACCTGTTAGCTATAATCGTCTACAGCTAGCATAACAAGCACTCATATATATATATATAAAGGCAAGACATTATTTTTAAGCTGTTGCATATATGCGTATCAAAGCCACCTGTCTCCTGAGAAGTTACAACTTTCAACAGTTTATATCGCACATAAGCTGGCAAGGCTGTCATATATAGGGGAACGTCCCAGTAATACATAAGCGAACAAGGCTACCATTATACACACCTTCCACAACAAATATATATATCTACGCAAGCCGACAAGGCTGCCACTACACACAACATCCCAAACATATATATATACGCAAGCCGACAAGGCTGCCACTACGAATGGGTACGCCCCACACATAAATCATGTCCACACAACGAAACAGCAACTATATACAAACCCGCACATATGTCTACAGACCTCTAAGAGTAACAACAATATCATATGACGGGACAAGGCCCCGCCGTACCCTGAACAACACACACACAGATATATATATATATATATAACAAAAGGATCTAAACCACAAAGCTAGGCTCCGGAACAAAGGAGCACTCCAAAATAGCTGAATAGATATCCTAGGCTGGCGGACCTCCGAAACGAGCGTCTGTACCTGCGAGCATGAAACGCAGCCCCCCGAAGAAAGGTGGTCAGTACGGAGTATGTACTGAGCATGTAAAGCATGAAATATAGTAAATAGGATCATATCTGGAATGAGGAGTGTAGGATCCAGTGCAACAACCAGAAACCATAAGACTTATCTTTGAACATAAATCATATGTGTCAACATCATACCCAAATCATTATAGGATTTAATAATCATAACTAGATAATCATACTGTATATAAGCATATATAACGTGTCCCGGCCCTCTAGTGAGGGGCTCGGTAAATAAATTCATCACATACATGTACATATAACGTGTCCCGGCCCTCTAGTGAGGGACTCGGTGAATAAATGATCATATGCCATCCTGGCCGCCATCCCCATATCATCATATCATCATATACATAAATATATATATATATATATATAACGTGTCCCGACCCTCTAGTGAGGGACTCGGTGAATAATGCAGTAGATCTGCACACGAAAACGTGTCCTGGCCCGGGACTCAGTGAAGGATGTAACGGTAGGCACGAGCAGAGTGATAAGCAACCATATACATACAAATCATCTTTTGAGACTCAATAGATAAGTAACTAATCAGCTCTCAAGTATCAGGATAACAATCATAATAAGTTCTTTCTAAATGTCATCACGAACTATAACAAGGAACGTTTCAGGGATCATATACATGTATCAAATTAACATGAGGTAGCTTATGAAAGTCAAGTACACCTCAAATTATGGAATTTTTTAAGAGTAGGGAATTCTATTCATCATATATTAGTCAGTCATATAATGGACTCGAGACAATAGCTCGACTATCCTGAAAGTTCTAACATCAAGAAACGAATAAAAATCATGAGTCATGCTTGGAACTAGATAGTAGGATTACCCCAAGGCTCATATTATATCTTACTTACATCTAGGACATGCCAAAAGAAAGAAGGAATAGGCTTTACATACCTTTAGCATTTAGTCGTAATACAACTCGTACACGCTGCCCAATAGTACTTTATCCTATATTAAGATATCAAAAACTACGATTAGGCTACAAGGGAATTCAATACGTATTGTAACGTTAATACCCCTTTCCAAACAATTTAGACGACGTTTCGTTCATATTCAATCCAACTACTATCGCTAAGCCAATATCACTAGTCATGCATTCAAGTATCAATCCGAAACTATTTAAACATGACTCGAGGGAATTCCAGACAGCCCAACCAACATACCATACAACTCGCAATTTTCCAATTTCAACCAAAACAACAACAACACGTTTAGCAACATTGTTTATATAATCGCAAGAACTATATTAACGACATACTAACTTCTACAACAACCCATAATGACTTCAACTCCAATTTTTAACCATCAATATCCTTATTCTTATTTTAGAACCCATGACAATAGCAATCAACATTCAAAATAAATTTAACCCATCCTTTTTACCAAAACAGTCCACGGCTTGGACTGCTTTCCTACATCAACATATACCATTTATTTTACACATCAAACTCACATATTCACGACGCATCCAATTCACCATAACGTCCATAAAAACAACAACTAAAGCATCAAATAAATCAATCCACTAATTCTCCTAAACCAACCCCTACACGGCCTCAACATAATCACACACAACTTCATGATTTCCATTCACTTATACATACTACAACACATTTAAACCATCCTCAATACATGTAAAAGAAAATTAAACATTACTTCATACAAGTCTATCACACGGCTTACTTTAAACTTCAACAACAACCATTCAACACCAACGTGCACAACTTTTATACACTCAATTTACATTTATACATATTCACAATACATCCAAACTCATTCTAAATGTAAAAGAAATGATCAATTCTTACCTTGAATACTTGGCTCCAATTTGTGTCTTAAATTATTATACTTATTCTTGCTTCTCCACCAACTACTACACGTTGTTGTATGCCTTGAACACCAACAATTATCTTAAGAATTTTAACTCCTACTTATGTCCTCTCCAGAGCTCACCCTCTCGGCCAACAATGGCTATGGCCGAGAGCTTGCCTTCCTTTCCATCTTCATCTCCTTTCCTTTGCCTTAAATTTTTTATCAAGTAATAAAAACTGAGCTTCCTCCTTGAACCATCAATCTGGCCGAGAGCAGCCATGAACATATTTTTGCTTTCTCTTGACTTTAATTTGCAACAATGACTTGAAAATGTTCATTTACTCTATCCCTAACTATATATATATGATCCCCAATCTTGTTACACGTACACCCCCCCCCCCATGTTGACTCACCATAGCATTATTTTATATTCTATTATTATTATTATTATTATTATTATTCGGGTGGGGACCACACGCCTAATTAGGCTAATTAGTGCTTAATTAAATGTTAGTCCCACTTAATAATCTAATCATGGTAAATTAATCCCAAATTTCCATTAATGTCTCTATACCAAATGAAATTTATAGGCAACTTGTGCATTGAAACAAAATCGGAAGATAAAAGTCTATACCTCGTACCTTAAAATAGTCTTGTCTTAACTTGTTGCGTTTAGCTTAAAATATCCCAATGTATAAAAATACGGGATATAACAATCTCGAATTGGCTGCAGTCATTCATGCATTAAAAATGTGGAGACATTACTTGTATGGTGTGCATGTCGATATTTATACAGATCACAAGAGTCTTCAATACATTTTCAAACAGAAGGAGATAAATCTGCGGCGGAGGCGGTGGTTAGAGTTATTGAAAGATTCTAGAAGATGCTCATTATTCTTAGTATTCTATTCACCCAGGTGCAACAAAGATGTATCATGATCTCAAGTTGATATATTGGTGGGATGGCATGAAGAGAAACATAGCAGAATTTGTAGCTCAATGTCCAAATTGCTAGTAAGCAAAAATCGAACATCAAAAGCCAGGAGGATTATTGCCAGCAATGAAAATCCCTACTTGGAAATGGGAAGTGATCAATATGGATTTTATCGTGGGGTTACCTCGTTCTCAAGGCAGGTATGATTCTATATGGGTGATTGTGGACAGATTAACGAAAGCATCTCATTTTCTTCCAGTCAGAACTACATACTCAGCAGAAGATTATGCGAGGTTGTATCTCAAGGAAATTGTGCGACTCCATTGTATTCCGATATCCATTATCACAGATAAAGGAGCACAATTTACAGGCAAGTTCTGGAAATCTTTTCAAGAAGGTCTAAGTACTTAAGTGAAGCTTAGCACGGCATTTCATCTGCAAACTGATGGGCAAGCCGAACGTACTATTCATACCTTGGAAGATATGTTACGGGCATGTGTACCAAATTTCAGTGGTAGTTGGGATGATCACTTACCTCTGATTGAGTTCGCATATAATAATAGCTATCCTTCCAGTATCCAAATGGCTCCGTATGAAGCTTTATATGGAAGGAAGTGTACATCCCCAATTGGATGGTTTGAAGCAGGAGAACTATAGCTAATAGGCCCTGCGTTGGTTCAACAAGCGGTACAAAAAGTCAAAGTGATCCGAGATCGATTATTGACAGCCCAGAGTCGCCAAAAATCTTATGCGGACAACCGCCAACGAGATTTAGAATTTTAAATTGATGACTGGGTATTTTTAAAAGTATCGCCAAAGAAAGGGGTGATGAGATTTGGCAAGAAAGGGAAGTTAAGTCCTCGATATATTGGACCTTATAAAATTATCCGCAAGGTGGGTCATGTAGCTTACGAATTGGACTTGCCTTCAGAGCTTGAATCTGTCCATCCAGTTTTCCATGTTTCAATGCTCCGCAAGTGTGTTAGAGATCCCACAAAAATTGTTCCAATAGATGATGTTCAGGTGACAGAAAAGCTAGCATATGAAGGAGTGCCCATTGCCATATTAAACAGGCAAGTACGGAGACTTCAAAATAAGGAAGTAGCTTCAGTCAAAGTCTTGTGGCAAAATAACAACCGAGAAAAAATGACTTGGGAGGCAGAAGAGAAAATGAAATCCACATACCCGCACTTGTTCCAACCCCCAGAAGAGATCCAAGATGAAACATCAAGATTATGAGGTATGTATAGTTTCTTTTTATGCATATTGGTCGTGTGTGGCCAATTTATAATGTTATTGTGTTGTGGCCGTGTGGGGCAATATTATTATGGGTTGTTGTGATAGGATGGCAGTGCAATATTACAGGAGAAACGTATCACGACCCATCTAGAGGGCCGCGACGAGCGCCCGGTGCTAGCCTACCCGGGCACCCCTTGGCTTACACTTACGTCTAGGTGAGCCACATAATCAAATGCATAATTCTATCTGTTCATCATACTAGTCCCATTGGGCGACAATGCATTCATATCATGGTTGGCATCTATACCACGTCAATGTACATGAGCCATCAAGGCTATCAAAATAATATACAAAATATAGGCCGACAAGGCCAGACATATCTAACCATATTCACATGTCTACGAGCCTCTAAGAAGAGTATAACATATCACAAAAGCGGGACAGGACCCCCCTATGCCCATAATTATATACACAAAAGAATAAGTACCCAAAAGCTATGGCTCCGAATGAAATGTGGCTCTGCTAGGTAGTCTCTGAGAATACCGCTATGGATCGAGCCTGTCTCCCTGTGCACCTGCGGGCACGACGCAGCGTCCACAAACAAAAGGACGTCAGTATGAAGAATGTACTAAGTATGTAAAGCATGATCAATATCAATATAGAAGCATAATAAGCAACATGATAAATATCACAAGATGGGAGATGGTAATATCATCGTCATAGGCACTTACTTGCCGTGCATAGGATCTTTCCGTTCCGTAATTGTACTCTTATTCGTATACATACCTTTATTCACATTCATATCGTATCATATTCGTATTCATACTCGTAACCATATCATATACATAATCATATCATATACATAGTATTTACATAGCATACCCGACCATGCAGGATCGGTGTTTCACACATACTTGGCCAACCAAGGCTCAAGGTTACTCATACCTGGCCCTACCAAGGCTTCATGGTTACATCTACCTGGCCCTACCAAGGCGTCAGGGTTATCCGTAACATCTGCAGAGATGTGCGCGCGTTACGAAATCATATACATACTTATTTACATAGCTTACCCGGCCTCATAAGCTCGAGGTTCCATAATAGTCATACATAGACACATATACATAATAGCTCATAAGCATCTTCACTATTTACATCATTATTATCATCGTCACCAACATCATTACACTATCATGGTCATTCATCACATTTATCTTTATCGGCTTACTCATCATACGAGGGATTTAGTACAATCGTGGCGTATCAAGAATCATGAGCTTACTAGCTCGGGAGATCAAATCATTTGAAGGACATCATAGTCTCATAAAAGAGTTAGATATTTGGCCAAAGAACCATGTCTTATGAAAGAAGGGTTAGCCTTACATACCTTTTCCGTTCACTATTTTACACTTGCGCGTTCACCTCCAATGCTAGCGTTTCTACCTTCATTAAAGTCATACTATCATTCGAATCAATAGCTAGCATATCTGACCAAAACTAAAGAAAATCGGACAGCCTCTCCTTTATTTATACGACATTCCTCCATAGCGTATATCAACTCCCAAACGTCAATAATGCATTCACAATACCATAACAATAATTGTTATTCATCCACATTATCCACATTTCTAGACTTACTTTCAATTACTCATATCCATGGCTATAACACACAACTATGTCCATTCACGTACATTGCTCATCTCATGTTCTCAATATCATTTGTAACACATTTACAGCACAATACATCAAGACTCATAACTCAATTAAAACTATTTCTCAAAATGGCACTATTCCACATTCATGACCCATTTTGCCATACCTCTCTACAATCCAAGTATTTCAACTCTTAAATACCTTAAACAACATATAAACATCATAAATCTTACCTTAGATGTCGTAGGAACAAGCCTTGGTTGATAATACTCCACTTGAGCAAAACTCTAGTTTATCTCCAATGAGATTTCTTGACTTGTATGATTCTTAATGGGTTTTCTTATACTTGATTTACTTAGTTTATGTTGTTGATCACCAAATATCCTTGAATTCTTGTGGAATTTATGTAGAGAGATGTTTTAGAGAGAAGGGGTGTCATGTAGAAGTGAAATGAAATGAAATAATAAACTTGGTCCCCTTTTTAATAATCCAAAATCTGATCTGAAGTGAACAGTCGTCGAAAGTGCACAGTGGCCGTAAACCTAGTTTACGGGCCGTATTCTGGTTTACGGTTCGTCTTTCACGACCGTATTTAAGCATAACAGAACCAGAAAGGTTTGCTGGAGGTCATGGTGGTTTACGGGTCGTATTTCGATTTACGGTCTGTATTCTAAGTCGTATTTAACCATTTAGACATTTGGCAGAAAGTTGAAGTTTTGGAATGTTGAAAGACGATAGCAGTTTACGGTCCGTAAACCACTTTACGGGCCGTATTCTATTTTACGACCAACTGGGCCGAAGTGCAAATCTGCAACTTTCGCATTTTCAAAACTCATAATTAGTCATCCCCTTCTTAGTAAAACAACATACACTCATATTCTTCTTTGGTCTATTCATTGTACGCTCACGGAGAAATTTCCGAGGTGTAACATTCTCCCCCGCTTAAGAACATTCGTCCTGGAATGTTAAGGTCTTTGGGGATTCTATAAAATTTTTGCCAGAGTCTCCCCTATAATATGGCACTACCATCCTGTTACATCAACCCATAATATCATCGCCTCACAGGGCTACATCATAATATCAACATATCTATGGCCACACACGACCAAAAGCATGAAAAGTAAGTATATATACCTTATGTCGTTAGCGTTTCATCTTGAATCTCTTTTGGGGGTTGGAATAAATGCGGGTATCTGGATCGCATACTCTCTTCTGCTTCCCATGTCATTTCTTCTCGTTTACTGCTCCTCCATAGAACCTTAACTGAGGCCACCTCTTTGTTTCTAAGCCTCCGTACTTGCCTATCTAGTATGGCAATGGGTACTTCTTCATAATTCAACTTTTCTATCACTTGCACATCACTTATTGGCACGATCGTAGTAGGATCTCCAACATATTTTCGAAGCATCGAGACATGGAAAACTGGATGGACTGATTCCAAATCCGGAGGTAGGTCTAGCTCATAGGCCACTTCGCCTATCTTTCGCACAATCTCATAAGGTCCAATGTATCGGGGACTAAGCTTCCCCTTTTTGCCAAATCTCATTACACCCTTCATCGGTGACACTTTCAAGAATACCCAATCTTTCACTTGGAACTCTAAGTCTCTTTGACGATTATCCGCATAGGACTTTTGATGACTTTGGGCTGCTAACAACCGATCCTGTATGAGCTTGACTTTCTCTATGGCTTGCTGGACCAAGTCTGGCCCTATTAATCTAGCTTCTCCTGTTTCGAACCACCCAATCGGGGATCTACACTTTTGCCCATACAAAGGTTCGTACGTGTTACACCACGGAAATTTCCCCGTGAACGTACAGTGAAAAGTTGCAGGTTTGCACTTTGACCCAGTTGGTCGTAAAGTGGAATACTGCCCGTAAAGTGATTTACGGACCGTAAACTGCTATCGTCCTCCAACCTTTCAAAAATTTCAACTTTCTGTCAAATGGTTAAAAACGACTTGGAGTACGGACCGTAAATCGAAATACGGCCCGTAAACTGAGTCGTAAATTGCCATGATCTCTAGCATGCCTTTCTGGTTTTGATATTCTTAAATAAGGTCGCGAAGGACGGACCGTAAACCAGTATACGGCCCGTAAAGTGGGTTTACGACCATTGTGCACTTCAGTCACTGTTCATTTCGGAATAGATTTTAAGTCATTAAAAGGAGACCCCAGCTCACAAAATTCATTTCATCTTCACGATATTTCTCTTTAGAAACCTCTAGAATACTCTCTACTTTTCATCACAAGAAAAACCAAGGGAAATTCATGATCAATAACACCAAATCCGTGAAATAAAGTGTATAAGACCTAGCTAAAGTTCATCTTTCTCAAGAAAACCCAAAAGAAGTGAAGTAGGGTTTGGGTGCTACAGGAGTGATTCCATTCAAAGCTTGTTCAACCACCATCTAAGGTAAGTTTCATGACTATAACATGTTGGTTAAGGTATTGGAAGGTTAAGATACTTGAATTGTAGAAAGACATACGAAATGGGTCATTAATGAGTGAATAGTGTTATGGTTGGATAGTAGTTGGGTTGAACTATGAATGTTGGTGATTGTTGATTGTGATATTGTGAATGTGTGGGAGTTGATATAGCATATGGAAAAGGTAGTATAAACAAAGGAAGTACCGCCCAATCTTCCCTAGTTAGTGGCGCGTTCTTATAGTTGATTAACTAACACAAATGCGAATTCTCTCTTGAAGGTAGAAACGAGATATCGAAGGAGAACATGTTACTACATAATTTAAACTCACGATGATAGTATTATATTTCGTTTTTTTTTGTACGTCGGATTATTCGTAAGCGGAGGTGGGGCCCAAACATCGAGATTTTTTTGGAACACGTGACAAGTTATATGAATCACATATATGAAGTTAAACACAACTCAAGAACGACCCTTCAGCCAAATCAAAGTGGAAGTCCTCCAAACAAATATTTTTAAGTAACGTTTTCGGGTGATTTAACTTCGAGGGGCAAAAACGGTATTATAAGTTTGGAATTTGGAAAACTACCAAGAAATAGAAGGTGTAGATAATTGAATCAGCTTTCCAACCATAGGTCGTGGGTCCACAGGCGACGTCGGGATAAGGAGAAGGTCAGTGGGCTAGGCCCAATCCGGGCCCAACCGGGTTAGGCCCATGACCCATGTTTATTTAAGTGATATATCAGCCTTTTCTCTTCATTTTTCAGAAAAAAACACCCAAAAAATTTTGGAGAAAAAGTGAGAAGAGAGCTTAGAGAGAAAAGATCAATTTTGACCAAAATCTGAGCCCCGAATCCCGAAGCCCGTGAAGAGAAAAGTGTTCTATGTTGCGTTGCCTCCAATTTCAGCTAAAAATCAACCAAAAATAAGGGGGTGGACGTGGTGGTTGCACAATTGAGGTAATATTAAGGTTCCTTTTCATTGCTAATAAGTTTATTTAGAGTTCTACCGAACTAGAACGGAGAAAATAGTGTGACAAATTCGTTTGTTGGCGTTGTGAATTATGGAATGAGATTTGAAGAGAATTTTGAATGAAAATAAATGTATTCAACTTGTAGAATGTGGAGGATGTCGTTATTGATGTTGTTAGTATTAATTTCGACTCCCTTACGGAAATAAAATTATTAAATAGTTACATCGCAAATTTGGTTGGTTGAAGAATTTAGAAAATAATGTGTGGGCTGTTTTATGGCATACGTTGGTATTGGAAATATTATGATTAATGTTGGTATTGTTGTTATTGGTTGCTGAATTGAGAATTCGAGCCAGGTTCTATTATCGTGCGCCTTCCTCTGCATTGTTCACCGCGTCCCTCTCCCTTGCAGGCCGGGTTCTGTTATATATATATATCTCTATATGATGATATGGGGATGGCGGCCAGGATGGCACATGATGATTCTGTTCACCGCGTTCTGCAATAGAGGGTCCGGATCTGTTATCTGCACATATGGTATATGATTCTGACATGCATTGATAATTCTGTTCACCGCGTCCCTCACTAAAGGGCCGGGATATATTACGTGCATATATGATATATGATTTTGGCATATGATCATTCTGTTCACCGCGTCCCTTACCAGAGGCCCGGGATCTGTTATATGATTCTGTTCACCGCGTCCCTCACGAGAGGGCCGGGATCTGTTATATGCACACATACGATATAAGATTCTGATATACATAATCTGTGTCTGGAAAACAAACATTCTGACACTCTGGATCCGTACTTCTTCTGACATATGACTTCGGCATATATGATCTGTGCTTGGGAAACAATCATTCTGATATTCTGGATCTGTACTTTTTCTGACATATGACATCTGCATACACGATTTGTAATTGGAAAATAAGCGTTTTGGTAATCTGGATAATGTACTCACTCTTGTACTGTTCGTTTCGATTATGGTTCTGTTTTCTGTATTTCATGCTTTACATGTTGAGTACATATTCCGTACTGACCCCCTTTCTTCGGGGGCTGTGTTTCATGCCGCGCAGGTACACCCAGATGAGTAGAAGTCAATATAGAAGATGTTCCAGCGGCGTTAGCAAGGTCCACTTGCTCCTGGAGTGCTGCCGAGTCAGAGTATATGTGTTGTGATTTCTGATAAATGTTAGAGACTTTGCAGACAGAGTCGTGGGTATTGGAAGTCAGTCTATAAGCGGCTCTATCAGCCGGTGTGTCATTTTGTGTTATGTTATAAAGTCCATGTGGTTACAGATTTTATTTGATTAAAGAATGATGAAAAGAATATTCTGAAAGGATTTACTATGAATTTCATTTGTATTTGATTTAAAAGTCCAAAGAGATCATGTGTGTAATAAGAGTCTGCGGGTTCGCTCGGCCCTAACTAAGGGTCTGGTGCCCATCGCACCCTGGTAAGGTTAGGGTGTGACAAAGTGGTATCAAAGCAGGTTGTCCTAGGGGTTGTCTGCAAAGTCGTGTCCAGCAGAGTCCTGTTTATGGGTGTGAATGTCACGACCCAACCCCGTAGGCCGTGACTAGTGCCCGAGTTGGACACTCATATCCCCTGTTAACTATAATTTTTTATAACCAGCATATTATGAACTTATTTGTATAAAAAGGCAGGACGTTATTTTAAAGCTGTCACAATTCTCTATGTCGTAGGCACCTGTCTCCTGAGGAGTTACGATCTTCAACAACAACATATATATATATCTACGCAAGCCGACAAGGCTGCCACTACACGCAACATCCCAAACATATATATATATATATATATATGCAAGCCGACAAGGCTGCCATTACGAATGGTTACGCCCCAAACATAAGTCGTATTCATACAACGCAACATCAACTATATACAGACCCACACATATGTCCACAGACCTCTAAGAGTAATGACAGTATCATATGACGGGACAGGGCCCCGCCGTACCCCGAACAAACACATATATATACAACAAAAGGGAGTTATACCACAAGCTAGGCTCCGGAACAAAGGAGCACTCCAAAGTAGCTGAATAGATATCCTAGGCTGGCGGATCTCCGAAACGAGCGTCTGTACCTGCGGGCATGAACGCAACCCCCCGAAGAAAAGGGGGTCAGTACGGAATATGTACTGAGCATGTAAAGCATGAAATATAGTAATAGACTCATACTGAGACAAGGTGTGTAGGACCCAATGCAACAAACAGAATTTCATAAAACTTGCCTTTGAACATATTTCATCTGTATCGTTCTCATATCAATATCAATATAGAGTTTTGTAACCAAGGCTGAATAATCATTCTGTATATAACATATATAACGTGTCCCGGCCCTTTAGTGAGGGACTCGGTAATTATAATCATAACATCATAACATAAACATATACGTGTCCCGGCCTTCTAGTGAGGGACTCGGTAATAAGGAATATATGCCCTCCTGGCCGCCATCTCCATATCATCATGTCATCATATCATCATATCATCATATATATATAACGTGTCCCGGCCCTCTAGTGAGGGGCTCGGTGAGTAATATAGTAAATATGCGCACGAAAACGTGTCCTGGCCCGGGACTCAGTGAAGGATATAGCGGTAAGCACGAGCAGAATAATAAGCAACCACATACATGCAAATCATCTTTTGAGACTCAATAGATAAGTAACTAACCAGCTCTAAAGTGTCAGGATAATAATCATATTCAGTTCTTTTTAAATCTCATTACAAGTTATAGCAAGGAACGTTTCAGATTTCATGTACATTTATCAATTTGACATGGTGTAACTTTTGATAGTCAAGTATGCCTCTAATTATGCAATTCTTTAAGAGTAGGAACTTCTATACATCATTCATTAGTCAATCATATAGTAGGCTCGTGACCATAACATTACGGAATGAATAGAATCATAAGTCATGCTTGGAACTAGAGAGTAGAATTTACCCCAAGGTTCATATCATTTCTTACTTACGTCTAGGACATGCCAAGATAAAAAGGAATAGGCTTTACATACCTTTAGCGTTTAGTCGTATTATAACTTGTACTTGCTGCCCAATAGTACTTATCCTATATCAAGATATCAAGAGCTATAATTAGTCTACGAGGGAATTCAATATGTATTTTAACGTTAACAATCCCTTTCCAACATTTAGACGACGTTTCGTTCGCATTCAAACCAACTAGTACTACAAGCTAATATTGTTAGTCATTCTTTCATGTATCAATCCGAACTTGTTTAAACATGACTTAAGGGAACTTTGGACAGTCCGTACATCATTTAAAATAGGCCCTTATCCACGGCCAAACAGCACACACAACATTACCATCTTCGCTTCGCAATTTTCCAACTTCAACTACAACGACAACAACACGTTTACAACATTGCTTATATCATTATTGGAACTGTTTTAGCATCATATTAACTCTTACAACAGCCCACAAACCATTTCAATTTCAACTTGAATCATTAAAATTCACTTTCACTATACGTTCATAACAATAATCAACATTCAACATACACTAATTCACTCCTAACATCAAAACAGTCCACGGTTTGGACTGTTTTCCCCCTTCAACATGATTGATTTCTTTAACACCTCAATTCACATATTCATAATGCATACAATACACCACAATGTCCATAACAACAACAATTAAAACATGACACAAAACAGTCCATAAATTCCTCTAAAACAGCCCCCTACACGGCTTCAACACCACTACAACAACTTCATGATTTTCATCCATTTATCAACACTACAACACATTCAATTCATTCCCAATACATGTACAAGAAGATTAAGCATGATTCCATTTAAGTCTACAACACACGGCCCACTACAACTTCAAGAAAAACAGTCCAATACCAAAATGCAACATCATAAACATTCAATTCACCACAAAACACATGAGAAGGGATCAATTCTTACCTTGTAACTCAACACTTCAATCGGCTAGCCCTTCACTTTCACTTCTTGAATTTTAACACTTGTTCTTGCTACCCTAATGAATGCTACACGTTATTATGCACCTATAAGGGAGTTGAATTGCTTGAAGACTGATTATTTTGAATCAACTTGGAGGAGGGTGTTCTCGGCCAGCTTGTAGCTGAGAGCCTCTCTCTCTATCACTATATTTTCTACACTTTGTAAATGTTGAAATGAGCTAGTTAGTTGATAATGAATCAGAATTTTGCCTTATATATGAGTTGCAAGGGTTGGACAAGTGTCCCACTCAATATTTGGGTCAAATATTCTTTGACCATCCCACTAAACCACACGACCAACTATGGCTATTTTTAATGGACTGATTTAGTTTTCCAATCCCACTTAATAATCTAATCATGGTTAATTTAATCCCAATTATCCATTAATGCTTCTATACCAAACGAAATTTGTAGGTAACTTGTGACTTGAAACGAAACCGGAAGTTAAAGTCTCTACTTTGTACCTTAAAATAGTCTTGTCTTTAACTTGTCGCGTTTAGTTTAAAACGTCCCAATGTATGAAAATATGGGATATAACAGTGAAGCCGACCACATTTATAAACAGGAGGCTGCAGGGCATCTAGGGATTATTGACCTTCTTTCTGTCTCAGATCGTGCGATAGAGCCAAGTCGTAGGTAATGAGATTCCTTATATGTAAGCCTTACATACAACGGAAGAAGGTGAGTGATGATATGGAAGGCCATAAAGGTAAGTTGGAACATATTTGTTTTGTTACCTGAAATTGGGAGCCCTGGGTGGCTGGAATATGTCGTACACAAATATATGCCCTGTGAGGCATTGTTGGTATTTGCTGTGTGCAGATTCTGAATAGTAAGAATGGTAAAGAAGATTCTGTTAGAATTTTTCAAAATCAGGCTATTTAGTTAGGTACATCTAACAGGAAAGAAGCGTGGAAAGTAAATATTGTAAATGGACGATAAGTGGGGTGAGTTGTTTCAGAAAGGTTATGGATTTGGCAAGGCGATGAAGGCGCGATCACTACCATCGGGAATCTAGGAATCTGGGACGAAAGTAGTTATACACGAAAGTGAAAGGTGAATATTGAGGATTGAAAAGGGGTAAAATAGTAATTGTAAAGGAAAGGACGTGTTACGAGGAGGTCTCGGAATCTGTAAGACTCGACTTGCTCCAGATCATGTAATAAAGGTCATGCGAGGAAGTGGACGCGATTATATCAGCATTAAGGCACCGGATTCCATCGAAGTTTTGAGGTTAAGCGTGCTAAGATGGGACAAATTTTGGGATGAGTGACCCCCTGGGAAGTGAACTAAAGGTCCTATAAATTGAGACATAAGAGTCAAATGAGAAGTTAGAGTAGCCTAAGGGAAAGCAGAGTATACGGGATGGTTGGAGACCATAAGAGGTCGCGTAGGACGAGGCAGACTAGATTGGTGAAGAGATAGAAAGTGCATCTCAGCTTTGAAATTAGGATAAGTTTGAATAGCGTTTGAAAATGTTTTGTAGGCGAGATGGTAGAAATTATATATATACCTATATATGAATGCGTATAATATTCTACATGTGATTGTATCAGTGGGCATGTATGCCCCAACAACCGGTGCTATGGTATAATGAAGGCACCGATCGAATAGGGTAATAAAGCGAGAGTAACAAAGAGAGCAAGAAAGGTGTACAAGCTAAGTACACAAGGGATAATGGAGAGGATGACAAATCCAAAGGACATTTCGGATGATGACTATTATAACGAAGTAACAACGATTGGTAGTTAGTAATTTTTCGAAGAAAAGAAAGTAGTAATTTTTCGAAGAAAAGAAAGAACGCTGTTCTTATGGTTGGAAAATAAAAGAGGCCGCCGGGTATTAGAAAATAGTTCATGGACCATTAATTATACTGAATATGAGAGTATACGCTATGGAATTATATGAACTATCAACGTGAAGCTATGCCCAATTATAATTGTGTGGGGTCTACGCCGGAGAGCCAACAAGGAATAACGATTGATGAAACGATCGCCAATACAAGGAAATTAAAGACAAGTATACTGGTGTCGAGGGATATAGAAAGAAAAGGAAACAGGCGAAGTACACAAGCCTAAGAAGTAGTCATATTATGAGAAAAAGGAGGATGCATCTCCTACGGATACCTTATACTAAGACAGAACAAGTAAAGTACCTAAAGAACTAAGCTGGAAAGAAAGATGTGGCTATGAGTTGCGAGTTCACCACGTGATAATAAGGCGATAAAGTAAGGATATCACCAATAACAAGTAAAGATATGATTATGATTGTCGTTGAAATCAATTCTGAGTACAACACAAGAATAATAGACTATGACGCACAAGGGGTCTTAGTTGTACATGAGACTTAGATCCTTGATAAGACAGATGGCGGCTTAAGGGAAATGCAATTACGGTTACCGTAAGTCAATTATGGGAAAGAGAGAAATAACGGAGATGGAAAGAAAAGGGGAAGATGACGCTACCAGTGAATGCTGATTATTGAAGAATGGGATAAATGGTACTACACGGAGGGTACAGACGGTTTGACATACTAGTATTCTAAGTATCCCCATGGGACAGAGTTGTTAATTGGAGCAGAGGTAAACATTGACCCATAATTAACGGTTGAGTTAAGTAAAATACATCCTTTGTTTGGATTGCAACATTGGCTGTACTATTGAATTACGTTATGGTTTTCTCAAATTTCTTTCAAAAATATCTTTAACTAGGTCCTTGGGCCCAATCAATCTCTATACTCTTAAGACTTCGCACATAAAGTACTGTAACTATAAATTATGGGAAATGGCATGAATATGATGTAGTTTGAAAAGGGAATTGAGGAAAAGGGTACATGAATTCAAGATCGGAGATGAGGTAATTGATTTATGAGTGTTATAAGTAAGACTTTAAAAGGGGGGAAGCAAGTAAGGAAAGTATAAGTGTAGAGATTGGAACGAAAAATCCTAAGATGTGACAATTATATACCCTAAAACAAAAAGTGAGAGTTATACGGAAATGATATAGTTGTTATCGTGATCCATTTCAGTACGGACATTGAGTGAATCGATGGAAGAAACGTATTGGGCTTAAAATTGAAAAGTAAGGATTGAAGACCGAAGTGTGGATTTGTTTTGGAAGGCACCGTAAGGTAAGCGAGTCAATAGGATGCAAAGATTAAAACGCACTCAGACATGAAAAACAGATGTAATTTGAAGTGAGAATTTTTGTAGAAGCGAATTCAATAAGATATAAGGGCCAGTCAACAAAAAAATAGAGTGATTGCGGGGTATCATTCAAGATTGGACTGAAAATAATTCATCAGGAAGAAAAGGAATTGAATGATGTTCCGGTGAAGGGGACAAACATTAACAAGATATTGGAATAACTACGATGCTTACTATGGAATGACCACCCAGTAAAGGGAGACTATAAAACAGCAAGAGCCGAACAACTAAATGACCAGGTTGTAGGAAAAAGATGATGCAATAATGCATCAATTACCATAGTATTAGAAGAAGGATGATCCGATAATGGATGTACCCGAGAATGGGATTATGGACAGAGTACGAGCTTAGTTTAAACATTCGAGGACGAATGTTCCAAAGGGGGGAAGGATGTTATACCCCGCATTTTCAGAGCCTGAGCGTGACACGTGCTTCTTCAAACATTTACAATCACGTTGTTACTACATAATTTAAGCTCACGTTGATAGTATTATATTTCGTATTTTTTTTGTACGTCAGATTATTCGTAAGCGGAGGTGGGGCCCACACATCGAGATTTTTTTGGAACACGTGACAAGTTATATGAATCACATATGTGAAGTTAAACACAACTCAAGAAGGACCCTTGAGCTAAATCAAAGTGGAAGTCCTCCAAACAAATATCTTTAAGTAACGTTTTCGGGTGATCTGACTTCGAGGGGCAAAAACGGTATTATAAGTTTGGAATTTGGAAATAAACCAGAAATAGAAGGTGTAGATAATTGAATCCGCTTTCCAACAATAGGTCGTGGGTCCACAGGTGACGAAGGGATAAGGAGGTATGGACGTTTTAAGGCAGGAAGGTCAGTGGGCTAGGCCCAATCCGGGCCCAACCGGGTTAGGCCCATGACCCATGTTTATTTAAGTGATATATCAGCCTTTTCTCCTCATTTTTCAGCACCCAGAAAATTCTGGAGGAAAAGAGAGAAGAGAGCTTAGAGAGAAAAGATCAATTTTGACCAAAATCTGAGCCCCGAATCCCGAAGCTCGTGAAGAGAAAAGTGTTCTATGTTGCGTTGCCTCCAATTTGAGCTAACAAACAACCAAAAATAAGGGGGTGGACGTGGTGGCTGCACACTTGAAGTAAGATTAAGGTTACTTTTCATTGCTAATAAGTTTATTTAGAGTTCTACCGAACTAGAACGGAGAAAATAGTGTGATAAATTCGTTTGTTGGCGTTGTGAATTATGGAATGAGATTTGAATGAAAATAAATGTATTCAACTTGTAGAATGTGGAGGATGTCGTTATTGATGTTGTTAGTATTAATTTCGACTCCCTTATGGAAATAAAATTATTAAATAGTTATATCGCAAATTTGGTTGATTGAGGAATTTAGAAAATAATGTGTGGGCTGTTTTATGGCATACGTTGGTATTGGAAATATTATGATTAATATTGGTATTGTTGTTGTTGTTGTTGGTTGCTGAATTGAGAATTCGGGCCAGGTTCTGTTATCGTGCGCCTTCCTCTGCATTGTTCACCGCGTCCCTCTCCCTTGCGGGCCGGGTTCTGTTATATGTATATCTGTATATGATGATATGGGGATGGCGGCCAGGATGGCACATGATGATTCTGTTCACCGCGTTCCGCAATAGAGGGCCGGGATCTGTTATCTGCACATATGGTATATGATTCTGACATGCATTGATAATTCTGTTCACCGCGTCCCTCACTAAAGGGCCGAGATCTGTTACATGCATATATGATATATGATTTTGGCATATGATGATTCTGTTCACCGCGTCCCTTACCAGAGGGCCGGGATCTGTTATATGATTCTGTTCACCGCGTCCCTCACGAGAGGGCCGGGATCTGTTATATGCACACATACGATATAAGATTCTGATATACATAATCTGTGTCTGGAAAACAAACATTCTGACACTCTGGATCCGTACTTCTTCTGACATATGACTTCGGCATATATGATATGTGCTTGGGAAACAATCATTCTGATATTCTGGATCTGTACTATTTCTGACATATGACATCTGCATACACGATTTGTGATTGGAAAATAAGCGCTTTGGTAATCTGGATAATGTACTCACTCTTGTACTGTTCGTTTCGATTATGGTTCTGTTTTCTGTATTTCATGCTTTACTTGCTCAGTACATATTCCGTACTGACCCCCTTTCTTCGGGGGTTGCGTTTCATGCCGCGCAGGTACACCCAGATGAGTAGAAGTCAATATAGAAGATGTTCTAGCGGCGTTGGCAAGCTCCACTTTCTTCTGGAGTGCTGCCGAGTCAGAGTATATGTGTTATGATTTCTGATAAATGTTGGAGACTTTGCAGACAGAGTCGTGGGTATTAGAAGTCAGTCTGTAAGCGGCTCCACCAGCCGGTGTGTCATTTTGTGTTATGTTATAAAGTCCATGTGGTTACAGATTTTATTTGATTAAAGAAAGATGAAAAGAATATTCTGAAAGCATTTACTATGAATTTCAATTGTATTTGATTTAAAAGTCAAAAGAGATCGTGTGTGTAATAAGAGTCTGCGGGTTCGCTCGGCCCTAACTAAGGGTCGGGTGCCCATCGCACCCTGGTAAGGTTTGGGTGTGACAGAACAAGCAAGCGCTAGCCTAGTTAAATGTCAAAGGTATGTGAGGCCAGTCCTTTCTTTCTATGGCATGAATCCTTTAGCATGACTCTCTTTCTTATCCATGAATCACTTATGTTCCGGAAGAGATGAGTCTATGTCTATAATTAGCTACACAAGGTAATGAGTAAAGTATAGAAATTCTAATACATATGATGTGATGCCCCTATGATGTTAATGATGCGATTTATTGCTTACACTCGCCTTATATGCTCATTTCTTCAAGGTGAGGCAGGATGTCGATGATTGCTCCATAATGAAGTCGGGGGATCATGACCTTACGTCACCCCGATAAGGTATAGTTGATCTTTAACCTTATGCATGTACTATGATAGGATAAGCATACCATGATGAGCATGTTATGATGATGATGATATAACACCGCGCCTAGTTGGCCGGGCAGTCACCGCTAAGGCAGGCAGCTATACGTATACACCATGGCCAGATGGCATGGGCAGACACCACTAGTGGACGGCATGAGATGATACCCCGGACGCAGGCTAATGTTATTGATTATCACACCGATCCGATATGGACGGGCAACTTATACATTTTGCATATATGATATGATGATGGGTATGAGTAAGATAGCATGCATTACTTCTTTTATATATATTTATCAGTCAGATCCAGATGTTTCATATTGATATTCCCTTTATATCATTGTCTTCTTTCATTCTTCATGCCTCTCATACTCAGTACAAGGTTCGTACTGACGTCCGTTTTCTTTGGACGCTGTGTTCATGCCCACAGGTAGACATACAGGAGAGCTCGATCCAGATCTGTAGTAGTTGTCAGGTGATTGGAAGCACTCCCTTGTCCCGGAGGTGCTTGATTATTCTTTTGTGTATATAGTCATGTATATGTATTTTTGGGCATGACGGGGTCTTGTCCCGTCCTCATGTTGGGCACTCCAGTAGAGGCTCGTAGATGCGCAGTGTGGGGTAGATGGTCTTACGAGATGCTTTCATGTACATGTATATATTATTTTGATGGCCGAGAGGCTTATGCATATAAAAGTATTTTTGTGTTCTCAAAATGAAAAGATGATTTTCTTATGTCCTAAGTATAAATCGATAAAAGAGCATTAAATGAGTAAAATGAGCGACAGAGCGAGCGGTGCTCGGTGGTTAGCCCCGGGTACCCGTCGCGGCCCCTAGCTGGGTCGTGACAAAATTGGTATCAGAGCGGTTCAGTCCTAGGAAGTGTCTACGAGCCGTATCTAGTAGAGTCTTGTTTATGGTGTGTTGCGCACCACATCAATAAACAAGAGGCTACAGGGCATTTAGAAAAATTTCCATCTTTCTTCTCATGAGATCATGCGATA
The DNA here is from genome assembly GCF_019175385.1 of Lycium barbarum. NCBI lineage: Eukaryota > Viridiplantae > Streptophyta > Magnoliopsida > Solanales > Solanaceae > Lycium > Lycium barbarum. The sequence goes on along the minus strand of NC_083341.1, from coordinate 31,059,819 downwards.
GAGCCGTGTATAAGATTTTATCCTCCCTAATAGTGTGTTGTGATTTCAGAATGCCGCCAAAGGGGAAGGCTACAGTCGCCCAGAAGGGCAAGACTACGACAAAGAGGCGGGTAGAAAGAGAGCCTCCGATGAATATCGAAGAAGGCGAATCACATAATGAGGCCTTATCTAATACCTCTTCTACCCCGCCTAATGTGGAAGGGCAAGGAGGAGCTCCAGCTCCAATTCCTCCACCGGTTGCTTCGGGTCAACAAATGACCGAGGCCATCCAGTTATTGACACAATTGGTTGCCGCACAGGCACAACGACAAAGCGGGGGTTCCAGTGACCGGGCAGCAAGTACCAAAGCCCGTGATTTTATAAGCCTAAATCCTCCAGAGTTTTTTGGGTCAAAGACGGATGAAGACCCGCAAGGTTTCATAGATGAGGTGTTGAGAACATTGAAGATTGTCCATGCCTCCGAAACGCAATCCGTGGAGTTGGCATCTTATAGACTCCGGGATGTGGCTGTTTTATGGTATAACAACTGGGTAATGTCACGAGGAGAGAACGCGCCTCCTCCGGTTTGGCAAGAGTTTGTGGATGCTTTTATTCGTCACTATTTGCCACCCGAGGTCCGTCGAGCTAGAGTGGACAAGTTTCTAAATCTGAGGCAAGGAAATATGAGTGCCCGGGAGTATAGTCTGCAATTTAATTCTTTGGCTAGATATGCTCCGGCTATCATGGCCGACATGGGAGATCGGGTACATAGATTTGTGAGTGGCCTAGGGCCACATTTATTCAGAGATAGTTTGACGGCGTCCTTGCAAGATGAGATGGATATTTCTCGAATACAGGCCCATGCTCAGAATTTGGAGGGGCGACAACAACAACAAAGAGGCGACCGTGATATCGATAGAAGGCAAGGCAAGAGGGCAGATCTATGGGAGCCGGCAGTGATTATAGAGGGGGATCAAGGCAGACATATTCTGGGTTCTCAGGCCAATCAGTGACAACTGAACCTCCTCGATTCACAGGTAGGAGATTTGATCGCTCTTTCCGTTCAGGACAGGGCCAGAGTTGGAGGGCCTCAGATTTCCAGTTCAGGGAAGACTATAGTCAGAGGAGAACTCCAGTACCACGATGCATCCAGTGCGGTAGATTGCATTTCGGACAGTGTCGCCAGGGTTCGGACGCTTGCTATACTTGCGGCCAAGTTGGGCACATGATGAGAGATTTCCTGTCAACGAGTGGTAGAGTTAGAGTTCAGCCTACAGGTTCAGCAGCCGGCTCTTCCTCAGCGCGCCCAGTAGGGCAGGCTCCCCAGATGTCAGCAAGCCGAGGTAGAGGCAGAGGGGCAGCATCTACTTCAGGTGCCACTCAGCCCCGTGTATATGCTTTAGCGGGACGACAGGACCTTGAGTCCTCCCCAGACGTTGTTACAGGTACATTGTCTATATTCTCCCGTGATGTATATGCACTGATAGATCCGGGTTCTACTCTTTCCTATATTACTCCGTATGTTGCTGGTTGTATTGGGGTGAAACCTGAGCCAATCAAACCTTTTGAGGTGTCTACTCAGGTTGGTGATCCCGTGATAGCAAGGCAAGTGTATAAAAATTGTGTAGTTGTGATATGTGATCGCCAGAAAAAAGCTGATTTGATTGAGCTGGAAATGGTAGACTTCGATGTAATTATGGGTATGGATTGGTTGGCATCATGCTATGCTAATGTCGATTGCCGAACGAAAGTAGTTCGATTCCAATTTCCGGGAGAGCCCGTGCTTGAATGGAAGGGTATTGCAGCATCACCGAAAGGTAGGTTTATTTCCTACCTTAAGGCAAGGAAGATGATAGCCAAGGACTATATTTATCACTTAATTCGGGTTCATGACACCGAAGCAAAGCCACTAACTTTTCAATTAGTTTCGGTAGTGAATGAATTCCCAAATGTGGTTCCAGACGAACTTCCAGGAATTCCTCCAGAAAGGGAGATTGAATTCGCCATTGATGTGTTGCCGGACACCAAGCCTATTTCTATTCCTCCTTACCGAATGGCTCCGGCAGAATTAAAAGAGCTAAGGGAGCACCCGTCTTGTTGGTAAGGAAGAAAGACGGATCTCTACGAATGTGTATTGGCTATAGGAAGTTGAACAAAGTGATGATAAAGAACAAATATCCTCTTCCAAGGATTGACGACTTATTCGACCAATTGCAAGGTGCCAAGTGGTTTTCTAAAATAGACTTGAGGTCGGGTTATCATCAAGTGAGGGTTAGAGAAGCGGATATTCCCAAAACAGCCTTCAAAATGAGATATGGTCACTATGAATTCCGAGTGATGTCGTTTGGGTTGACTAATGCTCCGTCCGTGTTTATGAACTTGATGAATAATGTGTTCAGGACACTCTTGGATTCATCTGTAATAGTATTTATTGATGATATTCTGGTATATTCTCGCACTGAATCAGAACATGCAGATCATTTGCGAATTGTAATTGGCATTCTTCGAGCCCGAGAATTGTATGCAAAATTTTCAAAGTGTGAGTTTTGGATAAATTCTGTAACATTTCTGGGCCATGTTATTTCCAATGACAGCATTCGAGTCGACACTCGGAAAATTGAAGCGGTGAAGACTTGGCCAAGGCCTACAACGGCTACAGAAGTTCGTAGTTTTCTGGGGTTGGCAGGTTATTATCGAAGATTCGTAGAGGGCTTTTCATCTATTTCAGCCCCATTGACGAAGCTAACCCAGAAGTCAGCCAAATTTCAATGGAATGATGCTTGTGAACGCAGCTTCCAAGAGTTGAAAGACAGGTTAACCTCAGCTCCAATCTTAACACTTCCAGAAGGGTCAGATGGCTATGTGGTGTATTGTGACGCTTCTAGTGTTGGATTAGGATGTGTACTGATGCAGCATGGTAATGTTATTGCATATGCTTCGAGACAATTACGAAAACATGAGAAGAACTATCCAACCCATGATCTCGAATTGGCTGCGGTTATTCATGCCTTAAAAATGTGGAGACATTATTTGTATGGTGTGCATGTTGATATCTATACCGATCACAAAAGTCTTCAATATATTTTCAAGCAGAAGGAGCTAAATCTGCGGCAGAGGCAGTGGTTGGAATTATTGAAATATTATGATGTGAATATTTTGTACCACCCTGGAAAGGCAAACGTGATAGCCGATGCGCTCAGCCGCCGATCCATGGGTAGTCTATGTGAAGTTCCTCCAGAAAAGAAGGAGATGGCTCGTGAACTCCGCCAATTGGCTAATCTTGGAGTACGTGTAATCGATTCAGGTAATGTGGGGATTAGTATCAACGATCCCACAACTTCGTCTTTGGATATGGAAGTGAAAGGATGGCAATATGAAGATCCTCAATTGTGTCATTATAGAGACACATCCCAGGGAAAATAAAAGTCTCTGTTTGATGTTACCATGGATGGAATTCTTAGGTACCGAGGCATGTTATATGTGCCGAATGTGGCGGAAATGCGCCGATGAATTCTAGAAGAAGCACATTGTTCTCGGTATTCTATCCACCCAGGTGCAATCAAAATGTATCGTGACCTCAAGACGATGTATTGGTAGGATGGCATGAAGAGAGACATAGCCGAGTTTGTGGCACAGTGTCCAAATTGCCAACAAGTAAAAGCTGAACATCAGAAGCCAGGGGGCATGTTACAGGCAATAGAAATCCCTACTTGGAAATGGGAAGTGATAAACATGGATTTTATAGTGGGATTACCTCTTTCCCATGGCAAGTATGATTCCATATGGGTGATCGTGGATGGATTGACGAAGGCAGCCCATTTTCTCCCAGTTAGGACTACATACTCAGCGGAAGATTATGCAAGGCTGTATCTCAAGGAGATTGTGCGACTTCATGGTGTTCCATTATCCATCATCACAGACAGAGGAGCACAGTTTACAGCTAAGTTCTGGAAATATTTTCAAGAAGGTTTGGGCACGCGAGTGAAGTTTAGCATGACATTTCATCCGCAAACTGATAGGCAGGCCGAGCGTACCATCCAAACTTTAGAAGATATGCTACGGGCATGTGTGTTGGATTTCGGTGGTAGCTGGGATGACCACTTACCCCTTATTGAGTTCGCATACAACAATAGCTACCATTCAAGTATACAAATGGCTCCATATGAAGCTTTATATGGAAGGAAATGCATATCTCCAATCGGATGGTTCGAAATAGGAGAACCAAAATAAGTGGGCCCTGAATTGATCCAACAAGCAATAGAAAAAGTTAAGGTGATCCAAGATCGGTTGTTGACAGCTCAAAGTCGCTAAAAGTCCTATGCGGACAACCACCGACGAGACTTGGAATTTCCAATTAATGATTGGGTATTTTTGAAAGTGTCACCCATGAAAGGGGTGATGGAGATTTGGTAAGAAAGGGAAGCTAAGTCCCAGATACATTGGACCCTACAAAATCATTCGCAAGGTGGGTTAGGTAGCCTATGAATTGGATCTACCTTCGAAGCTTGAATCAGTCCATCCAGTTTTCCACGTTTCGATGCTCCGCAAGTGCATTGGATATCCCACAATATTGTCCCGATAGATGATGTGCAAGTAACAGAAAAGCTAACCTATGAAGAAGTGCCTATTGCTATCCTCGACAGGCAAGTGCGCAAACTTCGAAATAAAGAGGTGGTTTCAGTTAAAGTCATGTGGCGAAACAATAACCAGGAAGAAATAAGTAGGGAAGCGGAAGAGAGTATGAAGTCTAAGTATCCGCATTTATTTCGACCCCCAGGAGAGATTCAAGATGAAACGCCAGCGATATAAGGTATGTATGTTTATTTCATGCTTTTGGCCATGTGTGGCCACAGATATGTCGATGTTGTGATGTAGCCCTGTGAGGCGATAATATTATGGGTTGTTATAACAGGTTGGTAGTGCCAGATTACAGGGGAAACTCTGGTGAAATTTTCGTAGAATCCTAAGTGTTTAACATTCGAGGACGAATGTTCCAAAAGGGGGGAAGAGTGTTACACCTCGAAAATTTCCCCATGAACGTACAATGAAAAGTTGCAGGCTTGCACTTTGACCCAGTTGGTCGTAAAGTGGAATACGGCCCGTAAAGTGATTTACGAACCGTAAACTGCTATCGTCCTCTAACCTTTCAAAAATTTCAACTTTCTGTCAAATGGTTAAATATGACTTGGAATACGGACCGTAAATCGAAATACGGCCCGTAAACTGAGTCGTAAATTGCCATGATCTCCAGCATGCCTTTCTGGTTTTGATATACTTAAATACGGTCGCGAAGGACGTACCGTAAACCAGTATACGGCCCGTAAAGTGGGTTTACGACCACTGTGCACTTCAGTCACTGTTCATTCCGGAATAGATTTTAAGTCATTAAAAGGAGACCCCAGCTCATAAAATTCATTTCATCTTCACGATATTTCTCTCTAGAAACCTCTAGAATACTCTGTACTCTTCGTCACAAGAAAAACCAAGGGAAATTCATGATCAATAACACCAAATCCATGAAAAAAAGTGTATAGTACCTTGCTAAAGTTCATCTTTCTCAAGAAACCCCAAAAGAAGTGAAGTAGGGTTTGGGTGCTACAGGAGTGATTCCATTCAAAGCTTGTTCAACCACCATCTAAGGTAAGTTTCATGACTATAACATGTTGTTTAAGGTATTGGAAGGTTAAGATACTTGAATTGTAGAAAGACATACGAAATGGGTCATTAATAAGTGAATAGTGTTATGGTTGGATAGTAGTTGGGTTGAACTATGAATGTTGGTGATTGTTGATTGTGATATTGTGAATGTGTAGGAGTTGATATAGCATATGGAAAAGGTAGTATAAACAAAGGAAGTGCCGCCCAATCTTCCCTAGAATTAGTGGCGCGTTCCTATAGTTGATTAACTAACGCAAATGCGAATTCTCTCTTGAAGGTAGAAACGAGATATCGAAGGAGAACAAGCAAGCGCTAGCCTAGTTAAACGTCAAAGGTATGTGAGGCTAGTTCTTTATTTCTATGGCATGAATCCTTTAGCATGACTCTCTTTCTTATCCATAAATCTCTTAAGTTCCGGAAGAGATGAGTCTATGTCTATAATTAGCTACACAAGGTAATGAGTAAAGTATAGAAATTCTAATGCATATGATAACTGTTATTGTAAGAAAATTCAATGAGTGGAAAATGATCATCCCAATTACCTACGAAATCTATCATACATGCCCATAACATATCTTCAAGAGTCTGAATGGTGTGCTCAGCTTGTCCATCGGTCTGTGGGTGAAATGTCGTGCTAAGGCTCACTTGGGTCCCTAAACCCTCTTGGAAAGACTTCCAATGCTAATGTTTCTACCTTCATTGAAGTCATACTATCATTAGAATCGATAGCTAGCATATATGACTAAAGCTAGAGAAAGGCGGACAACATCTCCTTTATTTATACGACATTCCTCCATAACGTATATCAACTCCCAAACGTCAACGATACATTCACAATACCATAACAATAGTCATTATTCATCCACATTATCCACATTATCCACATTTCTCAATTTTCTTTCAATTGCTCACATCTATGGCTATAACGCACGACTATGTCCATTCACGTACATTACTCATCTCATGTTCTCAACATCATTTATAACGTATTTACATCACAATACAACATGAGCCATAACTCGATTCGAACTATTTCTCAAAATGACACTATTCCATATTCATGACCCATTTTTCCATACCTTTCTACAATCCAAGTATTTCAACTCTTAAATACCTTAAACAACATAGAAATATCATAAATCTTACCTTAGATATTGTAGGAACAAGCCTTGGTTGATAATACTCCACTTGAGCAAAAACCCTAGTTTACCTCCATGAGATTTCTTGACTTTGAATGATCTTTGATGGTTTTCTTGCACTTGATTCACTTGGTTTATGTTGTTGATCACCAAATATCCTTGAATTCTTGTGGAATATATGTAGAGAGATGTTTTAGAGAGATGGGGTGTGAAATAGAAGTGAACGAAATAACCTTGGTCCCTTTATTTAATGCACCAAAAATCTGCCCCGGCCACTTATACGGACCAACATACGGTCCGTATAATTTATATGGACCGTATATTTGGTCCAGAAACTTTTGCCTTTCTGGGCTGATTATACGGTCCCAAACATACGTACCGTATAATTTATACAGCCAGTATGTTTGGCCGTATAACCGCCAGTGGTTCGGAAGTTCGTTTCGTCGATTCGTTTGATCTCCAATCCTTATGGAACCTTCTTAACACTTGTTCAACACCTCAATACCAATCTAAGGGACGTTATCAGTCTTCTCCAAGTCATCATTAAGGCCTTGCTAACTCGTTACTCATATTTCCTTTCCGATACCTATCGTATGCCTTGCCTCATCTTAGCCAACTTTCTCGTCTAACATCGGATGCCCTGGAAATCTCACTTAGGGTCATCAAACATTGTTTCTTAATTATGGAAATATTGTATACTCGTACTCCTCACTAGTTCATTCACTTGCATACCAACGGAAGATTTTCCGAGGTGTAACATTCTCCCCCCCCCCCCCCCCCCCCTTAAGAACATTCGTCCTCAAATGTTGAAGGCTTCGGGAATTCTACAAAAATTTCGCCAGAGTTTCCCCTATAATATAGCACTACCATCCTGTTACAACAACCCATAATATTGATGCCTCACAGGGCCACAACACAATAGCATAAATTTTTTGCCACACACGACCAAAAAGCATGAAAGCAAAACATACGTACCTTATAATCTTGATGTCTCATCTTGGATTTCTTCCAAGGGTTGAAATAAATACGGATATCTGGATCGCATACTCTCTTCCTCTTCCCATGTCATTTCCTCTTGTTTACTGCTTCTCCATAGAACCTTAACCGAGGCCACTTCTTTGTTTCTAAGCCTCCGTACTTGCCAATCTAGTATGGCAATGGGTACCTCTTCGTAAGTCAATGTCTCAGTCACTTGTACATCATTTATTGGCACAATCTTAGTAGGATCTCCTACACATTTTCGAAGCATGGAGACATGGAAAACTGGATGGACTGACTCCAAATCCGGAGGTAGATCTAATTCGTAGGCCACTTTGCCCACTTTGCGCACAATCTCATAAGGCCCAATGTATCGGGGACTAAGCTTCCCCTTTTTACCAAATCTCATGACGCACTTCATTGGCGACACTTTCAGGAATACCCAATCTTTCACTTAGAACTCTATGTTTCCTCGGCGATTATCCGCATAGGACTTTTGATGACTTTGGGCTGCTAACAACCTCTCTTGTATAAGCTTAACCTTCTCTATGGCTTGCTGGACCAAGTGTGGCCCTATCAATTTAGTCTCTCCGATTTCAAACCACCCAATCGAGGATCTACACTTTCGCCCATATAAAGCTTCATACGGTGCCATTTGAATGCTAGAATGATAACTGTTACTGTAAGCAAATTCAATGAGTGGCAAATGATCATCCCAATTACCTCCAAAATCTATCATACATGCCCGTAACATATCTTCAAGAGTCTGAATGGTACGTTCAGCCTGTCCATCCGTCTGTGGATGAAATGCCGTGCTAAGGCTCACTTGGGTCCCTAGACCCTCTTGGAAAGACTTCCAAAAGTTAGCTGTAAACTGAGTCTCTCTATCGGAGATAATAGATACCAGAACACCATGGAGTCTCACTATCTCTCTAAGGTAAAGCTTTGCATAATCTTCTGCCACATAGGTCGTTCTGACTGGTAAGAAATGAGCTGACTTTGTGAGTCAATCCACAATCACCCATATGGAATCACACTTACGTCGAGAACGGGGTAAGCCTGAAATGAAGTCCATGTTAATCACTTCCCATTTCCAAGTTGGGATTTCTATAGCTTGCAACAATCCACCCGGCTTTTGGTGCTCGATTTTCACTTGCTGGCAATTAGGACATTGAGCTACGAATTCCGCTATATCTTTCTTCATACCATTCCACCAATATATAGACTTGAGGTCATGATACATTTTCGTCGCACCGGGGTGAACAGAATTGCGGAAACAATGAGCTTCCCTCAATATCTGGTGGCGTAGACCTGCCACATTAGGAACACATAATCTGTCTCGACATCGGAGAAATCCGTCTCCTAAAATATCAAATGATGACTCCTCTTTCTGAGGGAGTGTATCTCTATACTGCATTAGCGTGGAATCTTCGTATTATCGCTCTTTCACTTCTGCTACTAGCGACGAGACTGCTGAATTCTGAATAGTAGCTCCCCTGCTACCTGAGTCCACCACTCGAACTCCTAGGCTAGCTAACTGCTGGAGCTCACAGGCCATTTCCCTCTTCTCTGGTCGTACATCACATAAACTTCCCATTGATCTGCGGCTAAGAGCATCAGCTACAACATTTGCCTTTCCAGGGTGATATAAGATATTAACATCGTAATCTTTTAGCAATTCTAACCATCGTCGTTGCGACAAATTCAACTCTTTCTGCTTGAAGATATACTGAAGGCTTTTATGATATGTATAAATATCCACATGGACACCATATAGATAATGTCTCTATATCTTTAATGCATGAACCACTGCGGCCAATTCTAGATCATGGGTTGGATAATTCTGCTCATGTTTCCGCAACTGCCATGAAGCATATGCAATTACGTTACCATGCTGCATCAATACACAGCCTAGCCCAACACCTGAAGCATCACAATAGACAACATATCCTTCCAAACCCTCTGGATGTGTCAAAACTGGGGCAGAAGTCAATCTACCTTTCAACTCTTGGAAGCTACGTTCACAAGCGTCTGTCCATTGAAACTTTGCCGATTTCTGGGTCAACTTTGTGAGCAGTGTAGAAATAGAAGAAAAACCTTCAACGAATCTCCTGTAATAACCTGCTAAGCCTAGAAAGCTACGAACTTCCGTAGGAGTTGTGGGCCTTGGCCAAGTTTTCACGGCCTCAATCTTTTGACTATCCACTCAAATACCATCGGCTGCAACAATATGCCCTAGAAATGCCACTGAGTTCAACCAAAACTCGCACTTGGAAAACTTTGCGAACAACTCTCGAGTTCGAAGAACTCCGAGGACAGTACGCAAATGATCCGCATGTTCTGCCTCGGATCTAGAATACACCAAGATATCGTCGATGAATACAATCACGAATAGATCTAGGAAAGGCCTGAACACATTATTCATCAAATCCATAAACACTGCCGACGCACTAGTTAGCCCGAATGACATTACCCGGAATTCAAAATGACCATATCTTGTTCTGAAGGCTGGCTTAGGGATATCTTTCTCCCTAACTCTCACTTGATGATACCCGGACCTCAAATCAATCTTTGAAAACCATTTGGCACCTTGCAATTGATCAAATAAATCATTAATCCTCGGAAGAGGATATTTATTCTTACTCGTCACCTTGTTCAATTGCCGATAATCAATGCACATTCTCAAGGAGCCATCTTTCTTTCGGACGAACAGTACGGGTGCTCCCCACGGGGATGAACTAGGCCTAATAAAGCCTTTTTCAAGCAAGTCTTTCAATTGCTCCTTCAACTCTTTCAATTCTGCGGGAGCCATTCTGTAAGGAGGGATAGATATAGGCTGAGTGCCTGGCAACACATCAACAGCAAAATAAATCTCCCGCTCGGGAGGAAGGCCTGGAAGCTCTTCCGGGAACACATCCGGGAATTCATTTACTACGGGAACTGACTGAAGAGTCGGCGATTCAGCTTCTAAATCTTGAACCCGGACTAAATGATAGATACATCCCTTTGTTATCATCTTCCTTGCTTTTAGATAGGAAATAAACCTACCTTTTGGTGACGCCGTATTCCCTTTCCAATCTAAAACTAGTTCTCCCGGAAATTGGAAGAGAACCATTTTCATTCTACAATCAACATTTGCATAACAAGAATCCAACCAATCCATGCCCATAATAACATCAAAATCCACCATTTCTAGCTCATGCAAATCAATCATGGTACGACGATCACAAATCAAAATTACATAATTTCTATATACTCGGCTAGCTATTACCGATTCACCCACGGGTTGTATACACCTCAAAAGGTTTAATTGACTCCGGTTCGACTCTAAATCGACCTGCAACATACGGAGTAACATATGACAAGGTGGAGCCCGGATCAATCAAAGCATATACATCATGAGAGAATACCGATAATATACCTGTGACCACGTCAGGGGAAGACTCAAGATCTAGGCGTCCAGCCAAAGCATAAACACGGTGCTGAGGACTGCTAGAACTGGGAGCTCTCCCTCTACCTCTACCATGGCCGACTGGCGCATATGAACCTGACCCCATAGGGCGTAAAGATGTTGAAGATCCGGATATCGACCCTGAAGGCTGGGTCCTACCTCTACCATGAACTGAGGGGCAATCACGCATGATATGGCCTGGTCGACCACATGAATAGCAAACATCCGAACCCAATCGGCATCGACCCCAATGCAACTTTCCATATTGGGAACATCGCAGTATGGGCGGCCTTGACTGGCCTGAATCATCTCTGTACTGAGACCCCGAATAACTCTGACCCGGCCCAGAACGAGTAGATCTGTCGAATCTCTGGCCTGAAAACCGCGGAGGCGCACTAGTCATAGAATAGCCTGGGTGCCTGGACATCTGCTGTCTGTGCCCACCTCTAAACTCACTCATCGGACCTGAAGATCTGGCCCTCTTACCATGACCCCCATCCTTCTCGCGTTCACTTCTCTGCTGCTGTAGGTTTTCTTCTAAGTTCTGAGCATGAGCCTGAATGTGTGCAATATCCATATTGTCCTGAAGGGACGCAGTCAAGCATCTATCCATCAAATATGGCCCTAGGCCTTTCACAAATCGGTGTACCCGGTCATCCATATCCGCTACCATGGCCAAAGCATACCTAGCCAAGGAATTGAAGCGGAGACTGTACTCTACAGCACTCATGCTACCTTGCCTCAAATTTAAAAACTTATCGGCTCTAGCTCGCCGAACTTCTGGAGGCATATAATGTCGAAGAAAAGCATCAACAAACTCTTGCCATACCGGGGGAGGTGCATTGGCTCCCCGTGAAGCCATCCAAACTGTGTACCATTGGATCGAGACATCTCTCAATCTATACGACGCTAACTCCACCGATTCGGTGTCCGAATCATGTATCAATCGAAGCGTCCTCAACATACCATCGCTGAAATCCTGAGGGTCCTCCTCCGGCTTTGACCCAAAGAATTCCAGAGGGTTCAAAGTAATGAAATGACGGGCTCTTGCACTAACAGCCCTATCACCCTGCCCTATACTTTGCTGCTGAGTCTGAGCAGCAACCAACTTGGCAAGTAAATGTATGGCCTCTTTCATATCTTGGCCCGAAGCATCCAATGGAGGAGCTGGAGGTGTTGGAGCTGGGGCTGAGGCTCCCTCGCACTCCTCTAATATAGGTACTGAACGGGAGGACTGAGATTGAGCCGCACTCTGGGACTCACTTTCCTCTACTACCGGTGGCGGTGCTCTTTCAGCCCGCTTTTCTGCCACCTTCTTGCCCTTTTGGGCTGCTGTAGCCTTTCTCTTTACAGGCATTTCTGAAACACACAACGCACGATTAAGGAACAAGAAATTCTTATACCATAGCTCTATCGCTCGATTCTTATGAATAAAGAAGGTCATTTATTCCTAAAATGTCCGCGGTTTCTTGTTTATAAGTGTGGCGCGCAACACACCCATAACCAAGACTGTACTAGACACGGCTTGTAGACACACCCTAGGACTAAACTGCTCTGATACCACTTTCGTCATGACCCGTCTCGAGATCCGCGACGAGCACCCGGTGCTAGCCCACCCGGGCACCCCTTAGCTTACTCATACTCTTACATCTAGGTGACCCACATAATTAAGCATACATTTCTATGGATCAATCATACTAGTCCCATTGGACGACCATGCTTTCATATCATGGTTGGCATCTATACCACGTCAATGTACATGAGCCGCCAAGGCTATCAAAATAATATTCAAAATATAGGCCGACAAGGCCAGACACATCTAACCATAGACACATGTCTAAGAGCCTATAAGAATAGTATAACATATCACATAAGCAGGACAGGACCCCGATATGCCCATAATTATATACACAAAAGAATAAGTACCCAAAAGCTATGGCTCCGAATGAAATGGAGCTCTGCTATGTAATCTCTGAGAAAGCAGTTATGGATCAAGCCTGTCTCCCTGTGCACCTGCGGGCATGACGCAACGTCCACAAACAAAAGGACATCAGTACGAAAAATGTACTGAGTATGTAAAGCATGATCAATATCAATATAGAAGCATAAATAGCAACATGATAAGTAGCATAGAATGGGAGATGACAATATCATTGTCATGGACACTTACTTGCCTTACATAGGATCTTTCCATTTCTAATGCGTATTTACGTACATACATCCGTATCCTTATCTGTTCCATATTTGTACTCATATTCGTATACACACCTTTATTCGCATTCATATCATATCATGTTCGTTTTCATACTTATATCCATATCATATACATAATCATATCATATACATAACATTTACATAGTATACCCGACCATGCAGGGTCGGTGTTTCATACATACTTGGCCAACCAAGGCTCAAGGTTACACATACCTGGCCCTACCAAGGCTTCAGGGTTACATCTACCTGGCCCTACCAAGGCGTCAGGGTTGTCGGTACCATCTGCAGAGGTGTGCGCACGTTACTTAATCATATACATACTTATTTACATATCTTACCCGGCCTCAAAAGCTCGGGGTCCCATAATAGTCATACATAGATACATACACATAGTAGCCCATAAGCATCTTTACTATTAGCATCATTGTCATAATCGTCATCGTTATCGTCATCATTATTACCATTATAGTCGTCATCAATATCGTTTTCACTATTATCGTCATTCACCACATCTATCTCTATAGGCTCACTCATCATACGAGGGATTTAGTACAATCGTAGCGAATTAAGAATCGTGAGCTTACAAGCTTGGAAGATCAAATCATTTGAAGGATATCATAGTCTCATAGATGATTTGGACGTTTGGCCAAAGAAACATGCCTTATGAAAGAAGAGTTAGCCTTACATACCTTTTCTGTTCAACTACTCTACACTTGCGCGTTATCCTCCAATGCTAGTGTTTCTACCGTCATTGAAGTCATACTATCATTAGAATCGATAGCTAGCATATATGACTAAAGCTAGAGAAAGGCGGACAACATCTCCTTTATTTATACGACATTCCTCCATAACGTATATCAACTCCCAAATGTCAACGATACATTCACAATACCATAACAATAGTCATTATTCATCCACATTATCCACATTTCTCAATTTGCTTTCAATCGCTCACATCTATGGCTATAACACACGACTATGTCCATTCACGTACATTACTCATCTCATGTTCTCAACATCATTTATAACGTATTTACATCACAATACAACAAGAGCCATAACTCGATTCGAACTATTTCTCAAAATGACACTATTCCATATTCATGACCCATTTTTCCACACCTTTCTACAATCCAAGTATTTCAACTCTTAAATACCTTAAACAACATAGAAATATCATTAATCTTACCTTATATGTTGTAGGAAAAAGCTTTGGTTGATAATACTCCACTTGAGCAAAAACCCTTGTTTACCTCCATGAGATTTCTTGACTTTGAATGATCTTTGATGGTTTTCTTGCACTTGATTCACTTGGTTTATGTTGTTGATCACCAAATATCCTTGAATTCTTGTGGAATATATGTAGAGAGATGTTTTATAGAGAAGGGGTGTGAAATAGAAGTGAAATGAAATAACTTTGGTCCCTTTATTTAATGCACCAAAAATCTGCCCCGGCCACTTATACGGACCAACATACGGTCCGTATAATTTATATGGACCGTATGTCTGGACGTATATTTGGTCCAGAAACTTTTGCCTTTCTGGGCTGATTATACGGTCCCAAACATACTGACCGTATAATTCATACGGCCAGTATGTTTTGCAGTATAACCAGTGGTTCCGAAGTTCGTTTCGTCGATTCGTTTGATCTCCAATCCTTATGGAACCTTCTTAACACTTGTTCAACACCTCAATACCAATATAAGGGACGTTATCACTCTTCTCCAAGTCATCATTTAGTCCTTGCTAACTCGTTACTCGTATTTCCTTTCCGATACCTATCGTATGCCTTGCCTCATCTTAGCCAACTTTCTCGTCTAACATCGGATGCCCTGGAAATCTCACTTATGGTTATCAAACGTTGTTTCTTACTTATGGAAATATCGTATACTCGTACTCCTCACTAGTTTATTCACTTGCGTACCAACGGAAGATTTTCCGAGGTGTAACAGTTAAGAGCATGAGGGAAA
Source organism: Lycium barbarum (assembly GCF_019175385.1). Taxonomy (NCBI): domain Eukaryota; kingdom Viridiplantae; phylum Streptophyta; class Magnoliopsida; order Solanales; family Solanaceae; genus Lycium; species Lycium barbarum. The sequence goes on along the minus strand of NC_083341.1, from coordinate 31,044,430 downwards.
CATTAGATGAGAATGAATGTAACGTGGTAGTATGATTATGATTATGGATGACCTTGAGAGGAAATTGTAGGAATTGGATAATGATGAATTTGACTAAAGTCATTGATGATGATATTATGAATGCTATTATTGACGTTTGGGGGTTGAAATATGATATGGGGAAAGTAGTAGAAACAAAGGAGATGCTGCTCAATTTTCTATAGCTTTAGTTCAAACACGCTTAGGTTGTTGATTATCTAATGCCCGTATGAACTCTCTTGAAGGTAGAAACGTGAATATTGAAGAGGAACGTTCAAGCGATAGAGTAGCTAGACGAAAAGGTATGTGAGGCTAGTCCTTTCTTTCTATGGCATGAATCCTATGGCATGATTTTTCCTTCTTCTCCATGAATCTTCTACATCCCGGAAAGCTAAGAGCCTATGTTCATGAATAGCCACATGAGATAAGAGATACATTACAAGCCCAATAATGATGATGATGAGCTAAAGTCTAAAGATTCTAGAGTTCATGATATGATGTTCCTATAAAGTTAATGATGTTGTTATTGTATACACTCACCTTATACACTATTTCCTTCAAGGTGAGGCAGAATACTTATAAATACTCCATAATGCAATTGGGGGTTCACGACCTTATGTCACCTCGATAAAGTATAGCTATCTTTGAGTTTCTATGCATGCATTATGATGAGTACATGTTGATGATATTACACCGCGTATATATGGCCGGGCAGACACCGCTAAGGTGGGTAGCGTATACACCATGTCTAGATGGCTTGGGCAGACACCACTAGTGGGCGGCATGAGATGGTACCCCGGACGCGGGAGGCCTGGACGTAGGCTAATGATTATCACCCCTTACCTATATGGTCGGGCAGCTTATATATATATGCATACATGATATGATGATGATTATGAAGTAAGCCAGCATGCATTATTTCTTTTATAATTGACAGTTAGTCACAGGTTGCTCCTTATTTGATGCTTCTTTTATCTCATTGACGTATTATTATTACTTATGCCTCTCATACTCAGTACAATGTTCGTACTGACGTCCGTTTTCTTTGGACGTTGTGTTCATGCCCACATGTAGACAGGGAGGTGATCCAGACTCGTAGGAGCTATTAGCTGACCGGAGAGCACTCTATTGTTCCGGAGGTGCCTTTGATTATTCTTTTGTGTATACATATGTATATTTTGGGCACGACAGGGTTCTGTCCCGTCTCTATGTCTAGCACTCTAGTAGAGGCTCGTAGATACGCATGTGTGGGTGGTATGGTCTCACGATGTTACTATTATATATATATATATATATATATATATATATATATATATATATATAATTTTAATAGCCGAAGGGCTTATGTATATAAGAGTAATTATGTTTCCAAACGAAAAATGATTTTTCTATGATTTGAGCATGAATTTGATAAAAGAACGCTTAATGAGTATGATGAGTAGTAGAAGGAGTAGTGCTCGGTGGTTAGCCCCGGGTACCCATCACGGCCCCTAGTCGGGTCGTGACAGAAAGCATTCTTGCATTTGATTCCATCAACTCTTGATGTTTTACTCTTTATTTCTCTTGGGTTTCTGTTAAAATGGTGTGGAGAATATTCAAGAACTTTCTTCAGGTATGGAGAGAAAATGGGAAATGAAATAAATGAACTTGGGGCTCTCTTTTATAAAATAAAAATCTATCCCGATGATATTATACGGACACTTATACGGTTCGTATAAATTTATACGGTCCGTATAAGTGACCGTGAAATCGTCCCAGCAACAACTCGTTTTTGTAACCATTATACGGTACATTATACGGTATGTATAAGTGACTGTATAACTCCATCAGTGATGGACCTTCACTGTAACGGTTATACGAACCATTATACGGACCGTATAAATGGTCGTATAATCCACTTTTTCTCCGATCTTATTCTCGTCGCTTCGTTTGATCACCAATCCTTATGGAACCTTCCTGGCACTTGTTTAACACTTCATTAGCAATCTAAGGAGAATTATAACCTTTCCTTAAGACGTTACTAAATCAACATTGACTCGGTACTTTGCAAACCGTATCTCAAAACACGACTTATGCTCTTCAATGAACTTTCTTCTCTTGCTCCAAACGTCTTTGGAATCTTAATTAGAACCATTAAATACTACTTCTTACTTATAGAAACATCATATACTTTTCACAATGTGTTAGTCTATCTACCATATGACGACATTCAATTTTTCCGAGGTGTAACACTCCAGTTCATGCCCAGGCTCACCTTTTACTCTCCCAAGACCTTTCCCTTCTTATGACCTTATCCTCATACCCCAATGACAACCACAAAACAAAACCTTGTGATGGTTTAGAACAGCTAAGCACTATCGTAAGACTACCACAGTTGGCTCATTAATCTTCGTCCAAACTTTAAAAATCTTATGGATAGGTTACAGGCATGACCACTAAAATAGACCCAACACAAACATTTAGATGACAATGGCACAGACCAATATTCAAAGGCCATCTCAACCCTAAGTCTAATTATCAACTGATTTTATTCTTTCCAGTCACATAGTATCTCAGAAGCAAATATGTCCTCCTCCAGGACCGATCCACACATAATACAGCAAGACAGAGCTAAACAGAAATCACCTCAACTTTATAGAATCCAACTATCACCATTAGAATATGTCTCACCTCAACTTTATGTTAACTTGCCAAACCCCAAAGCTCTTTCTTAATGCCATTTTTTTAGGATCTAACATCGCATCCCTAAGTTGAACCAAGTATCACTATTTCCACCACTTAACAAGCATATTTTGCTAGTTGGTTGACCATTTTAGACAAGATAAAGTCCATCTTAAGGCTGTCCTGAACCCACCTTTTATTAACAGTGTTAAAGACCCTTTAAACCACCCAAGTTCACTCTTATTCAAACAACACCAACTCAGAGATCAGCTCAAACAAGTCATAATAGTCACCCTCTAAGCCAAATTGTCATAATCAGAAGCCATCAAACAAGCATGGGATTGGCAAACCTTTGATCATAACTCAGGTAAAAAATCATTGCTTAAACATCAAACCAAGCTTATTACTTAAATAAAAAGAAACCTTTAAACCATCCTTTAAACCAAACATATTACTAAATAGAATAAAATGGAATCAAACCAAGCATAGTTGTACCATAAAGGGGCGTTTGGTCGGATTTTGTGGAAGAGAAGGCGTGAAGAAGGATGGGAGCAATAAATGCTCCATCTTTTCCTCCACACCAAGCTCTGTTCACGTTCAGGTGGTGATGGGACATCACAGTAGGGGAAGGAGTAGGGTGGCGGCTAGGGTTTTGAACCCTAGCCTTTAAAAAACAGGAATGACCCCTTAGGGGTCGTTTGACTGAGGCGGAGGGGTATTATATGTCGCCTTGGGCCGGGTCTGGGCTATTGGGCCTAGCTCGGCCACTTAATAAAATGTAAAGGAAGGGCAGGGGGGTCTTTTGTATATATTATACGTATACAAAACGTATATTAAATGTATACATACATGTAGGGGAAAGGTGGGTATTTTAATAAAATAGGAACCACTCAAAACAACCAATCGTTGATCGTCGTAAACAAATCATGGTCAAATTGAGACATAGTTAAATTTAAAACACGACTAATAAATTCATTTCCGTAGATACGACCTTAATTGGCTTGAAAACTAAATGATTGTTACAATTACAACTCTTTATATGGCTAATGGCAAAAATCTCCTTAACTAATCTTAATCTGATTAATTATTTCAAATATAGCCTTATTTTGGTACTAGTTAACCAATTAAAGCTAATTTGCACTAATGACCTCAATTGGTTTGTCCATGGATTTGGACATCTCAATTAAAGCTACTAGGAGGCTAATTTTACAAAAGTGATCCCAATCACATCAAACCATGAATTGGTTAATTCTGTTACACCCCGAAAATTTTCGTGTTACCAAGGGAGAGTAAAGTCATACAAGTATTAGGGATGAAGATTATATTATATGAGTATAGGAATAACATATAGTTGACATTTGGAGACCGTATGGTGTGAATCAGTCAATACGTTATTTGATGAATAGCCCTCTTAACTGTAAGTTAAGGTGGGGCCCAAAATTCAGGGTTTTATAAAGGACATATGAAAAGTGATATGAGTAGTACATGGAAAGTTGATCAAGGCTTATGAAGGACTCTTAAGCCAAATATGTGCATAAGCCCTCCAAAAGGATGATTTAAGAATACGTTTTCGGATGATCTGACTTGGAGAGACCAAAACGCTATTATAAGTTTGGAATTTGGAAACACACCAAAAAATAAAGTTGTAGATAATTGAACGAGATTTCCAACCATAGGTCGTGGGACCTCATATGTTAGCGGGATCAAGAGTTATGGTCATTTTAAGATAAAGACTCCAAGCTGCCAAATGGCTTCGGCGGGTCCACCGACTTATGAGGGTTATAAATACCCCCATTAACTCCATTTTTTTAGCATTTATATTCTCAATAGTCCTACAAACTTCCAACACAACCCCCAACATTTATAGCCCATTAAATCAAGAATTTAACAAGATTACACCAAACTAGTCCATGAAAGGTGATTGTTCTTGCTTCTACTTGATGTTGTGGTAAGTTTGGTCTTGAAGAAAATTGGTGTGGCTAATTTTATTCAAGTATAAGGTATGTTCTTCATCCTATCTCTTATTTTGAGTTGATTTGAAGTTTTAGCAAGAATTAAAAGTGAAAATAGTTATGGAGGAAAGGTCATAAAGTGTCGTGTTGTAGTTGTTGTGTTTATGGACTGTTTTGAGCATGTTATGGCCATGTGTCTGGGCTGATTTACATGTATAGAGATGGTATCTAATGTTCTTGGTGTGTTGATGAGGTTATGCTCCTTGATTGGGAAGAAAGGAAGTGTATATTGTTGTTGTATGTTGAAAAACATCGTGTGGGATGTTTTATGGAATATATTGGTATTGATAATATTGTTGTTGATATTGGTATTTTTATTGTTGTTGTTGGTTGCTGGATTGTGATTTCGGACAAAGCATATAAATAGGGGAGATGCTTCCCGAATTCTGGCAGATTCTAAATGGATTTAAATTGAAGGCCTAACACGAGTGTATGATGGTGAGCCTAACAATAGTATGAATGGTTTTATATATAGATTTCAAGACAGGAGGTAGGTTGGAAAGTCGAGAAGCAAGCTTCCAGGTATGTTAAGGCTATCCTTTCCTTCTTTTTGGCATGATCTATGACAAGTGCGAAGCGTAATGATATCCATAATGAATCCACTCCTAGATGTAAGATATCCTGAGTTCCTTGACTTCATAAGTCCCAAAGGGGCATCCATAAGTTGTACGATTGCATGACGATGTTTAACTCCCGAAGGGGACATTCTTAACGTTTCCTTGTTCCCATGCATTTCACATTTGATTTTGAGTCTCGAAGGAGACAAATGAAAAGGGGAAGTAGTTCCCATTTTTGAGAAAAAAGGGGAAGAAGTTCCTATTTTTAAGAAAAGGGAAGAAGTTTGCGTTTTGAACTAAAAGTTACTCCGAAGGGAGTCTTTTGATGGTTTCCTAAGATTTCATGCATTTGCATATTTACATACATGCACGACATCATTTCATGGAGAAGGGGAAAAGGGCTATGGCGTAATATACGTAAACCACCTGATCAGCTGGTATACGATGATTAGGATGCCCGAAGGGGCCATTATGCTATTATGCCTGAAGGGGCTGCGAGTAGGGCGAAGGCATGCATTATATATATAGGAAAAATACATCAAATCCACCCTAAACTATACCTGAAAAGTCGAGTTCACACTCCAACTATTCGGGCGACATATTACACACCTGAACATCTAAAAACTGAATTTATTACCACCCTACAAGCTAATGCGGCACAAATTATAAAAATAATTAAAAAAGAGGTGCGTTTTAATTAAAATTTATTTATTATTTTCTTTTTTAAATTAAAAAAATATGTTTTTATAACCCCCCACCCCAACCCTCCCTTTCTTCTTCACTGTAAACTCTCAATCACACACCCCACCCCTACCCGCTCCCCTTCTTCTTCTTCTTCTTCTTCTTCTTCTTCTAACATGAGCAACCCCCCTCCCCCTTTTTCTCGTCCACCCTCACGCCACCCCCAGCCCCAGCCCCAAACCCTTCTTCTTCTAAATTTGACCACCACCACGCCGCCCCCTCTCCCCTCCACCTTCTTCACCATATATATCACCACCACCAACACTGCTATCACTTCCAAACCACCACCAACACCATATTTCAATAGCCACCACCTCCACTGATTTCAACAGCCACCATTAAACCCACCACCACCAAAATCAAAATATCACTACCAATTCCTCTTCTTCACCGTTCACCACCAATTCCTCTTCGTCACCATTCACTACCAATTACATTGTAATTTCATTTTGATTTGAGAGCAAAGACTTTTTTTTTTTCAATTGCACTTCTATTTTTAAAATTGTCTTTTCATTTGTTTTTGTTCCTAAAAAGATTCTTGAATTCTGATTTGGATTATTCTTCCTATATGGTTTGTAGGACAAGAATCTTCATTGTCATCATATGGAAATAGTGTAATAGATCTTGACCGGAAATGTTTTCCGACAAGCTTCCATTTTTTCCGATCAATCTTCAATTTCTTTTATTTTTCTCTCTCACTTTAACCTTTCTTAATATTACATTGTTCAAAATCATCAATAATGATTTGTAAATTCTGTGGTGGATTTGGTTGGCGGATCTTGAATGTTGATTTGGTTGTGGGTGGTGACATTTGTGGTTAATTTTTTATTTTGTGGTGGTGTATTTGATGGTAGGTTTGACGATGGTGATGGATATGGTGGTGGTAGTGGCGGATATGGTGGTGGAAACTTTGGTGTCGGCGGATATGGTTGTGGTGAAATTGGTGGTGGGAGTGGTGGCGGATATGGTGGTTCTAGCGAAATGGGGTGGTAAGATGGTTTAATGATTGAGAAGATGTAATTATGGGAGGATTTTATGGTTAATTAGAAATTAATTTGGGTAAATATAATTAACAATAGAAAATCAAATGAATAAATAAAAGGAAAATAACATAAAATTAAAATTTAAAAGATATCTAACATGGCGTTGATGTGTCGCTAATGTGGCAGCGAGTGTATCACACCTCCCTTCATGCAACTGGTTATATGTGTATCAAGGTGGTAATGAATTCAGTTTTTAGATGTTCAGGTGTGTAATAGGTCACCCGAATAGTTGGAGTGTGAACTCGACTTTTCAGGTATAGTTTGGGGTGGATACTCATGATGCATTAAAAGTCCATATGCACGTACATGATTTGCAGTGTTGGTTACAGGCACAGATTGAGTCTGTTACTCTTTTATCATCCGAGTCGAGATATATTGTTTCAGTTCTGCCTTACATTATCGGTACATTATTGTACTGACGTCCCTTTTCCTGGGGGAGCTGCGTTTCATGCCATGCAGGTGTATACAGATGAGTAGAAGACATTGGCTATAGGATGTTCCTAGGCTATCAGCTAGATTGGTGAGCTCCATCTCAGTTCGGAGTGTTGCCGAGTCAGAGTACTTATGCTATGGTATCTCGTGTATGTTAGAGACTTTTGCAGACCGTGTCCTGTGGATAGTGCGTCGAGATATTGACCGTTGTGTAAAGCGACCATGTAGGTCGATGTATTTTTATGCTTTGTTTTTTAAAGATTTTGTTGTGACTAAAGGTTTTCTTCGAATTAACAATAAGGGAGAAGTCCCTGATTTGACGAAAGAGTTTTATTGAAAAGTTTGTCCCGTTTTACTTGACGAAAGCTTCATTTCATAAGCTAAAGGTTCACAAAAAGTTGTGACTCATGGATGGAACGGTAGTATGGCACTCGGCCGAGTAGGGTCTTGGGTGTCAGTCGCGGCCCTCCGGTTTGGGTCGTGACAGAAGTGGTATCAGAGTAGTTTGCCCTAGGGGTTGTCTGCAAACTCTTGTCCAGTAGAGTCTTGTTTATGGGTGTGAAGCGCACCACATTTATAAACAGGAGGCTATAGGGGATTTAGGATGGTTACCCTTCTTTCATATCTAAGATCGTGCGATAAGAGACAAGTCATAGGAAATGAAATTCCTTGCACTAACCCTTCATTTCAGCGGAAGAATGGTACTGACAAAGGAAGTGAAGGATGATATTGGGATTACAAGGACAATAGAAGTTGAAGGAATCAACACAGAGGTAAGTATTGGTAAAAAGGATTATAAGTCAGATATGGTAAGGATGTTGCAAGTATGATTGAAATGTATAGCTAATGAATGGAAGAGGAAGCGACTAGGGAAGTATAAAAGGACAATTGATAAAGGTTCGGGTATATTCCGAGTTGTGACACATGAGGTAAGTTTCGTCCTCTTTGCATTTCTGTTCTATATTGAGAGCCCTGTATGGCTAAGGTGTGCTAAGTATGTATATAATTGGCTCTGGGAGGCATTGTATGTATTCTCTGGGCTGCGTGCAGGTCTTGGATAGTAAGAAATATAAGGGACACTCTGCTTAAATTTTCCTAAAATTTAAGGACAAGGACCAAAGATTTAGGAGATCACGAAGATTATATGTCTATGATTGCTACAGATTGATTAATGGGAAAGTATGGGACAAGATGATATGGAATGATAAGATGAAGATGATACTACAAGTGGACATTGGGCATTAGTTATTGGAATAAAAAGTACTATTTTGGCTGGACAGATAGTTGGGTACATCATTATTTCGAGTATCCCTAGGGATTCTTAAAGGCAAGATTTGAGATTTAAAGTACTATTTTTGGCTATGACAAGTAGGCAAGATTCGAATTAAAGATAAGGGAGAAGTCCCTGATTTGACGAAAGAGCTTTATTGAAAAGTTTGTCCTGTTTTACTTGACGGAAGCGTCATTTAATAAACTAAAGGTTCACAAAAAGTTGTGGCTCATGGATGGAATGGTAGTATGGCACTCAGCCGAGTAGGGTCTTGGGTGTCAGTCGCGGCACTCCGGTTTGGGTCGTGACAAATTAAAATGCGGTCATTTGTGTAAAACTAATTAAATAATCAAAACTAAGTCCCTTCGGTGTTCGGGGATGGCGGGACCATCCCTGGGCAATGAATTTGACTAACCCTAATTTTTTACTGACCCAACTCACCTTACCCTTTAATTTTATGCAACTCATATATGCAGCCGGACCCTGGCTTTTGGGTTTCCTACATATCTTAGGCTTATACAAGAATTCAGGCCACATATAGTTCGACGCGGTTAAAGACTTTTAAGTGATTTAGCAAGAAAGTTCTAAAGTTCTCGGTGTTGTGATCGGGGTTTCTCATGACGGTTGTTAGAGTGCGGCCGATTCTCTGGTTTTGAGCCCACCTACATATCCCTGGCCTCTGGGAATCAGGCCACATGTAGTTCGACTCGCTGGAGAAGAGTAAGTGTCACGACCCGACTAGGGGCCATGACGGGTACCCGGAGCTAATCGCCGAGCACCACTCATTCTATTAGTCATCATACTCCTCATACGTTGATTCATTATTCTCATGCTCATAATCATAGGAAAACCATCTTCACTTTGATACATATTTACCTTTATATACGTAAGCCCTTCGGCCATCAAAATAATATTCATATGCAGAACAAGAAAATCGTGAGACCATACTACCCACACATACGTATCTACGAGCCTCTACTAGAGTGCTAGACATATGGGCGGGATAGGGCCCCGTCGTGCCAAAAATATATGTACACAAAATAATAATGCCATGGCACCTCTGGAACAATGGAGTGCTCTCAGAGTCTGCTGATAGCTCCTACGAATATGGATCACCTCCCTGTCTACCTGTGGGCATGAACACAACATCCAAAGAAAGAGACGTCAGTACGAACATTGTACTGAGTATGTAAGGCATAAACAATAACAATATATTAATGAAATAAGGAGACATCAAGTGGAGAACAACCTGTAATTGACTGTCAATTTTAATAGAAATAATGCATGCTGACTTACTCCACAAACATTATCACATCATGTATACATATCTACATAAGCTGCCCGAACATATAGGTACGGTGTGATCATCATTAGCCCGCGTCCGGGGTAACCGTCTCATGCCGCCCATTAGTGGTGTTTGCCCATGCCATCTAGACATAGTGTGTACGCTGCCCGCGTTAGCGGTGTCTGCCCAACCATATAGGTGCGGTGTAATTTCATCATCACATACATCTCATAGGCTTATCATAAACATATCATAATGCATGCATAGGAACTCAAGACAACGATACTTTATCGGGGTGACATAAGGTCATGAACCCCTGATTCCATTATGGAGTTTCATAAGTATTCTGCCTCACCTTGAAGGAATTAGCATATAAGGTGAGTGTGGCACAAAGAACAACATCAATAAATCATAATTTGGATCATTAGCTTTGTAGAAGCATCATATCATGAACTTTAGAATTTATAGACTTAAGCTCATCATCGTCATTATTATGCTTGTGACGTATCTCTTACTTTATCTCATATGAGGCTCTTCATGGACATAGACTCATAATTTTCGGAATGTAAGAAGGTCATGGAGAATAAGGAAAAATCATGTCATAAGATTCATGCTTGAGAAAGAAGGGACTAGCCTTACATACCTTTTCGTTTAGCTATTCTATCTTTTGATCGTGCTCCTTCGACGCTCACGTTTCTACCTCCAAGACAGTTCGTATTAACATTAGCTAATCGATCACATGAACATGCTAAACTAAAGCTAGAGAAAATTGGGCAGCATTTCCTTTGTTTATACAGCTTTCCCCATATCATGTATCAACTCCCAAACATCTATAATAACATTCACAATATTATAACCAACAATCTGCATTCACCTACATTATCCACATTTCCCAATTTAACTTCAATTCATCTATAATCATACTCGTAGTACACTATTACATTCTCTCATATATAATGGTTATCTCATGTTCTTAATATCATTTATAACATATTCATACTCACAATATATCAAGAATCATGAATCGTTCCAAGTTACTACTCAAAAGCTCATTATTCTCATCTTTGCAACCCATTTTCTATCTCCTTTCATAATCCAAGTCTTTCAACCTCTTAATACTTTAAAAAGTATGGAATGATCATAAAGCTTACCTTAGATAGTGTGGGAATGAGCTTTGAGTGGAAATACTTCACTTGAGAAAAACCCTAGTTCCCCTTCCAATGAGATTTCTTGTCTTGGATGAACCCTAACGAGTTTCTTACATTGGATTCTCTTGGTTTGATGAAGTTGATCATGAATTTCTCTTGAGTTCTTATGGAATAAGTGTGTGGAACTCTCTAGAAGCCTGGAGAGATATGGAGAAGTGTGGGAAATGAAATTAGTGAAGTGGGATCACATTTAAATACTTGAACTTAACTCAGCCCGTCGGGACTTCCACAGACACTTATACGGTTCGTACAACATTATACAGTCCGTATAAGTGACCGTACTTCATCATCAGAGAAACAACATTTCTGCCGGGTGCTATACGGACCCTTATACGGACCTTATAATGTTATACAGATCGTATAAGAGGTCGTATAACCCCATTTTCCTGAAATGATTTCCGTCATTTCATTTGATCTTCAATCGTTATGGAACCTTCTTGACACTTGTTTAACACTTCATTACCAATCTAAGAATCGTTATAACTCTTCCTTAAGACATCATTAAGTCAACCTTAGCTTGGTACTTTACGGAACTTTCCCAAAACACAACATACGCTTTGCCTTCCTTAAGGGACTTTCTCCTCTTACTTCCAACGTCTTTCGATTCATAATTAGAACCATTAAATAACCTTTCTTACTTATATAAACATCATATACTCCTTATCCTGCGTTAGCCTATTCACTAGGCAACGACATGAAATTTTTCAAGGTGTAACAGTAAGGCCCTTTTCCGAGAATACTTTCAGATTTTCCTTGTGTGTATCCGACCAGTCGCAGTTTTTTAATAAAATAGACAGATTGTGGCTATGTCTGAGATTGGATGACTTTCAAGTCCTGGCCGGAGAGCTGGACTCTCATGGGTAGCTTATCTTGACCCGCTGCGTAAGAAAAAGTTTCACGTTTGCTCCGCAATTCGTCTGGATCTGGTTTAGCAAGCTGGCTCCTTTATGGAGGTTGTGTACCTGCTCCTGAAATTCAACAACATTGCAGATATTTTCATGATATTTGTATGAATGACCCTCTCGGTAGTTTGTATGAATGGCCCTCTTGGCAGCATGAAAGTAAACGTGCAATGGCCCTCTCGGCAGTTTGTATGAATGGCCCTCTCGGCAGCAGGAAAGTAAATGTGCAATGGCCCTCTCGATAGTTTGTAAGAATATCCCTCTCGGTAGAAGGAAAGTAAACGTGCAATGTCCCTTTCGGCAGCAAAAAAGTAAACGTGCAATGGCCCTCTCGGCAGTTTGTATAAATGGCCCTCTCGGCAATAGGAAAGTAAATGTGCAATGGTCCTTTTAGCAGTTTGTATGAATGGCTCTCTCGGCAACAGAAAAGTAAATGTGCAATGGCGACCTCTCGGCTGTTTTGTATGAATGGCACTCTCGGCAGCAGAAGTGTAAACGTGCAATAGCCCTCTCGGCAGTTTTGTATGACTGGCCCTCTCAGCAGCAAGAAAGTGAGCGTGCAATGACCCACTCGGCAGTTTTGTACGAATAGCTCTCTCGCCAGCAGGAAAGTAAACGTGCAATGGCCCTCTTGGTAGTTTTGTGCGAATGGCCCTCTCGGTAATAGGAAAGTAAACGTGCAATGGCCCTTTCGGTAGCAGGAAAAATATTATGGGGATGAAAGAGATAGCCCTTTTGGCTGGATAATCTTTCTTTCGTCGGTAGTGTAGGATGTGACCCTCGTGGTCGAATATGCCCTTAGTCTTTGTCATGACCCTTTCGGTCGGATATGTCTTTATGCTCATTCATTGTGACCTTTTTGGCTTGATATGTCTTGATTGTTTATTTGTTATATGACCCTTGTGGTCGGATATGTCTTTGCCGTACATTCTTTACATGACCTTCGTGGTTAGATTTGCCTTTACGCTCATTCATTGTGACCTTTTTGGACAAATATGTCTTGGTTGTTTATTTGTTATATGACCCTTGTGGTCAGATATGTCTTTGCCGTTCATTCTTTACATGACCTTCGTAGTTAGATTTGCCTTTATGCTCATTCATCGTGACCCTTTTGGCCTAATATGCCTTGGTTGTTTATTTGTTGTATGACCTTTGTGGTCAGATATGTCTTTACCTTTCACCTGTGATGTGAGAGAGCCGGTTGATGATGGGTCTTCTCTCTATTAAAAAGCCTACATCCACAGAACAATTATGAGCTTCCTAAGTGGCCAATTAGCGTCGTTGTCCTCCCTTTTGGTGTCTCTTCTTAATGCTTCTCCGAACCCTCTTAGGCTTGGTATTTCGAGAGATGGTTGTAAAGCGTACTTGTACTAATGGATATATTTTGAAAATCTAAAGTAAAAATTTATAAAGTGCATGTCGTTCTATATATTTTTGTAAAATCTTTTGTCATGACATGTGTCTTTGAACGAGGTATTCCGGCTCTCCCAGGAGGTATGACTGTTCATTTTCTGAACTGATAGGATTTTTGAGATCTTTCTCGAAAATTCCGCCCTAATTTTCGGATCTGCTCTGAGCAGCCCTTGCTTTATCTTGTTATGCAGGAATTTTTTAGGTTCTCTTAAAAATTCTGCCCTAGTGTATGGCTTTGTTTTTTCGTTTTCTTTGTTGATTATTTCTGGTAAGAATTTTTTAGACCCTCTTAGAAATTCTGCCCCAGTGTAGGGTTGACGCTGGCTGACTCTTGTGCTTGTCCTCATAGTTTGATCTCATCAACTCGTCCTGTTTTATTGCCTCTGAGGTTTTCCTAAGGGTTTCTTAGGTTTTTCTCTTATGACGACCGAGTTCGAAAGCGCCTATGTATCCTGTCACAGCAAGAATTCAGGTCGAATGTAGTTCGGAAACAAAGTAACTGAGGTTTGGTTTTTACTAATAAGGTGACCGGGTCCGATATGGACTGCTTACGTATCCCATTGCGAGGAAGTCAGGTCATTACATGGATGATCTATTTTTTCCTATTCTATTACAGAAGTGCGATTACAAGAAAATTATGATTACAAGGAAATTATACTGCGATTACAAGCAAATGGAATCCTAAATATAATATCTCTTGAGTGCATTTGCGTTGATAGCTTTGGGCGACTTTTGCGCATCCATCTCGGCCAGGATTACGACTCCTCCTGATAGAACATTTTTGACCATGTATGGTCCTTGCCAGTTTGGCACAAACTTTCCTTTGTATTCTTCTTGGTGAGGAAAAACTCGCTTGAGCACAAGTTGTCTAATTTGAAAAAGTCGGGCTCTGACCCGTTTGTTGAAGGCTCAAGACATTCCTTTTCTGTACAGGTGTCCATGGCATACTGGTACCATTCTTTTTTCATCTATTGCGGCCAGTTGCTCGTAGCGGTTTCTGACCTATTCTAGATCGCTTAGCTCTGCCTCTTAAATGATTCTGAGTGAAGGGATCTCTACCGCTATGGGTATGACTGCTTCTGTACCGTAGATAAGGAGGTACGGGGTTTCCCCTGTGGAAGTTTGGGTTGTCGTATAAGGTAGCTGCTCGTGCCAATTCCTGTAGTTGTTGATCATTTTTCTCAGGATCCTCTTGATGTTCTTATTGGCAGCCTCCACGGCTTCATTCATCTGCAGCCGGTAGGCGGTGGACTTCCTGTGGGTTATCTTGAATTGTTCGTAGATGTCTTTCATCAAATGGCTATTCAGATTCGCACAATTATCTGTGATAACGAATTTCGGTACACTGAAACGACATATCCGATTATTTTTTATGAAGTAGGCCACGACTTTCTTGGTTACTGATTTGTGTGAAGTTGCTTCTACCGATTTGGTAAAGTAGTCGATGGCGACTAAGACGAAACGATATCCCTTGGAGGCCGACATCTCGATGGGTCCTACGGCGTCCATTCCCCATCCCACGAAAGGCCATGTCAAGCTCATTGCGGGTAGTTTTGTGGGGGGAACCTTGATCAAATCTCCGTGTATCTGGCATTGATGGAACTTTTGCATAAATTTACAAGAGTCATGCTCTATGGTCATCCGATAGTATCATATCCTCAAGATTTTCTTGGCGAGGATGAACCCATTCATGTGGGGTCTGCGTGCACCTCTTTCAGCAATTTTGTAGCCTCATCGGCGTCCACACACCTGAGTAACCCAAGGTCTAGTGTCCTTTCGTACAATACTTCTTAGTTTAGGAAGAAACCATTAGCCAACCTCCTGATGGTCTTCTTCTGGTTTGCTGAACTCTCTGGGGGTACTCTCATTTCTCTAGGTATGTCTTGATGTTAGCATACCATGGTTGGCCATCTGTCTCGGTCTCGATGTAGGTGCAGTAAGCCTGTTCTTCTCTTTGTCTAATCTCCAGAGGATCAATGTGAGCACTCTCGGGGCGCTAAATCATGGATGTTATCGTAGCCAATGCATCTGCAAGCTCATTTTGGGCTTTCGGGGTATGCCTGAAATCGATATTCTTGAATCTCCTGCACAATATTTGCACTACATTTACATATGGGAGTATTTTATCATTTTTGGTCGCCCAATTCTCTTTCACTTGATTTATGAGCAAATCGGAGTCCCTGATTACCAACAACTCTTGTATGTTCATGTCTAATGTCATCCTGAGGCCGAGGACACATGCTTCATACTCCACCATGTTGTCGGTACACCTGAAGTTGAGCTTTGCAGCCATCGGATAGTGTTGTCCTGTTTCTGATATTAACATCACCTCGATGTCTGACCCTTTGTAATTGACTGCTCCATCGAAGAACAGTCTCCAACCTGAGTATGTTTTTTCACATATTCTTCCATGGCTATTACTTCCTCATCTAGGAAGTAAGTCTGTAAAGGTTCAATCTCGTTATCAACGGGGCTTTCCGCCAGCAAGTCAGCTAGGGCTTGTCCTTTGATTACCTTTTGCGCTACGTATATGATGTCTAATTCACTTAGTAGCATCTGCCATTTAGCTAAGTTTCCTATGGGCATCGGTTGCCAGAAAATATATCTTAATGGATCTATGCTGGATATAAGCTGAGTGGTAAATATTGATAGGTAGTGCCTCAGCTTTTGAGTGATCCAGGTTAGAGCACAACAGGTTTTCTCTACGAGCGTATATCGTGACTCGCAGGATGTAAACTTCTTACTTAGGTAGTAGATGGCGCGTTCCTTTTTTCCCTCTTCATCATGCTGGGCGAGCATGCACCCAAAAGCATTTTCTGATACTGACAGGTATAGTAACAGAGGACTCTCTTGCCTAGGTGGCACTAAGAAGGGAGGATTGGAAAGATATCTTTTGATTTTGTCAAATGCCTCTTGGCATTCCTCCGTCCAATTCATGGGAGCGTCTTCTTGAGAAATTTAAGGATTGGCTCCATAATCACAATTGACTGGGCTATGAACCGCCCAATGTAATTCAACATTCCCAAGAAACTCATGACTTCTTTCTTGGTCATGGGCGGCGGCAACTCCTGAATTGCTTTGATTTTGGTAGGATCCAGTTCAATACCCCTGGCTGACTATTAATGCTAGCAACTTCCCTGCGGGTACTCCAAATGCGCACTTCGTAGGGTTCCTCCTCAGATTGAACTTGCAAAGTCGGTCAAAGATCTTGCGCAACTGCATGGTATGCTCTGAGCTTTCCTTCGATTTTATGATAACATCGTCCACATAGACTTCAATATCTTGATGCATCATATCATGGAACAGGGTAGTCATAGCTCTCATGTATGTAGCGCTGGCATTTTTTTGGCCGAACGGCATTACCCTGTAATGGTAGACTCCCCAAGGGGTGATAAAGGCTGTCTTTTGGGCGTCTTTTCGTTCATGAGTATTTGATGGTACCCGGCGAAACAATCCACAAATGACTGTG
Source organism: Lycium barbarum (assembly GCF_019175385.1). Classification (NCBI taxonomy): domain Eukaryota; kingdom Viridiplantae; phylum Streptophyta; class Magnoliopsida; order Solanales; family Solanaceae; genus Lycium; species Lycium barbarum. The sequence goes on along the minus strand of NC_083341.1, from coordinate 31,027,419 downwards.
GCTCGTGCTTGGCGCAGTTTTCTATTAGAATGTGGATGTTTGGGAGATGAAAGTTGTCCTTCGGACTGGACAGGCTAAGATCTCGGTAGTCCTCACAGATTTGAATCTTTCTGTCCTTCTTGGGTACCGGCACTATGTTGGCCACCCAAGTGGGGTAGGATGTCACTTCCACTATTCAAGACTTGATCTGCTTTTCTACTTCATCCTTTATCCTAATACTCATGTCCGGCTTATATGTTTGTGTCTTTTGTTTTATCGGGACAAAACCCTCATTGATGGGCAATATATGGGCCACTATTTCTGTGCTCAAACCCCGCATCTTTGCGTATGACCAGGCGAAGATGTCCACATATTCCTTCAACAGAGCTACGAGCTCTTCCTTTTGTGGAGCTCCCAAGTGAGCACTGATCTGTGTTTCTTTGACATCCTCTTCGCGGCCGAGGTTGATTACCTCAGTTTTGTCCATATTTGGCTTCTTCTTTTCTTTTAACTCTTCCAATTCCTCTACCAACACTTCTGGCATCATCGTCGCTTCGTCATACTCCTGCTGACTGTTTTCCTCATTCGTTTTCTGACATGTTATGAGAGTTTTGGTTGTTTTATTATGAATACTACTGAAAAGGAGAGGCAAGGTAAGGTTAGGCTTATTCATTGTTTGTTATACGTGATTAATTAGAATTTTTTTGTCTTATTATCTAATAAGAATAGCAGTTTTGCGTAGACCGAGGCTTTTCATTAATTTAAAAGTAATTAGTTACAAACTGTGGTCCTGGTTTGGAACGAGGCCGGACCATCCATTTTTGAACATCACGAAGCATTTTTTAGAAAAGGCGATCGTTCGGGCCTCCGACATCGCCGCTTTTTAGCAAAAGATTTTTTTAAAAAATCAATCTCTCTACTGAGGAGCTAAGAGGGGAGTAGACGTCCAGTTGTTCACCGCTCTCCTGGCCTCAGATTGTATACGGTGAGCGCCTCCTGGCATTTCTTGGTGATCGCATAGCACCCCTCTTCTTGAAACAGTAACCTAAGACCCCCATCAACCTCTTCTCCATTCAACATCGGCTTTTTCGTGAGAAATGTGTTATATCCCGTATTTTTGCACATTCGGATGTTTCAAGATAATCGTGATAAGTTAAGGGCAAGGCTATTATTTTCCTTCCGATTTTATTTTATTACACAAGTTGTTTATTAATGGTATGGAAATATTGAGAAAGGCTAGGGGTAAAAAGGGAAACAAATTCAAGAAGGTTCATGAAAATAGCCACCATGGCCGTGTGGCTCAAGTGGGACCCACCCATGGCTTGGCCAATTAACTCAAGCCATGAGTGGGGGCATGTGTCCACCTTTTTATTTGTTGGGGCAAATTATATATATGGACAAGTGCTTACATAGCAAGACATGTTCATCTTAATAATTCAAGAAGCTTGGAGAAGGAAAAAAAAAAAACCATTCGGCCATGGCTAGCCAAAATTTTGTGCCATAAAAAACAAATATTTTCTTATAGCATTTCAACCAATTGGAAGACCCTTATTAACGTGGAGTAGTTGTTGGAGCAAGCAAAGCATTCATTTGTGCAATTTGCAAGCCCTAGCCAAGTTGAGAAGTTAAAGGGTAAAGGTAAGAATTAATCTCCTTTCCTATGTGTTAGGGATGGTTTGTGAGTGTTATAGTATGTAGAAATAGATGAAATTCATGAAATATGTGTGTGTTGATTGTGGCCGAATAGGAGCTATGTTGGTAAGATGTGATGAATTGATTTTATTTAGTATTTTTGGTTGTTGTTGTTGTGGATTCCATGATGAAAATGAAGGTTTGATGGCTTGAAATGAAGTTGTAATCGTTGTGGATTGTTGTAGAAGTTAATGTGACGCTAGCATGGTTTCTTATATTTGTATGAATGATGTTGTTAATGTGTGGTTATTGGTATAATTCATGAGCTTGGAGGCGAGGGATGTGTTGTTGTTCTTATTGAGCTTGGAAGATTGTAAGTTGGGTTGTTGTGGTTAATTGGAATGTAAACGAAATGCCGTCAAATTATGTAGAAAGGGTTGCTAATGTTAGAATGCATTTTGAATTAATTGTTGAAGTTGTTAATGTGGTTGATTGGTATTGTTGTTGATGATTTGGCCGAGTTGAATTCTCGGGGTTGGTTGAATTTATAAGGGAGATGCTGCCCAAATTTCTGTAGGTGGATTGCTAGCTTAGAACCGGATTCCTAAATACCTATAGCTAATATTTGATATCTTTTGACGTAGTTGTAGATCTTGGGAAAGCCGAGGCTTAAGTTCGGATTAGCCTAGGAAGCGGACAAGGTATGTGAGGCTTACCCTTTCTTTCTTTTGGCATGTCCTAGAGCCAAGTAAGGTATGACACGCATCTTGGGGTAACTCTATTCTTTAATTCCGAGCTTGTTTACGATTCTTATTCACTCCTTGGCATGAGCATACTTGGTATAGTCGAGTATATTGTATGATTGAGTAACGAGCAAAGCATAAAGAGTCCTTGTTCCTAAAAGGGTCCTATAAGGATTAATGTCCCTAACTTACATAGGCAGTCTCGGATTGCTCTGAAAAGTTCATAGAGATTTCTGTAATGAATAATGTCCATAACTTTCGTATGCTAACTCGGATTGACTCGAAACGTGTTTATAACCCTTCAAGTGTCGATTATTGTACTTACCTATCAAGTCTTAAAAACTGATTTATATGCATATAGTTTTGTCACTACTCTGCTCGTGCATGCCTCAATATATCTTTCACTGAGTCCCAGGCCAGGACACGTTCTTGTGCGTACTCCACTGCATTGTTCACCGAGTCCCTCGATAGAGGGCCGGGACACGTAATATGTATATACACTCTGGAGTATGATGTGTTATGGCGTTATGATGTGTTATGGCGTTATGATGTGTTACGGAGTTATTCCTTATTCTGGAGTATGATGTGTTATGGCGCCAACAACGGGGTGGCGACCATGTTCTGTTCACCCAGTCCCATAATGGGCCGGATATGACATTGACATGCATGATTGTGTTTTAAATGTAAGCGTTTTGGTATTCTGAATAGTGTACTTACTTTTTATATTTCTTGTTCCGATTATGGCTCTGTTTACTGTACTCCATGCTTTACATACTCAGTACATATTTCGTACTGACCCCCGCTCTTCGGGGGCTGCGTTTCATGCCACGCAGGTGTATACAGATGAGTAGAAGACATTGCTAGGAGATGTACCAGCTGGATTGGCGAGATCCATTTCTTTCCGGAGTGTTGCCGAGTCAGAGTATCCATGTTACGGTATCTTGATTGATGTTAGAGACTTTGCAGACAGAGTCACGTGTATAGGATGTCAGTTTTGTAAGCGGCTCTGTAAGCCGACGTACGATTATGCTTTATGTTACAAATTCCATATGATTACAGATTTTACTTGACTTGAGAACGACGAAAAGAATGGTTTTGACAAATTTCTATTATGCATTTCATTTCGTAACTTAAGAGTCCAGTGAGGTTATGAAAATAACGAGAGTTAAAGGGGTTCGCTTGGCTCTGAGTATGGGGTCGGGTGCCCATCATGCCCTATCAAGATTAGGGTGTGACAAAGTGGTATTAGAGCAGTTCGTCCTAGGGGTTGTCTGCAAAGTCGTGTCCAGTAGAGTCCTGTTTATGGGTGTGAAGCCGGCCACACTTATAAATAGGAGGCTGCAGTGCATCTAGGGATCATTGACCGTCTTTCTGTCTTAGATCGTGCGATAGAGCCAAGTCATGGGAAATGAGATTCCTTGCACTAACCTTTGATCTTAGCGGAAGCACAGTATCGACGGGAGAAGGTGAGTAATGAGATGGGAAGTCACAAAGGTAAGTTTTGATATTTCCATTCTTTTAGCTTAAATTGGGAGCCCTGGATGGCTGGGATATGTCATATACATATGTATGCCCTGTGAGGCATTGTTGGTATTTACTGCGTGCAGATTTTGAATAGTAAGAATTGTAAAGGAGACTCTGCCAGAATTGTTCAAAATCAGGTCATTTAGTTAGGTACGCCTAACAGGAGGAAGCGTGGAAAGGAAATATCATAAACAGACAATAAGTGGGATGCGTTGTTTAGAGGAGTAATGGACTTGGCATGGCATGAAGAATAATTGCGAGAAAGACGATTAGCAGTCCGATGGATTAAAATGGGTTACATTCAAGGTTTAGTAGGAGCAAGGTCTGTTGGGGGATTCAGGGAAAGTCGACAAATGAGTTTTATTGTAGATTATTATATAAGAATGGTGAGTGGAAATTCAAAGAGGTGGATAATCGAGTATTTATAAGTAACGGCGACGAAGGTGTGTTCGCTACCATCGGGAATCTGGAAATCTAGGATGAAAGGTAGTCATACACATAGGTGAAAGGTGAATATTGAGGATTGAAAAGGTTAAAATAGTAATTGTTAAAGGAGGAAGATGTGTTACGAGAATGTTTTGGAATCTGTTAAGACTTCAACTTGTTCCAGATTATGCGGTGAAGGTCATGCGGAGAGGTGGATGCAATTATATCGGCATTAATGCCCTGGATTTCATCGAAGTTTCAAGGTTAAGCGTACTAAGGTGAGAGAAATATTAGGATGGGTGACCCCCCCCCCCCCCCCTCCCGGGAAGTGTACTAGAAGTCCTATAGATTTAGACATAAGAGACAAATGAGAAGCTAGAGTAGCCTAAGGGAAATTAGAGTATATGGAATGGTTGAAAACCCTAAGAGGTCACGTAGGACGAGGCAGACTAGACCGGTGACGAGAAAGAAAGTGCATCACAGCTCTGGAATTAGGATGAGTTTGAATAGCGCTTGGAAATATTTTGTAGGCAAGATAGTAGTAATTATATGTTATAGCCCGCATTTTACACGTTTGGATATTTCGACATCGTCGTGATAAGTTAAGGCAAGACCATTCTTTTAAAAATATTCTAACGTACAAGTTCTTAAGGATATTAATCATGAGTATTATTGGTATGGAAATGTTGAAGAAGTCCAAGGGAAAAAAGAGAGATTCGCAAAATGACCAATGGAAATAATGTGGAAGAATAGGGGCAAAATGGTAATTTTACAAAAGTCCAGGAAGATTCATGAAGGGGCCATGTTGGCCGTGCACTATATGCTCTTATTTTAATTAATGGGGGCTATTTGTAAATTATAAAAATACAATATGGACCCAAGCTTGTTTAAGAAGACATTAGTCTTCTTTTAATTTCAAGAAATTTCTAGAGAGGGGCATGTGCCCCTCACATGCATTTATATATATATATATATATATATGAGTCTACTCTCCATTTAAGACAAAGAAAACAAGAACAAAAAAAAAAGGATGAAGAGAGGGAAAGATGAAGGTTTCGGCCATGGCCAAAGAAAATTAGGCCATGGAAATTGTATTCCAAAAATTTATTTCTTTATGCATTCCTACTAATTTTAAGGCTCTCTTTAACATGGTCTAGTTGTTGAAGCAAAAATATTCCTCTTTGTTGCAAGTTGGCAACCTTGGCTAAGTTGAAGAATTGAAGAGAAAAGGTAAGAATTCAACCTTCTTATATGTATTATGGATGGTTGTGCATGTTGTGATATGTAGAAATGAATTGAACTCATGAAATATGTATGTATGTGGTATAGCTGAATGGGTGATGTGTGTGGAAAACAATGGATTGAATTCATGTAGTAGTTTGATTGTTGTTGTGTGTAGAGTGGAGAATTGGATGAAATATATGGAAGTATGTGTGTTTGAGTATGGTCGTGCATGGTATGTGTGTGAATAACAATGTGTATGTAGAGTTGTGTTGGGGTGATGAATTAGTTTGTATTCAACATGCTTGTGTGTTGTAGTAACGTGTGGAAAATGGATGAAAATCATGGAATTTGTGTGTTGAAGGGCTGGCCGAAAATGGACTGTTTTGCATGTCCAAGAATGAACTAATTTTATTTAGTATGTTTGGGTTGTTGTGTTGTGGATTATGTGATATAAATGAGAGTTTAATGATCCAAGTTGGTGTCGTAATTGTTGCGGGCTGTTTTTTGAAGCCAATTTGAATCAAATGTAGTTTCTTGTAATTATGATAATAATGTTGTTAAAGTGTGGTTTGTTGGTGTAGTTTGTGAAGTTTGAAGAAAGAAATGTGTTGTGATGGTTCCTATGGAGGTTGGAAGATTTCGGGTTCCATGGTGCATTGTTGGGTTGTTTGAATATTTTGTGATTTGTCCGAGGCGTTCTTGAATCTTGTTTAAATAGTTTGGATTAGTACTTGAATGCATGAAGATGGATGTTGGTTTGATTGCATGTGGTTGATTTGAATGAAAGTGGAATGCCGTCGAATTGTATAGAAAAGAGTCACTAATGTTAGAATGTGTTTTGAACCTCTTATTGATGTTGTAGCTTGGTTGTTGGTTGGGTTGTTGTTGAGTTGGGCCGAGCCATATTCTCGGGGTTGGTATATTTACAGGGGAGATGCTGCCGAAATTCCGGCAGAATATAAGTGAATGTGTTTGAAAGATTAAAGCAAGTATATGATAATGGAACTAATGAAGGGATGAACTTTCTTGCATGTAGACAAACAAGTGGGATGCACAAGTGTAACTAGTTGGTCGCAGCACAGGTATGTAAGGCTTACCCTTTCTTTCTTTGGCATGTCCTAGAGCCAAGTAAGGTATAATGTGATATGCCGCCTTGGGGTAACTCTGTTCTGTGATTCTGAGTCTGATTATGATTCTAATTCACTTCTTGACCTGAGTTTGTGATTCTAGTTCATCCCTTGATATAAGTATTTGATATAAGTATTTGATATAAGTATTTTGATATAAGTATTTTGGCACAAGTATTCTGATATACGTATTTTGATATAAGTATTCTGATATAAGTATTTTGATATAAGTGTCTTGATATAAGCATTTTGATATCAGTCTTCTGATATAAGTGTTTCGATATGAGTATTTTGATATAAGTATTCTGATGTAAGTATGCTGATATAAGTATTCCGATATGAGTATCCTGATATGAGAATTCCGAAATCAGTATCCTGATATGAGCATTCTGATACGTTTATTCTGGTTCGAGAACTTCTGTAAGATTTAATGTCCCTAACTTCCGTATACGATCTCGGATTGCTCTGAAATGTTCGAAGAGGTTTCTGTATCAAGACGTCCATAATTTTCTTATACGTAAGTATGGTTCCAAAATCTCTATTTGATCTGATTCGTAAGGACATCCGAAGGTGCCTGATATGACTATGACTCTGATTCTCCGAAAAAGACTTCTGAAACGCTTATAAAGCGCTCTGTACTTCAAACGCTCGTAACTTCCTCATACTACGCCGGATTGACTCGAAATCTGTTCCGAGCCTCCAGGTATCGGTAAGTACACTGGTCTGTTGAGTTTTGATGTCTATGCATGTGGTTTCTCACGACTCTGCTCGTGCATGACTCAATGTATCTTTTACTGCGACCCGGGCCAGGTTCTTTTATGTCCTCGTGTGTCCGCTACGATATGATTCACTGCGTCCCGGGCCAGGTTCTGTTATCGTGCGCATTCCCCTGCATTGTTCACCGCGTCCCTCATAGGCGGGCCGGGCTCTGTTATATGGTATGATGATATAATGATATGGGGTGGTGGCCAGGATGGCATATGATCTGTCTGTTCACCGCGTCCCGTACTAGAGGGTCGGGCTCTGTTACCGCACCCCTCACTGGAGGGTCGGGTTCTGATATATGCATATATGATACATGAATTTGATATATGATGATTCTGTTTACCGCGTCCCTTATCACAGGGCAAGGTTCTGTTATACGCAATGTGACATACGAATCTGAGTATTCCGTCCGATATATGATATCATCTGAGTATTCTGTATGTTCTGCATTCCGTCAGATATATGACATAATCTGTACGTTCTGTATTCCGTCCGATATATGACATCATTGAGTAATCTGTACGTTCTCTATACCGTCCGATATATGATATCATCTGAGTATTCAGTATGTTCTGTACTCCGTCTGACGTATGACCTTATCTGTGCGTTCTGTACGTGCCACACTCCTTCTGACATCTGGTATCGGTATGTGCGATCTGTGTCTGGAAAGTATGTATGTCGGGATTCTGTATGCTCTGTATGATTTTGTTATGCTCTGTATGATTTGTACGGTCTGTATGATCTATATTGGTCGGTATGGTCTGTGTCGGTCTGTATGGTCGGTATTGGTCTGCATGATCTGTGTCTGAGAAGTAAGTAAGTCGGCTCTCACCCTTGGTACCGTTTGTTTCGATTATGGTTTTGCTTCTGTATTCTATGTCTTACATACTCAGTACATATTCCGTACTGACCCCCGGTTCTTTGGGGGCTGCGTTTCATGCCGCGCAAGTACTCCCAGACGAGACAAGGACGCTATAAAAGATATTTCAGCAGTGGTGGCGAACTCCATTTGCTCCTGGAGGACTGCCAAGTCAGTGTATGGTATATGTGTTATGGTTTCAGTATGGTGTTAGAGACTTTGCAGACAGCGTCGTGGTTATAGTATGTCAGTCTGTAAGCGGCTCCGTCAGCCGATATGTCGGTCTGTGTTATGCATTGAATTTTGTATGACTATAGATTTGTTCGCTTGGAAGCTTCGAGAAAGAACATTTCTGAAAGAAAGAAAAAAAAATTACTATGTATTTTATCTGATTTGATTTAAAAGTTTGACGTAACTTTATGTGCAGCAAGAGTCTGAGGGTTCGCTCGGCCCTAAGTAAGGGTCGGGTGCCCATCACACCCTAGTAAGGTCGGGGTGTCACATTATATATATATTTATATATATATATATATATATATATATATATATATATATGAATGTGTATGATATCCCATATGTGATTGTATCAACGGGTATGGGTACCCCAGCAACCGGCGTAGTGGTATATTGAAGGCATTGGTCGAACAGGGTGATAAAGTTCAAGTAACAAAAGAACATTACCAGGTAGGCTGATGTTTTCATCATCACAGGCGAGAACTGCAAAGTCCTAAGGTAATGACATCTGGAAAAAGGGGAAAGTGAGTATGTGAAAGGGATAAATGTGTAGTCATATTGACACGGTTGCCTCGGACATGGAGAAGCTCTCCAAAAAGATGAATTAAGAATAGAACGGATTTGCATGTTTAAAGGAATATTTCACGAACTTCAGAGCCAATACAGCAAATAACAAGAGAAGAAAGGTGCTCGAGGAGGAAGAAACCCAAGGAAGGTTAAGGATGAAAGTAGGAAAGGTATACTAATGGGTTGGTCGAAGGAAGAGGAGAGCATTTAGGCGTGGAGTAACTGGAATTCTTTAACCATGAGAGTAAGAAGGACACTTTAACGAATTAGCGGTAGGAAATCGATCAATCACCGAGATAAGAATGAGGATAATGGTGACCCATGTGATTAGAAAACTAATGGCATGGAGTAAGAATTCACTTGAAGACCGAGAGATTTGATCATAGATGAAACGAATGAAATATAAGGAACGTGCATGGGAGACCGCTCGGCCGTAGTAGCATAAAGATAGATAAAGGTTCGATGAACGAGGATAGAAATAAAGGTTCGATGAACGAGGACAGAAAGAGTGTAAGCTAGAAGAATTCCATGTTAAGACCAAGAAGTAGTGGGACATTCGGAAAAATTGGATGCGCAACTGCGACATAAACGCATAGTTAAGGACGAGTATGAGCAAGTGAGCTAAACGAGCGAAAGGACTAGTCGTGGATGGAAGGGTATGGAAATGTTGACAAAATGATGATATAGACATAAATTGAAGGAGAACTCAAGATAAGAAGAATTCTAGATATGTTATAAGCAAAGTCTGGAATATAAAAACAAGGAGTAAGGTATAATCGAAGACTTCATAAAGGACGTGGTGAATCTCGGTGTCCCCATTAACTTGTAGGTCCGGAGAACCGCTAGTCACAAAAGATAGAGGTATGGAAAGACGAAAAAGAAGGCATCGGAATTGGATACCCTTATAAGTATTCTAGTTAAATACAATAGTGTAAGTAGCAAGAAGATAGACAGGGCAGACCATACGATGACGGAACCCCGGCCTTAAGAAGATAGTGAAGGGCGGTAGATAATTATCGAAGACGCGGGTACTCGAAGACTATTGGCTTATAAGGATCTCCTTAATAAGGGGGGGGGGGGGGGAGAACATATTATATTAGACTTAAAAGGAATCACGACATTTTCAAGCTCCAGAAGAGGAGATTTATTAGCTCGGGGCCGGAGTTCAAAACATATCGGCATATCAGGAGGATACCTGAAAGAAGTAGAAACGAATTGACAATAAGAGTACCATGAGGCAGACATAAGGAGAAGGTATGGAAGACACCTTAAGAGAATGCTTCATGCCGACATGAACTATGATATGTTTAGACCATGATTTGAATCCCTCATATCGGGCAAATTTGCGTCGTACCTAAGTACGCAGCGACATGTCTTAAAGGGTAATGAAAAGAGCAAGAAAGGTCTTTAAGCTAAATTCACAAAGGGTGATAGAGAGGATGATGAACCTGAAGGACACTAGGGATGACGACAAAAGGAAATTTTGCACCAAACAGAATAGCAATTGTAATAAAAGGAACAACGACTGGTAGTTTGGAAAATTTCAAAGGAAAAAAAGAACGCTGCTCCTACAAATGAAAATAAAAGATTTCACCGGATATTAGAAAAATAGTTCATGGACCACTAATTATACTGAATATGAGAGCATATGCTATGGAATTATATGAACCGTCAACATGAAACTATGCCCAATTATAATTGTAAGAAGTCCACACCGGAGAGCCAACAAGGAATAACGACTGACGAAACGATCGCCAATACAAGGAAATTAAAGACAAGTATACTTGTGTCGAGGGATGTGAGGGAAGGAAGTAAAGAAAAAGTTGTAGCAAGAGCTCAAAGATGTTGCGAGCTAAGAAACTAATTGAACTCGGATCATAAGTTGCCATGAGTGTAACTGGACTGCGAAGGATAATATGGCGAAGAAACATTACGTATATACGTTTTTGGATATTGATATAATTGGCCTTGGAAAGGAACATAACCATTATGCTCATTAGCGACAAATTCATGGTTGGATAAATATTTAGAATGAAAGATTAAAAGGGATAGTGACAAAGACGTAAAGGAACAGGGAGTCGAACTAATAAACTACAGGGAGTCGATGCGGTGTACGTAAAAGATTAACGGGTATAAAAAGGATAGCCCGAGATGGTACCGAAGACATAAACACAAAGAGTATGCCCTATATAGGCAAGGTAATTTCCCACTAGCGAGGAAACAAGGAGCGAGAAAAAGAGAATACTTAAAGGCCGATGAATATTTATAGCATGGTAAGCAAGACTACAATACTGTAGGCAAAACGAGAGCGAGGTGCTAGTTAATTTCCGACCATGTACATGAGGACAAAGAAGTGGAAGAAACTGACTGGAAGCAATGAAAGAGTTAAGGAAGGATGTTACACCTTGGAAAACTTCGCTTTATCAAGACTGTGGACGGCTTAGTATGAGTTCAAGGGAAAGCAGAGTTATATCAGGATTAGGGATGAAGATTATGATACCTGAGCATAAGAACATATATATGACATTTCAAGATCATTTCAAGAAGGATTGGGGACCAGGTAAGTCTTATTACCGCATTCCACCCGCAGTCTGACGGACAGGCTGAGCGTACTATTCAGACGCTAGAAGATATGCTGCGGGCCTGTGTTACTGACTTCAAGGGTAGCTGGGATGATCATTTACCACTTATTGAGTTTTCTTATAACAATAGTTACCATTCTAGCATCCAGATGGCACCGTATGAGGCCTTGTATGGCAGGAAGTGCAGGTCACCAATCGGTTAGTCCGATGTTGGCGAAACTAAGTTAATCGGCCCATATATAATTCAGCAGGTAGTTGATAAAGTGAAACTCATTTAGGAACGGTTACTGGCAGCACAGAGTCGACGAAAATCATATGGCGATAATCGACGTCGACACTTAGAGTTCCAGGTTGGCGATTGGGTATTTCTTAAAGTGTCACCCATGAAGGGTACAATGAGATTCGGCAGGAAGGGAAAGCTCAGTCTAAGGAATATTGGACCTTATCAAATTTCCATGGGGTTGGCAAGGTCGCCTATGAATTAGAGTTACCACCGGATTTAGAAGCAGTGCATCAAGTCTTCCACGTGTCCATGCTTCGTAAATATATTGTGGACCCTTCCAGATTATTTCCCATAGACGATATCCAGGTGACAGAGGAGCTATCCTACGAGGAACAGCCTGTAGCTATACTGGATCGTCAGGTAAAAAGGTTACGTACCAAAAACATGACTTCTATTAAGGTATCGTGACAAAATAATAACAGAGAGGAGATGACCTAGGAAGCCGAGGATGAGGTGAAGAAGAAGTATCCCTATTTATTTCGTATGCCTACAAGTAATCTAAATTTCTAAGGCAGTTATGTTGATTGATGAATGAACTGTATGTGATAGCTATAAAAGAGATCCCCCCCCCCCCCCCCCCGAAGTATTATAAGACCCCATGAGACAAGTTCAACATTCGAGGACGAATGTTCTAAAGGGGGGGGGGGGGGGGGGGGGGAGGATGTTATATCCCGTATTTTGGCACATTCGGATGTTTCAAGATAATCGTGATAAGTTAAGGGCAAGGCTATTATTTTCCTTCCGATTTTATTTTATTACACAAGTTGTTTATTAATGGTATGGAAATATTGAGAAAGGCTAGGGGTAAAAAGGGGGAAAAAATCAAGAAGGTTCATGACAATAGCCACCATGGCCGTGTGGCTCAAGTGGGACCCACCCATGGCTTGGCCAATTAACTCAAGCCATGAGTGGGGGCATGTGTCCACCTTTTTATTTGTTGGGGCTAATTATATATATGGACAAGTGCTTACATAGCAAGACATGTTCATCTTAATAATTCAAGAAGCTTGGAGAAGGAAAAAAAAAAAAGAACCATTCGGCCATGGCTAGCCAAAATTTGGTGCCATAAAAAAAATATATATTCTTCTAGCATTTCAACCAATTGGAAGGCCCTTATTAACGTGGAGTAGTTGTTGGAGCAAGCAAAGCATTCATTTGTGCAATTTGCAAGCCCTAGCCAAGTTGAGAAGTTAAAGGGTAAAGGTAAGAATTAATCTCCTTTCCTATGTGTTAGGGATGGTTTGTGAGTATTATAGTATGTAGAAATGGATGAAATTCATGAAATATATGTGTGTTGATTGTGGCCGAATAGGAGCTATGTTGGTAAGATGTGATGAATTGATTTTATTTAGTATTTATGGTTGTTGTTGTTGTTATGGATTCCATGATGAAAATGAAGGTTTGATGGCTTGAAATGAAGTTGTAATCGTTGTGGATTGTTGTAGGAGTTAATGTGACGCTAGCATGGTTTCTTATATTTGTATGAATGATGTTGTTAATGTGTGGTTGTTGGTATAATTCATGAGCTTGGAGGCGAGGGATGTTGTTACATCCGACATTTTCGCTTATTCGAAAAATTCAAGATAAATGGACTTGTGATGAATAAGGCCACAATTGGACATTTCTTGGTATGAATGTGTAGGTTATGAATACAATGGTGTGGAATTACGAAAGGAGGCCAAGGGAAAAATTGGAATTTTGGAAATTTGTCCCATGAATTTCAATAATTAGCCAACAATTTTGGGCTCAAAAATTAAGTGAAGTGAGGCCCAACTTTAAGGGGCCCAACCGGCCACAACTCACCCAAGCCCATGGATTAATTAAATTCCATGGGAAATTATTTTATATATGGATAAGTATAAAGAAGGTTCAAGATAAGTCAAGAAGACAAAACAAAAAGAAATCAAGAACAAAGAGAGAGAGAGAATTCGGGTGAGAGAAAGAAAAAGAAAGAAAAGAAGGAAAAAATTATTGGAGCCAAATCTTGATTCAAAAAAATTCTTTTGTTGTGAGATTAGTACTAAGCTCAAAGTCCTCTACAAGTTGATATAAGTATTGTGGCAAGAAAGCAATTTTATCCTCCAAGTGAAGAACTTGAAGAAAGGTAAGGATTTCATGCTTTTGTTATGTTATAAAAGGTATATGTATGTTGTAGTATGTGTGAATGAATGAAAAATATGGAAATTTTGTGTGTTGGAACTAAGTAGGTGTTGGCCGTGGGTATGCATGTGTATTGCATGGTTTGGTGACTTGAATTCATGTTAGAATCTAGTATGTTATGGTAAAAATTGTATTAGAAATGAAAGTGGGATGAATTAATGGAAGTTGGAGGATATTGCATGTTGGCCGTGTGGTGCTTATGTGAAAGTGGATGGGTTGAATTGATTTAATGCAATACTTGTGTTGTTATGACTTTGTGGAGTAGATGGAAGGATAATGGTTAAGCTAAAACGAAGAATTTGTTGGTTAAGTTGTTGTCGGAAAGTATGTCGCTTTAGCGTGATTTCTTGAAATTATGATTTATGATAATGAACTTGGAATATGAAAATGTGTTTATGAACTTGTATGTTGAAAGTTAGGAAAAGATTGGAAAAGTAGTGACTTAATGGAAAGTTTGAATGTTTGTGTATCTTATGAATATTATGTGAAAATGGTATGGATGCCTCCGGTGTATGTCGTAATGATTTTGATGGATAATGGATATGAAAATAATAAGTTTGGTTTGGAAATGCAAGTTTGAAACGAAAAATGTTTCGTTATGTCGAAAGATGGCTAATGATGCCTTAGTGTATGTTTAATGTCCATTGATGTTTTGATGTCATTCCTGGGTTGTTGTGTTGATGAATTGAGCCGAGCTAAGTCTCGGGGATGTCGTATATACAGAAGAAATGCTGCCGAAATTTCGGTAGGCAAGTATGTGTAAAGTTGGAATATGGAAAGAATGAAACTAACAAATGGTAAACTTGACCATTTCCAGATTTTGGACGAAATTTGGGTTGACGCCAAGCGAGCGTAAGGCGCTATCGAGGTATGTGAAGCATTCCCCTATGTTCCTAGGCATGTTATGGATGTGGTAGGCTCGGCGGCGAGCCTTAAGTACGACTCCGTTCCCCGGAATTCGAGACGGAAAACCGCTCCAATTCCTTCAATTCAATTGAAGCTATTTTCTTACAAATTGCCTTTAAAGTGAATTTTTGTACAAAACGTCCCTAAACGGAGTCGGAACACTTCCAAACGACTATGGATGTCCTCATAAGGTCTATTATCAATAATCTACGTATGTAGCCTCGAGTTGGTCCGAGGCGGGCCCACAAGGCCCGATACTTTCTGTAAAATTTTAAATACTTCCGTTTTGGTCCGATTTTCTCTAAAAACTTCTGGACTATTATTTTGTGTATGATATGGCTATTTTTGTGTAATTTATAAAAAATGATTTCTGAACATCTGAGAATCCGATTCTGATAATAATCTGTCGTGCCTTCCCAACTAGGATATAGGCGCGTATTATGCATACTATCTGGATATTCTGATTTTGACTCGCCATTTGGCACCCTTCAGGTTGATCGAGTCTGTATGTTGAGTCTGTATGTAAGTAGTTTCTCATTTATCGGTTCGTGTCTGTCTCAATGCATTCTTTCACTGCGACCCGGGTCAGGTTCTGTTATCGTGCATATTTCTCTGCATTGTTCACCGCGTCCCTCGGCGTACGGGCCGGGATCTGTATGTCTGTATGATATTATGATTTGTGTATGGGGATGGCGGCCAGGATGGCATATGATCTGATCTGATTCTGTCTGTCCACAGCGTCCCGTACTAAGAGGGCCGGGTTCTGTTACCGCGCCCCCAGACAGGGCCGGGATCTGTATGAATGTATGCATGTGCCATCTATATTTATATAAGCACATGCCTCTGTATGATTCTGTATGACTCTGTACTACTTTGCATGCATAATTCTGTCCGACATACTTCTGTCTGTCCGTCTGAATTACGACTATGTCTGTATGTCCGTATGGATTCTGATTCTGCTCATCTGTCCGTATTATGATTCCATCTGTCTGTCCGAACCATGATTCTGTTTATCTGTAAAGAACACGATTCTGTATGTCTGTCTGGATCATGACTCTGTCCGTCAGTCTGATTTATGGTTCTGTTCGTTATATTTCTGTGACTCCGGTTCGGACTATGTTTATATCTGTTATGTTCTGCTTTACATACTCGGTACATTTTTCGTACTGACCCCCGTTCTTCGGGGGCTGCGCTACATGCCCGCAGGTACCGACGCACCAGGTGATACGCCGCCAGCGTAGGTTTCTGATTCAGCTGTTTTGAAGAGCTCCTTTGACCCGGAGCGTATATTTTTGGTATATATCTCCTGTCTTCTGTATACTCTGTATGTATGGATATTCTGGGTACGGCGGGGCCCTGTCCCGTCATATGATTCTGTATGTCTGTAGAGGCCTGTAGATAGATGTGTGGGTTACGGGTTTCGTCTGTATGTTAGCCTTATCGGCTTATCTGTAAATGTATGTATGTTCAGGTATATATATATATATGTTTGCGCGCGTGCCGTATTTGTATCGGCCTACTTTTGTAACTTCTGTTTTAAAAAAAAAAAAATCCGTATGATTCGAAATTCGGTCGGGTAGGTACGTACGGGCACCCAGTTAGGGTACCAGTCGCGGCCCACGGGGTTGGGTCGTGACAGATGTGTTGTTGTTGTTCTTATTGAGCTTGGAAGATTGTAAGTTGGGTTGTTGTGGTTAATTGGAATGTAAACGAAATGCCGTCAAATTATGTAGAAAGGGTTGCTAATGTTAGAATGCATTTTGAATTCATTGTTGAAGTTGTTAATGTAGTTAATTGGTATTGTTGTTGATGATTTGGCTGAGTTGAATTTTCGGGGTTGGTTGAATTTATAGGGGAGATGCTGCCCAAATTTCCGTATGTGGATTGCTAGCTTAGAACCGGGTTCCTAAATACCTATAGCTAATATTTGATATCTTTTGACGTTGTTGTAGATCTTGGGAAAGCCGAGACTTAAGTTCGGATTAGCCTAGGAAGCGGACAAGGTATGTAAGGCTTACCCTTTCTTTCTTTTGGCATGTCCTAGAGCCAAGTAAGGTATGACACGCATCTTGGGGTAACTCTATTCTTTAATTCCGAGCTTGTTTACGATTCTTATTCACTCCTTGGCATGAGCATACTTGGTATAGTCGAGTCTATAGTATGATTGAGTAACGAGCAAAGCATAATGAGTCCCTGTTCCTAAAAGGGTCCTATAAGGATTAATGTCCCTAACTTACATAGGCAGTCTCGGATTGCTCTGAAACGTTCATAGACATTTCTGTAATTAATAACGACCATAACTTTCTTATGCTAACTCGGATTGACTCGAAACGTGTTTATGATCCTTCAAGTGTCGATTATTGTACTTACCTATCGAGTCTTAAAAATTGATTTATATGCATATAGTTTCTCACTACTCTGCTCGTGTATGCCTCAATATATCTTTCACTGAGTCCCGGGCCAGGACACGTTCTAGTGCGTACTCCACTGCATTGTTCACCGAGTCCCTCAATAGAGGGCCGGGACACGTTATATGTATATACACTCTGGAGTATGATGTGTTTTGGCGTTATGATGTGTTATGGCGCCAATGACAGGGTGGCGACCATGTTCTGTTCACCGAGTCCCATAATGGGCCGGATATGACATATGACATTGACATGCATGATTTGTGTTTTAAAAGTAAGCGTTTTGATATTCTGAATAATGTACTTACTTTTTATATTTCTTATTCCGATTATGGCTCTGTTTACTGTACTTCATGCTTTACATACTCAGTACATATTCCGTACTGACCCCCGCTCTTCGGGGGCTGCGTTTCATGCCATGCAGGTGTATACAGATGAGTAGAAGACATTGCTAGGAGATGTACCAGCTGGATTGGCGAGCTCCATTTCCTTCCGGAGTGTTGCCGAGTCAGAGTATCCATGTTACGGAATCTTGATTGATGTTAGAGACTTTGCAGACAGAGTCACGTGTATAGGATGTCAGTCTTGTAAGCGGCTCTGCAAGCCGACGTACCATTATGCTTTATGCTACAAATTCCATATGATTACAGATTTTACATGACTTGAGAACGACGAAAAGAATGGTTTTGACAAATTTCTATTATGCATTTCATTTCACAACTTAAGAGTCCAGTGAGGTTATGAACATAACGAGAGTTAAAGGGGTTCGCTCGGCTCTGAGTATGGGATCGGGTACCCATCATGCCCTATCAATGTTAGGGTGTGACAAAATGACTGGCATAACCCCAGAATTGGCTATGATAGGTCCTCTGTTCTGAGTTCTCTCTTGATAACCTTTGTGATCTTTCCTCGCTAGGAGTATACCCTAGACCGAAGCGGTAAATTTCTTTCAGGATAGGCACAGGCTCTGTTATCTCTTTAAGGTCCCTTCCTAGGCCTTTTCTCGTTTCAAAACCATTTCTCAGCATGGTGGAGGCAATCATTCTGCAGACTACCAGTATTGGTCTGTCGATCTCCCCTTTTGAGTGGGTAGCCCCAACGTATTCCACCACGTGGAAGTTTGATCTGTTGGGACTCTCTTCGATTGCTGGTATAATGTTGTAAGGATGCTTCTGGGTATCCTTCTCAGCTTCAACCACAATTTTCCTGCCCTGCCATTCAAATTTTATGGCTTTGTGCAGACTTGATGGTACTGCACCAGCGGAATGGATCTAGGGTCTTCCCAAGAGCATGTTGTAATTGGCAATGATCACCATGACCTGGAATTCTGCTGTGAAGGATGCAGGTCCGACATTGATTTGTAAGTCTATCTGCCCCAAGGAATCACTTAGGGATCCATCAAATCTCCTGACATTCGTCCTGCTCTGGCGAATTTCACCTATGTCACAGCCAAGCTGTGTTAATGTGGTTACGGGGCAAATGTTGAGGCCCGACCCATTATCCACAAGTACTCTTTCTACTGCCTTGTCACAGCATTCTAGGGTGATATGAAGGGATCTGCTGTGAGAGGTCCTCTCGACTAGCAATTCTTCTTTGGAGAAATAAGTTTTATGTTCTCTAATGATATAGGCTACTAGTCCAGCTAAAGAAGAAATAAGTTTTATGTTCTCTAATGATATGGGCTACTAGTCCGACTAAATCTTCACTACTTGTACCAACCGGTACATGTGCGTCATCCAATACCTTCATGAGGACATGCCTATGTGATGGTGAGCTAGCCAACAATGATAGCATCGAGATTTGCGCAGGCATCTTCTTTAGGTGTTTAACAATGGAATAATCTTTTGGTTGCGTGCATCGCCAAAAATCATCGGCTTCTCCTTCGGTTATTTTCCTTTTCTGGGTATTCTCCTTCCTCGTGGTGTTCTAGGCTAATTCTTCAGCAGTGTAGCATCTTCCTAAATGAGTCATATCTTGAGTCATAGCTGCCTTCATAGTGATTGGCTTTTTGGGGTTAGGCAAAAACTATTGTGCCACCTGGGCTATCATGGGTGCTAGAACCGAAGTCCTGAACATTGGTATAGCCTTGGAAACTCCTCGACTGGGGATCAAGACTTTGAATTTGGGACGTTCCTAGAGTTTGAGGGAAGCAACCGTCTGTTCAAAAGACTCAGTCATTTTTGGAGACAACGCTCTGCAAGCTTCTCAATCTTTGTCTCTCTCTATCATGTGGACCCCACTGTTTCCATGATTTGGCTGTGGGTTTGTGTTTACTTTGGGAGCCGCAGTTTGCAGGATGATTTCTCTTTTTTGGATCAGATCCTGGATTTTGTGTTTCAGGTTTATGCAATCCTCAGGGTTGTGCCTATTCCCTCCTGAAGGGTAGGTACAAGTCTGATCGCCCCTGTAGAATCAGCTTCCAGGTTGTGCTGGTTTTGGTGGGGCTTTCTAAATCAATCCTGTAATTAGTAGTTTCTCAAAGAGTTGAGCCCTCAGTTAGAAGAGCATCGTGAATTCTCTTAATGGCCTTTTCTCAAAAGCTGGACGTAGAGCATTATATGCTGGGGTTGGTGGTTGATTTTGATAATTTTGGGCTGGCGGTGGGTTTTTTTGCGGTTGGCGGTAGTTTTGATGGGGCTGTGGTTGGTATGTTTGTTGTGGTGGTGGTTGATAAACAAGAGCGGACACTGGGTGGAGTCATGTATGCTGGTACAGTAGTGGTGAAGGCTGGCTGTGCGTAATATACGAGTGCTGGGATTTATGGAAGGGCAGAGTAATTCATGTGGGGTGGAGTTCGGTGAGAAGCTGGTGGTTCTTTTAAGTTTTTGTTCGGAATGTGGGATATGCTCGTCACGTCCTCTTTCTTTTTGCGGAAGACTCCCACAGCGGCCCGTTCAGGTGTTTTGTTGAAGATACTGACGATCTTTTCAGATTTGAGACCATCTTCTATAGCCTCTCCCATTTTTACCAACTCAAAGAATGGCCTCCCGGCCATGGACAACATCCTATCATAGCAATCCAGCTGTTGCGACTTAATGAACACAGAGACTAGCTCTCCTTTTCACATTGGTGGTTGCACATGGGCTGCTTCGGCCCTCCATCTGCTGGTGAATTCTTTATAATTGTCTGTTGACTTTTGCTTGACCTTTACGAGGTAGTAGCGGTCCGGCATGGTCTCGATATTGAAACGAAATCTCTCCATGAAGGATATTTCTAGGTCTTCCCAAAGGAGCCACTGGCGCATGTCTTGTATGGCGAACCACTCGGCTGCCTCACCGGTCAGCCTACGACTGAATAGTCACATGATTAAGGGTTCATTTTTCTTTAACTCCAACCAACTGGTCGCAGTATGAATGGAGGAGTGCTTTGGGATTCATTGTCCCGTTGAACATTTCAAATTTTGGTATTTTGAACCCTTCTGGCATATCAAAATCTGGGTGCATGCACAAGTCGTCATACCTTAGGTCTGTGGCCTTTCTTGCGGACCTGTTGGATTTTTCCAGTAACTCCTCCATCTTTCTCACGTTAGTCTTGTTCAGCTCTCTAAGTCCTTTCGATTTCCTCATAATGATCCAACTCCTTGTGTCCCGGGGGAGATTCGTTCGGGATGTTAGAAGTGAAGAAGGACACCTAGTGAGTGGGGTGATAAAACGGGATAGTGCTGGTTGTTTTATCCAGTGGGGCCGGTGCGTGTGCTTGGCTTTTCGGATTGAAGAATACCGCAGAGGGACTTGGTACGAGGGGATTGAGTGAGTGGTTCCTGGAACTTGGGCGTTCTTAACTGGTGGTGGGTTAAAGTAAGAGGAGCCAATATGGTTTGGATTTGAGGTGTTTAGTGGAGGGGATTTGAGGTGTGCTTCGTGATGGGTAAATAGGAAAGTGGTCGGGCAATGGAAAGCTCAATGAGGGTAAGGGAGGAGGGGTCCTCCTGCCTTCGGTGGAGGCATTCTTTTCCACTTCGGCCGCCTCCCTTCTGGATACCTTTTCTTGTAGAGTGGCGACGGTAGTTAACAATGTTGCAATCATATCCTCCTGGGATGCTACTATTACACCTCAGAAAACCCGGATGTGTTTCTTTGTGGATAGGCTAGTGTGGGCTTAGGATGATTATGAAATCCTTATGATATTAAGGGAAGTATTAGATAGCTTAAGGTGCATACGATGAGATTTCGCATCATACGAACATGTGAAGCTTAGTTTGTTGAAGGAAGTGAAACGTAAGTCGTGTTCGGCAGGTTTCCGCTATAATTGAGCTAAAATTTATTTAGAAATATCTTAAGGGGCTGTTATAGGGCCTATTATATGGTTAATGAAGTGTTATATAAGTGCCAAGAAGGTTCCACGAAGATTGGAAGTCAAACGAGTCGACGAGAATGGAATTAGGAAAATTCCCAGTTGTACGGCCATTTGTACTGACCGTATAAATTATACAGCCCATATAATGGTCTGTAGATTTGTTCCAGAGTAGGGTGTAACCTGGGAAGATTATACGGTATAATTATACGGACGGTATAAATTATACGGCCAGTATAATTGGGCGTATAATCGGGTCGGGTCAGATTTTCTTTTTATATACAAGGTCGACCCTTGCTCATTTTTCATTTCCCACATTTCTTCCAAGCTCTCCAAGGCTCCAAAACCCTCTTCCCAACATATTTCACTCAAACCCAAGAGATTACAAAAATCAAATAGCAAGAATCAAAGTGCTCATGTGTTAGAAGGCTTCCTAGGGTTGGTAGATTTCATGAAATACTTGGGCATTGTAGCTAGGGGTTTTGCACAAGTTGATAGCTGCTCCAAAGAAGGTTAGTTTCCATGCTTATTTCATGTCATTGAGAATGCTTGGGTGTAGCCAAACTTGGGGAGAAGAAAGGAGTAGAGAATGAAGTCTAAATGTAGCTTTTATGCTGTTGTGAGTAGTAAGCTAACTTGAGTCATGATTCTTAGTATGATATGGATATAGTCTTGTTATGGAAGGTAATAATGGTGATGAGGAAGCGTTGTATGAAAATGTGCAATAGTTGGTATGAAGTTGCTAGTATGAGTTGGATATGAGAGTGAATATTGAAGGCTTAATGTAATGTGATTACTTCATTATGATATTATGGATGTTATTGTGGATGTTTGGGAGTTGTATTGTAGTATAGTGGAAGTCGCTGGAATAGGGGAAATGCTGCCCAATTTTTGTTAAATCATGAATTATTCTAGCAGGTTTAAGAGTATCATTAAGGATTAACTATGGTATGAATCCTTCTAAATGTAGATTATTCAAGCTTCGACGGTGAACGTTAAATAGTTAAGAAGGCAAAGAGGTATGTAAGGCTAACCCTTCTTTCATTAAGGCATAGTTCCTTTGCTATATATCCTTTCATGAGTTCCATAATGTTTTCCAAATGATTCTATCTCTAAGATTACCAGAGCTCATGATTCTCGATACTTTCACGTTACTAGTGCCTCCCTTGTATGATAGTTGATCCTCTAAGGATAGACGTAACTAAAACGATGACAGTAATGATATTGATGATACTTATGAACTCTTATGTATACGCGTCTAAGTATGTATCACTATTATGCAACACCGAGCTTACATGGCCAGGTATGATACCTATCGCATGCACACCACTGCAATTAGGTATGGATAACACTGAGCCTTAGTAGGGCAGGGTATGTATAATCACCGAGCCTTGTCATGGTAGGGTATGTAAAGCACCGAAGCTTCGTGGTCGGGTACGATTCGGATACGCGTAAGAATATGGATACAAATACGGGAATAAATACGAATACAAATATGTATATGCCTGTATATATGCATGAGTAAGCATTAGAAATGGAAGGTCCCTATGAAAGGCAAGTACGTAGATATGATTAAGGCCACTAGAGGTACAAATGACACTATTACCTCCTGATTTTCCCATCTTATGTTATATCTTATGCTAATTTTTATGTTGTCTCTTATGCTCCTATTATGATGTTGATTATGCTTTACATACTCAGTACGTTATTCGTACTGACGTCCTTTTGTTTGTGGAAGCTGCGTCATGCCCGCAAGTGGACAGGGAGACAGGCTTGATCCATAGATTTCCTTTTCAGTGACTGCATAGAGGAGCTCCATTTCATTCAGAGCTACAGCTTTTGGGTATTATTCTTTTGTGTACATACATATGGGCATGGCGGGGTCTAGTCCCTCCTATATGATCCAGTCCCGCCTATATGATGTTACATACTCTTCTTAGAGGCTCGTAGACAGTTGTGTATGGTTAGATGTCTTGTAGCCTTGTCGGCTCATATTTTGTATATCATTTTAATAGCCTCGTCGCCTTGTGTATATGGATGTGGGCATTGTTATTGATGATGATATAAATGCGATGTTGCCCAACGAGATTAGCACTATTGATGTATGTAAATTATGAGTAAGCCACGTGGTCCACCTAGATGTGAATGTGGATGTACGATAAGAGGTTCCCGGGTGGGCTAGCATCGGGTGCCCGTCATGACCCACCGGTCGGGTCGTGACAAAAGTGGTATCAGAGCAGTTCTGTCCTAGGGTGTGTCTCTACAAGTCGTGTTCGGTAGAGTTTTGTTTATGGGTGTGTTGTGCGCCACACTTATAAACAGGAGGCTGCGGGCATTTTAGGAATGAATGACCTTCTTTTTTCATAAGATCGTGCTATAGAGCCATGATATAAGGATTTCTCTTTCCTTAATCGTGTATTATGTATTTTAGAAATGCCTATAAAGAGGAAAGCTATGGCAGCCCAAAAAGGCAAGACAGTGGCAGAAAAGCGGGTTGAAAGAGTACCGCCAACAGTTGTAGAGGAGGGTGAGTCCCAAAATGCGGCTCAATCTTAGTCCTCCCACTCAGTGCCTATTTCTGAAGAGCATGAAGGAGCCTCAGCCCCAGCTCCAGCACCCCTAGCTCCTCCACCGGATGCTTCAGGCCAAGATGTAAAGGAGGCCATTCATTTACTTACTCAGTTGGTTGCCGCCCAAACTTAGCGTCAAGGTACAGGTCAAGGTGATAGGGCTGTTAGTGCAAGGGCCCGTGATTTTATTAACTTAAACCCTCCGAAATTCTTCGGGTCAAAGCCGGATGAGGACCCTCAGAACTTTATTGATGGGATGTTGAGGACACTTCGATTAATGCATGCTTCAGACATTGAATTAGTAGAGTTAGCGTCCTATTGACTCCGGGATGTCGCAGTTCGTTGGTATACAGTTTGGATGGCTTTACGGAGAGTCAAAGTACCTCCCCCGGTATGGCAAGAATTTGTGGATGCCTTCCACCGACATTACTTGCCTCCAGAAGTTTAGCAGGCTAGAACCGATAAGTTAGTATAGTCTCCGCTTCAATTCTATGGCTAGATATGCTCCGGCCATGGTAGCGGATATGGGTGACCGAGTACACCGATTTGTGAGAGGCCTAGGGCCACATTTGATGGATAGGTGCTTGACTGCGTCCTTTGAGGACAACATTGATATTTCACGCATTCAAGCCCACGCCCAGAACTTGGAGGAAAGCCAACAACAGCAAAGAAGTGAGAGTGAGCATGATAGAGGGTATAGCAAGAGGGCTAGATCTTCGGACCCGAAAAGTGAGTTTAGAGGCGGGCCAAGACAGTAGTTTTCTAGGCATTCAGGCCATTCTATGACTAGTGCGCCTCCACGGTTTACAGGCCAGAGATTTGATAGATCTATATATTCCGAGCCGAGTCAGAGTTTCAGGGCTTCAGGTTCTCAGTTCAGAGGTGATTCGGGTCAGGCAAGGCCACCCGTGCCATGATGCTCCGAGTGCGGGAAGTTACATTAGGGCCAGTGTCGACTAGGCTCAGATGTTTTCTATGCATGCGGTCAACCAGGTCATATTGTCACGACCCAACTAGGGGCTGCGACGGGTACCTGGGGATTACCACCGAGCACCACTCATTCTATCGCTTATCATGCTCGTTAGACATTCCTCTATCATATTCATACTCGATTTATAAGAAATCATTTTACATTTCAAAACGTAATACTTTTACATAAATAAGCCCTTGGGCTTTCAAAATAATATATATATATATATATATATATATATATATATATATAGATGCATATACAAAATGACAACCTCGTAAGACCATATAACCCACACTATGTATCTACGAGCCTCTACTGGAGTGCTAGACATAAGGACGGGATAAGACCCCGTCATGCCTAAAATATATGTACATGAATATACACAAAAGAATAATAAAAAAACCTCTGGAACAAAGGAGTGCTCTCTAATCAGCTACTGGCTCCTATGAGTCCGGTTCAAGCTCACCTTCCTGTCTACCTGTGGGCATGAACACAACGTCCAAAAAAAATGGATGTCAGTACAAACATTGTACTGAGTATGTAAGGCAGGAATAAAATAATTATGACAGAAGGATCATAATCCATAAGAGAAAAACATCACCTGTATAAGTGTCATAGGCAAATACATTTCGCACATATATCATATTTTACATATCATGGTAGATATGTCATCACATCACATATATCATCTCATCATAATCCTCGTCGTTAACCCACGTCCGGGTAACCATCATACGCCACCCACTAGTGGTGATCATGCCCGGCCCTCTAGGCTGGGTGTAAATATAGCAGCCTGCCTTAGCGGTGACATGCCCGGCCATCTAGGCATGGTAGAATCATAGCAGCCCGCCTTAGCGGTGACATGCCCTGCCATTTAGGCACGGTGGAATCGTATCATAATCTTATCATAGCTTGATATTTTCATACATACATAGGCATATTATAAGCTAGCATTATTGATCATGTTATAGACATATCATGACTTAGCATCATTTCACATTTATTATTAGGAGCATTCATTAGGATTTGAAGCCAACTATGACCATGTCGGGGTAACGTGAGGTAGTGAACCCCCGATTATATTATGAACATTTATGAGTATTCTGCCTCACCTTGAAGGAAATAGTGTATAAGGTGAGTGTTAATAGTAATGACATCATTAACGTTATAGGATCATCATATCATGGACTCTAGAATCTCTATACTTTAACTCATCATCATCGTTATCATGCTCGAATGTAGTTTTGTATATTTATGGACTCATAAGCTCCATCATATTGTAGAATCATGGAAAACTTGAAAGATTCATGCCTTTGAAGGAAGGAATTAGCCTTACATACCTTTGTTGTTTAACTAATAAGTCACTTGCTTGTTTTCCTTAGATGCCCCCGTTTCTACCTTCAAGAGAAGTCGCATGAACGTTAGCCAATCGGTTACTCAAATGTGCCCACTATTTCTAGGAAAATTTGGGCAGCATTTCCTTTGTTTATACAACTTTTCCCACATTCTATATCAACTCCCAAACATTCATAACAACGTTCACAACATAATAGACAACATTCATCATCCATCTATATTATTCACATTTCACAATTTCACTTTAGTTTCCCCATAATCATGGTCATAATTCGCTATTACGTTCTTTCACGTATAATACTCATTTCTATTTTCTAAAGGTCATTCATAATCAACTTACAATCATAACATATTCATATTCATGATTCATTTCAAACTACTATTCAACAATAGCATTATTCCCACATTTATGACTCATTTTCTATATCCTTCAACAATTCAAGTGTTTCAACTTCTCAATATCTTAAACATCATGAGAACATCATAAACGTACCTTAGATATTGTAGGAACAAGCATTGAGTAGAAATACTCTTCTTGCACCAAAAACCCTAACTCACTTTCTTTGAAATTTCTTGGCTTAGATGACTTTAATGGGTTTCACACTCTTGATTCTTGTTGGTTGATGTATTTGATCATGGATTTCCTTTGGTTTCTTGTATATGATGTTGGTGGAACCTTCTAGAGGTCTTGAGAGATGAAGAAGTGTGTGAGAATTAAATAAATGAAGTGGGATCACATATATAAAATCAGAACTTGTTCAGTTCGTCGGGACTTCCACGGACACTTCCACGGTCCGTGGAATATTATATGGTCCGTGGTTATGGTCGTGGTTCACCACTGGCCAGTCATATTTTCTGCTGGGTATTCCACGGACCAATATACGGTCCGTGGAAAGTTTCACGGGTCGTGAAACATGGTCGTGGAAAAAGCTGTCCGCGTAGTTCCGTTCAGTAAAATGGTCATAACTCTTGATCCTGATATTTTGTGAGAGCTCACGACCTATGGTTGGAAATATATTTCAATTATATACAACATTATTTCTTAGTGTTTTTCCAAATTCCAAACTTATAATGGTGTTTTGTCCCCTCCAAGTCAGATCAGCCGAAAATGTTTCCTTAAATCGCCATTTTGGATGGCTTATGCCCATATTTGGCTTATGGGTCCTTCTTATGACTTGCTCAACTTTCCATGTACTACTCTTATATCTCTTCAGATTTCCTTTATAATACCTTACCAAACAATCCTTAACACAAAAATTTACGGAACCTTTCCTAAACCTCACTTATACTCCACTTGTCCTTATCGATTCTTATTTCATCAATTCATATAACTTCAAGATCATAACGTATGCATTCCAAAACCACTAATCATCCGTCTTAAAATCTTAAGATCTTCCTATTGTCCTTAAGCTCACGTTGGTTCATTCACTATGCAACGACATGAAATTTTCGAGGTGTAACTTTCTTCCCCCCTTTTGGAACATTCGTCCTCGAATGTTTAACACTCGGGAATTCTACAAAAATTTCGCCAGAGTTTCCCCTGTAATATGGCACTGCCATCCTGTCACAACAACCCATAATAACAATGCCTCACAGGGCCACAACACAATAGAACTATAAATTGGCCACACACGACCAAAAGCATGAAAAGTAAGCATACATACCTCATAATGTTGATGTTTCATCTTGAATCTCTTCAGGGGGTTGGAATAGGCGCGGGTACTTGGACTTCATACTCTCCTCTGCTTCCCATGTCATATCTTCTCGGTTGTTGTTTCGCCACAACACTGTGACTGAAGCTACCTCCTTATTTCGGAGCCTTCGTACTTGCCTGTCTAAGATGGCAATAGGCACCTCTTCATATGCTAGTTTTTTGTCACATGAACATCATCTATTGGGAAATTGTTTGAGGGATCTCCGACACACTTGCGGAGCATTGAGACATGAATGACTGGATGGACTGATTAAGCTCTGAGGTAAGTCCAACTCGTAGGCTACATGACCCACCTTGCGGATAATTTTATAAGGCCCGATGTATCGAGGACTTAACTTCCCTTTCTTGCCAAATCTCATCACCCCTTTCATTGGCGATACTTTTAAAAATACCCAATCATTGACCTGAAATTCCAAGTCTCGTCGGCGATTATCCGCATAAGACTTTTGGCGACTTTGGGCTGTCAACAATTGATCTCGAATCACCTTAACTTTTTCTACCGCTTGTTGAATCAATTCAAGGCCTATCAACTGTACTTCTCCTGTTTCAAGCCATGCAATTGGAGATCTGCACTTTCTCCTATATAAAGCCTCATACAGAGCCATTTGGATACTAGAATGTAGCTGTTGTTATATGCAAACTCAATCAAAGGTAAATGATTATCCGAATTACCACTAAAATCTAAAATACACGCTCTTAGCATATCCTCCAAAGTCTGAATAGTAAGTTCGGCCTGCCCATCCGTCTGTGAACGAAAAGTCGTGCTAAGCTTCACCTGAGTACCTAGACCTTCTTGAAAGGTCTTCCAGAAATTGACTGTAAATTGTGCTCCTCTATCTGTAATAATGGATAGTGGAATACCACGGAGTCGCACAATTTCTTTGAGATACAACCTTGCATAATCTTCAGCCGAATATGTGGTTCTGACTAGAAGAAAATGAGTTGCTTTCGTGAGTCTATCCACAATCACCCATATAGAATCATACTTGCCTCGAGAACGAGGTAGCCCTACAATAAAATCCATGTTGATCACTTCCCATTTCCAAGTAGGGATTTCCATTGCTTGCAATAACCCTCCTGACTTTTGATGTTCGATCTTTACTTGCGGGCAATTTGGACATTGGGCTACAAATTCTGATATGTCTTTCTTCATGCCATCCCACCAATACATCATCTTGAGATCATGATACAGTTTGGTTGCACCTGGGTGAATAGAATATCGAGAACAATGTGCTTCTTCTAGGATTCGTCGGCGCAATTCTGCAACATTCGGCACACATAACCTGCCTCGGTATCTAAGAATTCCATCCATAGAAATTTCAAATGAAGACTTCTCTTTTCCATGGGATGTGTCTCTGTAATGACACAATTGAGGATCTTCATCTTGCCGTTCTTTCACTTCCATATCCAAGGAAGAAATTGTGGGATCATTGATACTAGTCCCTGCATCACCCGAATCAATTACACGTACTCCATGGTTATCTAATTGGTGAAGTTCTTGAACCATCTCTTTCCTTTCCGGAGGGACTTCACATAAACTGCCCATTGATCGGCGGCTAAGTGCATCGGCTACTACATTTGCTTTCCCAGGATGGTATAAAATGTTAACATCATAATCTTTCAATAACTCTAACCACCGCCTCTGTCGCAGATTCAACTCTTTCTATTTGAAAATATACTTAAGACTCTTGTGATCTGTATAGATATCAACATGTACACCATACAAGTAATGTCTCCACATTTTCAATGCATGAATAACCGCAGCTAATTCGAGATCATGAGTTGGGTAGTTCTTTTCATGTTTCCGCAGCTGTCTCGAAGCATATTCAATAACTCAACCATGCTGTATCAATACGCATCCTAATCCGACACCGAAAGCGTCACAATACACAACATAGCCATCTGACCCTTCTGGAAGTGTTAAGAATGGAGCTGAGGTTAATCTGTCTTTCAACCATTGGAAGCTGCGCTCACAAGCATCATTCCATTGGAATTTAGCAGACTTTTGGGTTAGCTTCGTCAATGGGGCTGAAATAGATGAGAAACCCTCTACGAATCTTCTGTAATAACCTGCCAAACCCAGAAAACTACGAACTTCTGTAGTCGTCGTAGGCCTTGTCCAAGTCTTCACAGCTTCAATCTTCTGAGTGTCGACTCGAATGCCATCATCTGAAATAATATGGCCCAAAAAGGTCACAGAATTTAGCCAAAACTCGCATTTCGAAAATTTTGCATACAATTCTCGGGCTCGAAGAATGCCAAGAACAATCCTCAAATGATCTGCATGTTCTGATTCTGTGCGAGAGTACACCAGAATATCATCAATAAACACTATCACGAATAAATCCAAGAGTGGCCTGAATACATTATTCATCAAGTTCATAAACACGGCCGGAGCATTAGTCAACCCAGACGACATCACTCAGAATTCATAGTGGCCATATCTCATTCTGAAGGCTGTTTTGGGAATATCCGCTTCTCTAACTCTCACTTGATGATAACTCGACCTTAAATATATTTTTGAAAACCACTTAAGGTAGGAAATAAACCTACCCTTCGGAGGTGCTGCATTCCCCATCCATTCAAGCACGGGCTCTCCCGAAAATTGGAATCGAACTACTTTCAATCGGCAATCAACATTAGCATAACACGAGGCCAACCAATCCATACCCATAATTATGTCGAAATCTAACATCTTCAACTCAATTAAATCAGCTGTGGTCTGGCGATGACATATCACAACTACACAATTTTTATACACTTGCTTTGCTATCACGGGATCACCAACCGGAGTAGACACCTCAAAAGGTTTGATTGGCTCAGGTTTCACCCCAATACAACCAGCAACATATGGAGTAATATAAGAGAATGTAGAACCCGGATCTATCAATGCATATACATCACGGGAGAATATATACAATATACCTGTAACCACATTCGGAGAGGACTCGAGATCCTGCCGTCCGGCTAAAGCATATACACGGGGCTGAGTGGCACCTGAAGTAGATGCTGCCCCTCTGCCTCTACCTCGGCCTGCTGACATCTGAGGAGTCTGCCCTACCGGACGTTCTGATGAAGAACCAGCTGCTGAGCCTATGGGCTGAACCCCATCTCTACCATACCGCGAAGGAAAATCGCGCATCAAATGCCCAGTCTGTCCACAAACATAACAAGCATCTGTGTCCTGACGACATGGCCCTGAGTGTAACTTTCGACACCGGCTACATCGTGGGACTGGTGGTCTCCTCTGACTGTAATCACCCCCGAACTGATAACCCGAAGCTCTCGAACTCTGACCCTGTCCTGAAAAAAAAGAGCGATCAACTACCCTATCCGCGAACCATGGAGGCGCACTAGTCACTGTCTGACCTAAATGTCAGGAATAGATCTGCCTCGATCCCCCTCTATAATCACTGCCTGTGCCCATAGATCTAGCCCTTTTTCTTTATCTTCTATCACTGTCGCGATCACCCCTTTGAGGTTGTTGTCGTCCCTCTAAGTTCTGGGCATGGGGTTGTATTCGGGAAATATCCATCCCTTCTTGCAAAGAGGCCGTCAAGAAATCCTTGAACAAATGTGGCCCCAAGCCACTCACAAATCGGTGTACACAATCTCCCATGTCGGCCACCATAGTCGGGGCATATCTTGCCAAGGAATTAAATGGCATGCTATACTCCCGGGCACTCATATTTCCTTGCCTCAAATGTAGAAATCTATCCGCTCTAGCTCGGCGGACCTCGGGTGGAAAATAGTGACGAGTAAATGTATCCACGAATTCTTTCCAAATCGGAGGAGGCGCATTCTCTCCTCTTGATAATACCCAGTTGTTGTACCATACAACTGCCACATCCCGGAGTCTATAAGATGCCAACTCCACGGATTCGGTCTCGGAGGCCTAGACAATCTTCAATGTCCTCAACATCTCATCTATGAAACTTTGCGGGTCTTCATCCGACTTTGACCGAAGAACTGCGGAGGATTTAGACTCATAAAATCACGGGCTTTGGTATTTGCTGACCGATCACTTGAACCCATATTTTGTCGTTGTGCCTGAGCGGCAACCAACTGTGTCAATAGATGTATGGCCTCGGTCATTTGTTGACCCGAAGCAACCGGTGAAGGACTTGGAGCTGGAGCTCCTCCTTATTCTCCCTCATTAGGCGGGGTAGAGGAAGTATCAGATAAGGCCTCATGATGTGATTCGCCTTCTTCTATATTCATCGGAGGCCCTCTTTCTACCCGCTTCCTTGCTGTAGTCTTGCCCTTCTAGGCGGCTGTAGCTTTTTCCTTTGGCGGCATTCTGAAATCACAAAACACTATTAGGGAGGATAAGATCTTATACATGGCTCTATCGCACGATCTCATACATGGCCCTGTAGCCTCCTGTTTATTGATGTGGCGTGAAACACACCATAAACAAGACTCTACTAGACACGGCTCGTAGACACTTCCTAGGACTGAACTGCTCTGATACCACTTTTGTCACGACCCAACTAGGGGTCGCGACGAGTACCCGGGGCTAACCACCGAGCACCACACATTCTATCGCTTATCATGCTCGTTAGAGATTTCTCTATCATATTCATACTCGATTTATAAGAAATCATTTTACATTTCAAAACGTAATACTTTTCTATACATAAGCCCTTGGGCTTTCAAAATAATATATATGTATATATATATATATATATATATATATATATATATATATATATATATATATATATATATATATATATAGATGCATATACAAAATGACAACCTCGTAAGACCATATAACCCACACTACGTATCTACGAGCCTCTACTGGAGTGCTAGACATAAGGACGGGACAAGACCCCGTCATGCCCAAAATACATGTACATGAATATACACAAAAGAATAATCATAAGCACTTCCGGAACAAAGGAGTGCTCTCTAATCAGCTACTGGCTCCTACGAGTCCGGTTCAAGCTCATCTCCCTGTCTACCTGTGGGCATGAACACAGCGTCCAAAGAAAACGGACGTCAGTACGAACATTGTACTGAGTATGTAAGGCAGGAATAAAATAAATATGACAGAAGGATCATAATCCATGAGAGAAAAACATAGCCTGCATGAGTGTCATAGACAAATACATTTCGTACGTATATCATATTTTACATATCATGGTACATATGTCATCACATCATATATATCATCTCATCATAATCCTCGTCGTTAACCCGCATCCGGGTAACCATCATACGCCGCCCACTAGTGGTGATCATGCCCGGCCCTCTAGGCTCGGTGTAAATATAGCAGCATTAGGCTTTGAAGCCAACTATGGCTATGTCGGGGTGACGTGAGGTCGTGAACCCCCGATTATATTATGAACATTTATGAGTATTCTGCCTCACCTTGAAGGAAATAGTGTATATGGTGAGTGTTAATAGTAATGACATCATTAACGTTATAGAATCTTCATATCATGGACTCTAGAATCTCTATACTTTAACTCGTCATCATCGTTATCATGCTCGAATGTAGTTTGGTATATTTGCGGACTCATAAGCTCCATCATATTGGAGAATCATGGAAAACTTGAAAGATTCATGCCTTTGAAGGAAGGGATTAGCCTTACATACCTTTGTCGTTTAACTAATATGTCACTTGCTTGTTTTCCTTTGATGCCCCTGTTTCTACCTTCAAGAGAAGTCGCATGAACGTTAGCCAATCGGTTACTCAAATGTGGCCACTATTTCTAGGAAATTTGGGCAGCATTTCCTTTGTTTATACAACTTTTCCCACATTCTATATCAACTCCCAAACATTCATAACAACGTTCACAACATAATAGACAACATTCATCATCCATCTATATTATTCACATTTCACAATTTCACTTTAGTTTCCCCATAATCATGGTCATAATTCACTATTACGTTCTTTCACGTATAATACTAATTTCCATGTTCTAAAGGTCATTCATAATCTACTTACAATCATAACATATTCATATTCATGATTCATTTCAAACTACTATTCAACAATAGCATTATTCCCACATTTATGACTCATTTTCTATATCCTTCAACAATTCACGTGTTTCAACTTGTTAATATCTTAAACATCATGATAACATCATAAACGTACCTTAGATATTGTAGGAACAAGCCTTGAGTAGCAATACTCTTCTTGCACCAAAAACCCTAACTCACTTTCTTTGAAATTTCTTGGCTTTGATGACTTTAATGGGTTTCACACTCTTGATTCTTGTTGGTTGATGTATTTGATCATGGATTTCCTTTGGTTTCTTGTATATGATTTTGGTGTAACCTTCTAGAGGTCTTGAGAGATGAAGAAGTGTGTGAGAATGAAATAAATGAAGTGGGATCACATATATAAAATCAGAACTTGTTCAGTTCGTCGGGACTTCCACGGTCCGTGGAATATTATATGGTCAGTGGTTCTGGTCGTGGTTAACCACTAGCAAGTCATCTTTTCTGCTGGGTGTTCCACGGTATTCCACGGACCAATATATGGTCCGTGGAAAGTTTCACGGGTCGTGACACATGGTCGTGGAAAAAGCTGTCCGCGTAGTTCCGTTCAGTAAAAAGGTCATAACTCTGGATCCCGATATTGTGTGAGGGCCCACGACCTATGGTTGGAAAGATCTTTCAATTATGTACAACTTTCTTTCTTAGTGGTTGTCCAAATTCCAAACTTATAATGGCGTTTTGGCCCCTCCAAGTCAGATCATCCGAAAATGTTTCTTTAAATCGCCCTTTTGGATGGCTTATGCCCATATTTGGCTTATGGGTCCTTCTTAGGACTTGCTGAACTTTCCATGTACTACTAATATATATCTTCATATGTCCTTTATAAAACCTTACCAAACAATCCTTAACACAAAAATTTACGGAACCTTTCCTAAACCTCACTTATACTCCACTTGTCCTTTTCGATTCTTATTTCATCAAGTCATATAACTTCAAGATCTTAACGTATGCATTCCAAAACCACTAATCATCCTTCTTAAAATCTTAAGATCTTCCTATTGTCCTTAAGCTCGCGTTGGTTCATTCACTATGCGACGACATGAAATTTTCGAGGTGTAACACATATCATGCGTGATTACCCCTCCGTTGGTAGCAGGGATAAGGCCCAGCCTTCAGGATCGGCAGCTAGGTCTTCATCATCTATACACCCTATAGGTCCAAGGTCACAGGCGCCAATCAGCTATGGTAGAGGTAGAGGGAGAGCCCTTAGTTTTAGTGGTCCTCATCATGTATTTATGCTTTGGCTGGACGCCAGGATCTTGTTTCTTCCCCTGATGTCGTCACAGGTATATTATCGGTATTTTACCATGATGTATATGCTTTGATAGATCCGGGCTCCACATTGTCATATGTTACTCCATATATTGCGGGTCGGTTTGGGGTCAAACAGGAGTCAATTAAACCTTTTGAGGTATCTACACCCGTTGGTGAGCCGGTAATAGCTAGTCGAGTATATAGAAACTGTGTAGTTGTGATTTGTGACCATCGTACTTTGGTTGATTTACATGAGTTAAAAATGGTGGACTTTGATGTTATCATGGGCATGGATTGGTTGGTTTCTTGTTATGCCAATGTTGATTGTAGAATGAAAATGGTTCGCTTCCAGTTTCTGGGAGAACCAGTTTTAGAATGGAAAGGAAATACTGTGTCCCCTAAAGTTAGGTTTATTTCCTATCTAAAGGCAAGGAAAATGATCACAAAAGGTTGTATTACCATCTGATTCGGGTTCAAGATGTAGAAGCTGAAATGTCAACTCTTCAGTCTGTCCCCGTGGTAAATGAGTTTCCGGATGTATTCCCGAAAGAACTTGCAGGCCTCCCTCCAGAGCGGGAGATTGATTTCGCTATAGATGTACTACCAGATACAAGGCCCATATCTATTCCTCCTTACAGAATGGCTCCCGCAGAGTTGAAAGAGTTGAAGGAGCAATTGAAGGACTTGCTTGAGAAAGGCTTTATTAGGCCTAGTTCTTCCCCGTGGGGAGCACCCGTGTTGTTTGTGCGAAATAAAGATAGCTCCTTGCGAATGTGCATTGACTATCGGCAACTGAATAAAGTGACGATCAAGAATAAATATCCGCTTCCGAGTATTGATGATTTATTTGATCAATTACAAGGCGCCAAATGGTTTTCAAAGATAGATTTGAGATCCGAGTATCATCAGGTGAGAGTTAGGGAGAAAGATATTCCTAAGACAGCCTTCAGAACAAGATATGGTCATTTTGAGTTACGGGTAATTTCATTTGGGCTAACTAATGCACCGATAGTATTTATGGATTTAATGAACAATGTATTCAGGCCTTTCCTAGATTTATTTATGATTGTACTCATTGATGATACCTTGGTGTATTCTAGGTCCGAGGCAGAACATGCGGACCATTTGCGAACTGTTCTTAGAGTTCTTCAAACTCGAGAGTTATTTGCCGAATTTCCTAAGTGTGAATTTTGGTTGAACTCAGTGACCTTTTGGGGGCATATTATTTCAGCTAATGGCATTCAGGTAGATACCCAAAAGATTGAGGCCGTGAAAACTTGGCCAAGGCCCACAACCCCTACGGAAGTTCGTAGTTTTCTGGGCTTAGCAGGTTATTAGAGGAGATTTGTAGAAGGCTTTTCTGTCACGACCCAACTCGGGGCCGCGATAGGTACCCGGAGCTAGCTACCGAGCACCACTCGCTCTATTACTCATCTTACTCATTTAATGCTCCTTTACAAATTTTATACATGAAAGTATAAGAAAACATATTTTTGTATAAAAACGTAAATGCTTTATATTCATTTTCCTCTCGGCCATCAAAATACTATATATACACGTGATAACATCTTGTGAGACCATCTAACCCACACTGCGTACCTACAAGCCTCTACTGACAAACTGTATATATAGACGGAACAAGACTCCGTCGTGCCCAAAATATGCATATATACCAAAATAATAACCATAAGCACCTCCGACCGATGGAGTGCTCTCAAACAGCTGACCGCTACTAAGGATCTGGACCAAGCTTACCTCCCCGTCTACCTGTGGGCATGAACACAACGTCCAAAGAAAACGGACGTCAGTACGAATATTGTACTGAGTATGAGAGGCATAAATAATGAAGAAAGACATTAATAGTATAATGAGAACATCAATGTAAAACATCTGGACCCGATTGACATTCATAAATGAAACAATGCATTCTGTCTTACTCATACTCATCATCATAACATGTATGCATCATATGCAAGCTGCCCGTCCATATCGAGACGGTGTGATAATCAATAACATTAGCCCGCGTCCAGGCCTCCCGCGTCCGGGGTACCATCTCATGCCGCCTACTAGTGGTGTCTGCCCATGCCAGAAGTTCATGGTGTATCCGTATAGCTGCCCACCTTAGCGGTGACTGCCCGGCCAACTAGGCCCGGTGTGAAATGCTCATGCCATGCTTATCATAAAATAATTATAATAATCTGCTCATTATAAAATACTTATCTTATCATAGTACCTGCATAAGACTCGAGATTGACTTTACTCTATCTGGGTGACGTAAGTTCGTGATCCCCCGATTACATTATGGAGCAATCATGAACATTCTGCCTCACCTTGAAAGAACTAGCACATAAGGTGAGTGTAGGAAATTAATAACATCATCATCATTCTAGCATCATCATATCGTGCCTCTTATCTCATATAAGCATTTATGGAAGTAGGCTTTTAACCTTTTGGAATATAGGAACTCATGAAGAAGATAGGGATTCGAGTTATAAGATTCATGCCATTAGAAGTAAAGGACTAGCCTCACATACCTTATCGCTTAGCTACGTTATCGATCCCTTGTCTTCCTTCAAGGTCACGTCGTTACCTTCACGAGAGAATTGGACTAACATTAGTTAATTGACTACAACAACGCATCGTTAATTCTAGGAAAAACATTGGGCAGCACTCCCTTGTTTATACTACTTCTCCCATGTTATATATCAACTCCCAACATTCACAATACTACTCACAATATCACAATCAACAATCATCATTTATGTATATTTAGCAAAATCCACCATTTTCCTCCAATTTTCCCATATTTCTCCTTATAACTCATTATTGTGTTCTCGCACCTTTAATACTTGTTTCATGATATAAACATCATTAATAACATATTCATAATCCTAACACTTCAACATTCATGATTAAATCCCACTATCATCCACTGATGACACTATTCATCCATTCAAGACCCATTTTCCATGTCTTTCTACCATTCAATCTTCTTAGCCTCCTAATACCTTAAATAACATGATAAAGTCATGAAACATACCTTAGATAATAGTTGAACAAGTATTGAGTTGGAATGCTTCACTTTGGCCAAACCCTAGTTCCACCTTCTATGGAATTTCTTGCCTTAAATGATCCTTTTGATGTGTTCTTACACTAGGTTTTTGTGGATTGATGATATTGATCCTAAATTTCTACTTGAAGTCTTGTTTTGGAAGAGTATGGAATTTTCTAGAGAGAGAGAGAGTCGTGGAGTGAGAAGAGGAAATGAGAAAATGAAACTTGGATCATATTTTTATAAAATGCAAAACCAGTCCAGATGCCATTATACGGTCCATTATACGGTCCGTATAAATTTATACGGTCCGTATAATTGACCATAAAACTAACTCAGTGATCACCCCTTTCTGTGTCAACTTGACGGTTCATTTGACGGGCCGTATAATTTTATACGGTCCGTATAATCTACCGCAAAACCCACTTTTCCTCAACTTCTTTCTGTGACACTTTAACGGTTCATTATACGGCCGTAAAACCATTATACGGTCTGTATAACCTACCGTATAATTCGCCAGTTCACTGAGTCCTATTTTGTCACTTCGTTTAATCTCCGATCCTTACGAGACCTTCTTAACAGTTGTTCAACACCTCGATACCAATCAAATGAACGTTATCACTCATCTCCACAACATCGTATACACTATATCCTTGTTAGCCTATTCACTGTACGCTTAACGGGAAAAGTTTTGGGGTGTAACATTCTTCCCCTCTTTTGGAACATTCGTCCTCGAATGTTAAACACTCGGGATTCTATAAAAATTTTGCCAGAGTTTCCCCTGTAATCTAGCACTACTAACCTGTCACAGCAACCCATAATATCATCGCCTCACAAGGCTACATCACAATATCAACACATCTATGGTCACACACGACCAAAAACATAAAAAATAAAATAAAGCATACATACCTTATATCGTCGACGTTTCATCTTGAATCTCTTCCGAGGATTAGAACAAATAGGGGTACATAGATTTCATCTTCTCCTCTGCTTGCCAAGTCATTTCTTCCCGATTGTTGTTCCGCCATAGAATTTTCACTGAAGCAACCTCTTTATTCCGAAGCCTTCGTACTTGTCTATCTAAAATAGCAATAGGCACTTCTTCGTATGTTAGCTTCTCTGTCACTTGCACATCGTCAACCGGAACTATTCTTGTTGGGTCTCCGATACACTTGCGGAGCATAGAAACATGAAAGACTGGGTGAACCGCTTCAAGCTCTAAGGGTAAGTCCAGTTCATATGCCACGTGACCCACTTTACGGACAACCCTATATGGTCCAATATACCTTGGGCTCAACTTTCCTTTCTTGCCAAATCTCATCACTCCCTTCATCGGTGACACTTTCAGGAACACCCAATCGCCAACTTGAAATTCCAAGCCTCGTCGGCGATTGTCTGCAAAAGACTTTTGGCGGCTGTGGGCTGTTAGCAATCGATCTCAGATCACCTTAACTTTTTCTACCGCTTGCTGAATCAATTCGGGGCCTATCAATTGTGCTTCTCCTGTTTCAAACCATCCAACTGTAGATCTACATTTCCTTCCATATAAGGCCTCGTATGGAGCCATTTGAAGGCTGGAATGATAGCTATTTGTCACGACCCAACTAGGGGCCACGACGGGTACCCGATACTACTATACCGAGCACCTCGTATCTCGCATCTTATTCTTACTACCGAGTGGGCCGTATGAACGATACCGTCATTACTTTACACAACACCATCATTAATAGCATACTCGTAACAAGTGACAGTAAACTCTACTAACACATTACACAGCGACAAGGACAAACGAGGGTGCAAAACATTTGACTGTACATATTTGTCTACGAGCCTTTAAACAAGATACATATAATCACAGGGAGGGCAGGGTTCTGCCGTGCCCCAATATATACACAAAAGTAGTACCAATAAACTGAAGCTCCGGAACAACTGGAGCGCTCTCAATATCCCGCTGGTGGAGCTCCTAGGAATCGAACCCATCTACCTGCTTACCTGCGTGGCATGAAACACAGCGTCCACAAGAAGGGACGTCAGTACGAGTAATGTACCGAGTATGTAAGGCATGAAAAACAGCATAATAAGGAACATAAAGTATGAATAACAATATCATGGGTTTATAGAGCATATAGTGAGATAAGAGAGTAACCTGTACATATGAGTGCCTTTTAGGCCGAATTCCATGCATGCTTATCTTTCCTTTGAAAAACATTTCTCGTCCATATATAGAAAATAGAACATATCATCATGTCATAGCGCCGAACAACGTCGGCTCCCCCACATATGTCCCGCGTCCGGGCATCCCGCGTCCGGGATGAATTACGCCAACTGACCAGGTGGCAATGCGTCTATAGCGCAACATATGTCCCTTTTCCCCATCTTCCCCATATACATATACATATACATATATCATATAAGCAGCATGCAGGAGAGCCCAAAGAAAGTCATGTATCTATCGGAGTGACGTAAGGGAGGTAACCTCCGATTATATTATGGAATAATCATCATGACTTTGTCTCACCTTGAAGGAACAATTGTTATAAGGTGAGACTAGCAACGAATAGCAACGTTAAGACTCGATGGGTACGTACATAAATCGACACATGAAGGCTCAGAAACAAGTTTCGGGTCAATCCGACTTAGTATAAGAAAGTTATGAGCGTTCGAAGTACAGAACCTTCTACGAACGTTTCGGAAGCCATATTTGGAAAATCAAAACAATAATCATATCAAGTACCTTTTGAACATGAAATCGTTCTTATCATAGTTATCATAGAAATATTCTCATCCTTGACATTATCATTGTCATTGTGAAACATATCCATCGTCATTGTCATAGGAGCTTACAAAATCATAAACCTCTGTTTTGGTAGAATACAGACACTTTGGAAAAACATTTGCGAATTATCGGGAAGAGAATCATGCCTTGGAATCATAAACATCTAACTTTTGAAAACAAGGAAAATATGGAAACAATTATGAAATCATAACATCGGGATCATGCCTTGAAAGAAAGGGACGAGCCTTAACATACCTTGCCTGCTTCCTTAGTCAATCCAACTTAACTCTTGGCCTTCCCAAAATCTATAACAATGTTAATGAATACAACCATTAGCTATAGATATCCAAGAATCTCATCCTAACTAACACTTTGTCTACCGAAATTTCGGCAGCATTTCCCCTGTAAATACACCATCCCCGAGAATCTAACTCGGCCAATTTTTATCAACAACAATCCGAGAATTTAACTCGGCCAAACTATCAACAACAATACCAACAATCATACTAACAACCTCAACAATCAATCCAAAATATATTCTAACATTAGCAACCTTCGTCACACAATTCAACGGCATTTCATTTATATTCAATTCAATCACATATAATCTAACTAACACCAATGATCCCGTATTCAAGTATTTATCCGAATTCTTTCTAACATGATTCAAGAATACTTCAAACAATTCACATAACATTCAAAACAACTCAATCAACATACTACTTCACCCAAGACCTTCCAAATACAACAAGAACCATAACAACACATTTCCTTTCCTTCCAAATTCATGAACTACACACTAACAACATTATTCTCATAATTACAAGAAACCATATTAGAATCACATTAATTCCTCCAATAATTTCTCAACGATTACAACTTCATTTCAATTCATCCAACCTTAATTTTCATCATGGAATCCACAACTACAACAACCAAAACACTAGATAAAATAATTGAATCATTATTCCTACACAACACCACACCTACACGGTCACACACACACATATGCACGACTACAACCTATCATCCATATTTTCATAAATTCCATCCATTTTCACATACTACAACATACACAAACATCCCTAACATATAAAAGAAGATGAATTCTTACCTTTTTCCTTTAACTTCTCACTTGGCTAAGATTTGTAACTTGCAACAAAGAGAGGGATTCTTGCTTCAACAATTATACCACGTTAAAGAGGACCCTCAAATTAGTAGGAATACTAGAAGAAAATATTTTTTTGGATCAAATTTGGAGGCTCCAATTTGTTTTCCTCTATGGCCGAATGGAGTGGTCTTTATTTTTCTCTCCAAGCTTCTTGATTGTTCTAAGGGTGAAGATGAAAATGATCCATAAGTCATCTTATACACATGGATAATTAATCCATATGGGCCTAAGCCCACTCTACATGGCCGGCCACCTTGGCCTCTTTTACTTAAGCCCAATCTCTTTTCTTTCATTCTTTTTTTTTTGTTTTGCAATTCATGGAAAATTATTCTCCAAATTCCAAATTTGCCCTTAGCCTTCCTTCACATTTCTATGAGTCATCTTGCGAGTTTCCCTTTTTGCCCCTAGCCTTTCTTAATATTTCCACATCAATAACTTTCATGAACAACTTGTGTGCTAAACAAAATCAAAATATAACCTTGTCCTTAACTTCCCGCGATTGTCTTGAATTATCCGAATGTACAAAATGCGGGATATAACACTATTGTTGTAC
The DNA here is from genome assembly GCF_019175385.1 of Lycium barbarum. Taxonomy (NCBI): domain Eukaryota; kingdom Viridiplantae; phylum Streptophyta; class Magnoliopsida; order Solanales; family Solanaceae; genus Lycium; species Lycium barbarum. The sequence goes on along the minus strand of NC_083341.1, from coordinate 30,984,264 downwards.
GCGAATTCAATTAGCGGTAAGTGATCATCCCAGCTCCCACCGAAATCCAGCACACATGCTCGCAGCATATCCTCTAAGGTCTGAATAGTGCGCTCGGCTTGTCCATCAGTCTGCGAGTGAAATGCCATACTAAGCTTTACTTGAGTGCCTAGACCTTCTTGAAAAGACTTCCAAAACTTGGCTGTAAACTGTGCCCCTCTGTCTGTGATAATGGCCAAAGGAATTCCATGAAGTCGCACAATTTCCTTGAGATATAACCTCGCATAATCTTCGGCTGAGTAGGTAATCCTAACTGGGAGAAAATGGGCTGCTTTTGTCAATCTATCCACAATCACCCATATAGAATCATACTTCCCTTGTGAACGGGGTAATCCCACAACAAAATCCATGTTAATGATTTCCCATTTTCACGTAGGAATTTCCATTGCTTGCAACAAAACTCTTGGCTTTTGATGCTTGGCCTTTACTTGCTGGCAATTTGGACATTGTACCACAAATTCTGCAATGTCTCGCTTTATGCCATCCCACCAATATATCAATTTAAGATCATGGTACATCTTGGTTGCACCTAGATGAATAGAATACCGGGAATAATGTGCTTCCTCTAAAATCCGTCGGCGCAAATTTGCCACATCCGGTACACATAGCCTGTCCCGATATCTAAGAATCCCATCTATGGAAACTTCAAATGGAAACTTTTCCTTTTCATGAGATAGATCTCGGTAGTGGCTTAACTGGGAATCTTCGTATTGCCGTTCCTTCACTTCCATATTCAAAGATGAAACTGTGGGGTCATTGATGTCGATACTTGCATCACCTGAATCAATTGCACGTACGCCGAGACTTGCTAGTCGATGGAGCTCACGAACCATTTCTTGCTTTTTCGGAGGAACTCCACACAAACTACCCATCGATCGACGGCTAAGTGCATCGGCTACCACGTTTACCTTCCCGAGGTGGTATAAAATGTTCGCATCGTAATCCTTCAGTAACTCTAACCATCGCCTCTGCCGCAGATTCAACTCCTTCTGTTTGAAAATGTATTGAATACTTTTGTGATCCGTGTAGATGTCAACACGTACACCATACAAATAATGTCTCCATATCTTCAAGGCATGAATAACCGCAGCCAATTCGAGATCATGAGTTGGATAATTCTTTTCGTGTTTCCGCAACTGTCTCGAAGCATATGCAATAACCTTCCCATGCTGCATCAATACACATCCTAATCCCACTCCGGAGGCATCACAATATACCACATAGCCATCTGGCCCTTCGGGAAGTGTTAGTACTGGAGCTGAGGTCAACCTATTTTTCAACTCTTGGAAACTACGCTCACAAGCGTCATTCCATTGGAATTTGATCGACTTCTGAGTTAGCTTCATCAATGGGGCTGAAATAGATGAGAAGCCCTCTACAAATCTTCTATAATATCCTGCTAAACCAAGAAAACTACGAACTTCCATAAGTGTTGTAGGTCTTGGCCAAGTCTTCACAACTTCTATTTTCTGAGTGTCAACTCGAATGCCGTCATCCGAAATAACACGACCCAGGAATGCCACAGAATTAAGCCAAAACTGGCACTTTGAAAACTTTGCATATAATTCCCGAGCTCGAAGAACGCCAAGAACAATTCTTAAATGATCTGCATATTCTGATTCTGTACGAGAATACACCAGAATATCATCGATAAATACTATCACAAAGAGATCCAAGAATGGTCTGAACACATTATTCATTAAATTCATGAACACCGCCGGGGCATTCGTCAACGCAAATGACATTACTCGGAACTCATAGTGCCCATACCTTGTCCTGAAAGCCGTTTTGGGGATATCTTCTTCTCTAATTCTTACTTGATGATAACCCGATCTTAGATCTATCTTGGAAAACCACTTAGCACCTTGCAATTGATCGAACAAGTGGTCAATTCTGGGGAGGGGATATCTGTTCCTTACCGTCACTTTGTTCAACTGTCTATAATCAATACACATTCGTAGTGAACCGTCTTTCTTTCTCACGAACAAGACCAGTGCTCCCCACGGTGATGAACTGGGCCTAATGAAACCCTTCTCAAGCAAATCTTTCAACTGTGCCTTCAGCTCTTTCAATTCTGCTGGGGCCATCTGATAAGGAGGTATGGAAATGGGCTTGGTGACCGACAATACATCACTAGAAAAATCAATTTCCCTTTCTGGAGGAAGATCTGGTAGTTCATCTGGAAATACATCTTGGAATTCGCTCACTACCGGAACTGATTTAAAAGCTAGTGGCTTTGCCTCGGTATCATGAACTCGAACTAAGTGACAAATATAACCCTTAGCTATCATCTTCCTCGACTTAAGGTAGGAAATAAACCTACCCTTTGGAGAGGCTGTATTACCCTTCCATTCAAGTACGGGCTCTCCCGGAAATTGGAATCGAACTACTTTTGTCCAGCAACAAACATTAGCATAGCACGATGCCAACCAATCCATACCCATAATTACATCAAAATCTATCATCTCGAGTTCATTAGATCAGCTTTTGTCCGACGATCACATATAACAACTACACAATTCTTATATACTTGTCTCGCTATCACGGGATCACCAACCGAAGTGAACACCTCAAAAGGTTTAATTGGCTTGGGTCTCACCCCAATACAATCAGCAATATACGGAGTAATATATGAGAAAGTAGAGCCCGCGTCAATCAGAGCATATACATCACGGGAAAATATAGCCAATGTACCTGTGACAACATCTGGTGAGGACTCAAGATCCTGCCGCCCAGCTAGAGCATACACGCGGGGCTGGACAGCACCTGAAGTAGATGCTCCCCCTCTGCCTATACCTCTACCTGCTGAAGTCTGGGGAACTTGTGTTGTCGGGCGTACCGAAGAAGAACCCGCTGCTGAACCTGTAGGCTGAGTCCCAGCCCTCTCTCGCTGAAGGACAGTCTCTCATCATATGACCAACTTGCCCGTAAGCATAACAAGCATCCGAACCCTGACGACACTGTCCGGAATGCAATTTGCCGCACTGGCTGCACCGCGGTACTGGAGGTATCCTCTGACTAGAATCTCCCTAAACTGAGAATCTGGGGCCCTCGAACTATGGCCCTATCCTGACTGGAAAGAACGGTCAAACCTCCTGTTTGAGAATCTGGGAGGCGCACTGGTCGCTGACTGACCTGAGTACCTAGAATGCATCTGTCTCGGTCCCCCTCTATACTCACTGCTCGTTCCCATAGATCTAGCCCTCTTACCTTGTCTCTGATCATTATCACGATCACTCCTCTGCTGCTGTTATCGTTCCTCAAGATTCTGAGCATGAGCCTGTATCCGGGAAATATCCATTTTGTCTTGCAAAGAGGCCGTCAAACAATATCTGAACAAATGTGGCCCTAGACCACTCACAAATCTATAGACCCGGTCTCCCATGTCGGCCACCATAGTTGGAGAGTATCTGGCCAATGAATTGAATTGCATACTATACTCTCGGGCACTCATGCTTCCTTGTTTTAAATTCAAGAACCTGTCCGCTCTAGCTCGGCGGACCTCGGGTGGCAAGTAATGACGAATAAAGGCACCCACAAATTCTTGCCAAACAGGAGGTGGTGCATTCTCTCCTCTTGATGCCATCCAATTTTTGTACCATAACACCGCCACATCGCGGAGTCTATAAGAGGCCAACTCTACAGATTCGGTCTCGGAGGCATGAATAATCTTTAAGGTCCTCAACATTTCATCAATGAAGTTTTGTGGATCTTCATCCGGCTTCGACCCAAAGAATTCCGGGAGATTTAAGGTCATAAAATCACGGGCTCTCATACTAGCTGAACGATCACTTGGGCCCGCATTCTGTCGTTGTGCCTGAGCGGCAACCAATTGTGTCAATAATTGTATGGCCTCGGATACTTGTTGACCCGAAGCACCCGGTGGAGGAATCGGAGCTGAGGCTCCTCCTTGCTCTTCTACATCGGGCACGGCCTCATTTTGCGATTCACCTTTCTCTACATTCAGCGGAAGCTCTCGTTCTGCTCGCCTTTTTGTCGTAGCCTTGACCTTCTGGGCGGCGGTAGCTTTTCCTTTTGGCGGCATTTTTCTGAAACCATAACACACTTTTAGGAAGGATGTAATCTTAGGCACGGCTCTATCGCACGATCTCATGAGAAGAAGGATGGTCATCTTCCTAAATGCCCTGTAGCCTCTTATTTATTAGCGTGGCGCGCAACACACCATAAACAAGACTCTACTAGACACGGCTCGTAGACACTTCCTAGGACGAACTGCTCTGGTACCACTTTTGTCACGACCGAACTAGGGGCCGCGACGGGTACCCGGAGCTAGCTACCAAGCACCGCTCGCTCTATTACTCATCTTACTCATTTAATGCTCCTTTGCAAATTTTATAAATGAAAGTATAAGAAAACATATTTTTGTATAAAAACGTAAATGCTTTATATTCATTTTCCTCTCGGCCATCAAAATACTATATATACATGTGATAACATCTTGTGAGACCATCTAACCCACACTGCGTACCTACGAGCCTCTACTGACATATTGTATATATAGACGGAACAAGACTCCGTCGTGCCCAAAATATGCATATATACCAAAAGAATAACCTTAATCACCTCCGACCCATGGAGTGCTCTCAATCAGCTGACCGCTACTAAGGATCTGGATCAAGCTCACCTCCCTGTCTACCTGCGGGCATGAACACAGCGTCCAAAGAAAACGAACGTCAGTACGAATATTGTACTGAGTATGAGAGGCATAAATAATGAAGAAAGACATTAATAGTATAATGAGAACATCAATGTAAAACATCTGGACCCGATTGACATTGATAAATGAAACAATGCATGCTGTCTTACTCATACTCATCATCATAACATGTATGCATCATATGCAAGCTGCCCGTCCTTATCGGGACGGTGTGATAATCAATAACATTAGCCCGCATCCAGGCCTCCCGCGTCCGGGGTACCATCTCATGCCGCCCACTAGTGGTGTCTGCCCATGCCAGAAGGTCATGGTGTATCCGTATAGCTGCCCGCCTTAGCGGTGACTGCCCGGCCAACTAGGCCCGGTGTGAAATGCTCATGCCATGCTTATAATAAAATAATTATAATAATATGCTCATTATAAAATACCTATCTTATCATAGTACCTGCATAAGACTCGAGATTGAATTTACTCTATCGGGGTGACGTAAGGTCGTGATCCCCCGATTACATTATGGATCAATCATGGACATTCTGCCTCACCTTGAAAGAACTAGCACATAAGGTGAGTGTAGGCAATGAATAACATCATCATCATTCTAGCATCATCATATCGTGCCTCTTATCTTATATAAGCATTTATGGAAGTAGGCTTTTAACTTTTCGGAATATAGGAACTCATGAAGAAGATAGGGATTCGAGTTATAAGATTCATGTCGTTAGAAGGAAAGGACTAGCCTCACATACCTTATCGCTTAGCTACATTATCGATCCCTTGTCTTCCTTCAAGGTCACGTCGTTACCTTCACGAGAGAATTGGACTAACATTAGTTAATTGACTACAAGAACGCATCGTTAATTCTAGGAAAAAAATTAGGCAGCACTCCCTTGTTTATAATACTTCTCCCATGTTCTATATCAACTCCCAACATTCACAATACTACTCACAATATCACAATCAACAATCATCATTTATGTATATTTAGCAAAATCCACCATTTTCCCATATTTCTCCTTATAACTCATTATTGTGTTCTCGCACCTTTAATACTTGTTTCATGATATAAACATCATTAATAACGTATTCATAATCCTAACACTTCAACATTCATGATTCAATCCCACTATCATCCAATGATGACACTATTCATCCATTCAAGACCCATTTTCCATGTCTTTCTACCATTCAAGCTTCTTAGCCTCCTAATACCTTAAATAACATGATAAAGTCATGAAACATACCTTAGATAATAGTTGAACAAGTCTTGAGTTGGAATGCTTCCCTTTGGCCAAACCCTAGTTCCACCTTCTATGGAATTTCTTGCCTTAAATGATCCTTTTGATGTGTTCTTACACTAGGTTTTTGTGGATTGATGATATTGATCCTAAATTTCTAGTTGAAGTCTTGTTTTGGAAGAGTATGGAATGTTCTAGAGAGATAGAGAGTCGTAGAGTGAGAAGAGGAAATGTGAAAATGAAACTTAGATCATATTTTTATGAAATGCAAAACCAGTCCCGATGCCATTATACGGTCCATTATACGGTCCGTATAAATTTATACGGTCCGTATAATTGATCGTAAAACTGACTCAGTGATCACCCCTTTCTGTGTCAACTTGACGGTTCATTTGACGAGCCGTGTAATTTTATACGGTCCGTATAATCTACCATAAAACCCATTTTTCCTCAACTTCTTTCTGTGACACTTTAACGGTTCATTATACGGCCGTAAAACCATTATACGGTCCGTATAACCTACTGTATAATTCGCCAGTTCACTGAGTCCTATTTTGTCACTTCGTTTAATCTCCGATCCTTACGGGACCTTCTTAACAGTTGTTCAACACCTCGATACCAATCAAATGAACGTTATCACTCGTCTCCACAACATCCTATACACTATATCCTTGTTATCCTATTCACTGTTCGCTTAACGGGAAAATTTCTGGGGTGTAACATTTTCTTCCATTTCTGCACCGCTCACGAAGTTAACCCAGAAATTAGCTAGATTTCAATGGACAGATGCGTGTGAACGCAGTTTCCAAGAGCTAAAGGATAGATTAATTTCTGCCCCAGTCCTGACACTTCAAGAGGGATTGTAAGGTTATGTTGTCTATTTTGATGCTTCAGGCGTTGGGCTAGGCTGTGTGTTAATGCAACATGGTAAGGTGATTGCGTACGCTTCAAGGCAGTTACAGAAACATGAGAAGAATTACCCGACCCATGATCTTGAGTTGGCTGCAGTGATTCATGCATTGAAGCTGTGGAGACATTATTTGTATGGAGTCCACGTTGATATTTATACAGATCATAAGAGCCTTCAGTATATCTTCAAGCAGAAAGTACTGAATTTACGGCAACGGCGATGGTTGGAGTTGTTGAAGGATTATGATGTTGACATCCTATATCATTCCGGGAAGGCAAATGTGGTGGTTGATGCTCTTAGCCATAGATCCATGGGAATTTTATGCGATGTACAGCCAGAGAAAAGAGAGATAGCTCGTGAGCTCCAGCAATTAGCTAGCGTAGGAGTTCGGGTAGTGGACTCAGGCAATATGGGAGCTACCATTCAGAATTCAGTGGTCTCATCACTAGTGGTTGAAGCGAAAGAGCGCCAGTATGAGGATCCCATGATAATCCATTACAGAAATGCACTCCCTCAGAAGGAGAAGTCATCATTAGAGATTTCTGGAGATGGAGTTCTCCGATACCGAGACAGGTTATGTGTTCCTGATGTTGCAGGATTACGCCACAAATTATTGAGAGATGCCCATTATTCCCGTTACTCTGTTCACCCCGGAGCAACGAAAATGTATCATGATCTTAAATCTATATATTGGTGGAATGGGATGAAGAAAGATATAGCGGAATTTGTAGCTCAATGTCCTAACTGTCAGCAAGTGAAAATTGAGTACCAAAAGCCGAGTGGATTGTTGCAAGCTATAGAAATTCCAACTTTAAAATAGGAAGTAATTAACATGGACTTCATTACGGGCTTACCCCGTTCTCGACGTAAGAATGTTTCTATATGGGTGATTGTGGATAGACTCACAAAGTCATGTCATTTCTTATCGGTCAGAACTACATATGTAGCGGGAGATTATGCAAAGCTTTATGTTAGAGAGATAGTGCAACTTCAGGGTGTTCCAGTATCCATTATCTCTAATAGAGGGACTCAGTTTACAGCCAATTTATGGAAATCTTTCCAAGAAGGTTTGGGGACTCAGGTGAGTCTTAGCAGGGCATTCTACCCACAGACTGTTGGACAAGTTGACCGTACCATTCAGACCCTTGAGGATATGCTAAGGGCATGCATATTGGATTTTGGAGGTAGTTCGGATGATCACTTACCACTTATTGAATTTTCTTATAACAATAGCTATCATTCTAGCATCCAAATGGCTCCGTATGAGGCTTTATATGGGCGAAAGTGTAGATCTCCAATTGGGTGGTTCGAAGTAGGAGAGACCAAATTGATAGGGCCGGACTTGGTCCAGCAAGCTATAGAGAAAGTAAAGCTTATACAGAATAGATTATTAACAGCTCAGAGTCGCCAAAAATCCTATGCAGATAATCGTCGAAGAGACTTAGAGTTCCCAGTGAAAGATTGGGTATTTTTTAAGGTGTCGCCAATGAAGGGCGTCATCAGATTTGGCAAGAAGGTCAAGCTTAGCCCTCGGTGCATTGGGCCTTATGAGATTGTACGCAAGGTAGGCCGAGTGGCTTATGAATTAGATCTACCTCTAGATTTGGAGTCAGTTCACCCAGTTTTTCATGTATCGATGTTTTGTAAGTGCATCGAAGATCCTTCTAGAATTGTACCAATAGATGATGTCCAAGTTACCAAACAAATGTCTTATGAAGAAGTCCCCATTGCCTTTTTAGATAAACAAGTACGGAAGCTCAGAACCAAAGAGATAGCTTTAGTTAAAGTTTTATGGAAGAACAATAATAGGGAGAAACTGACTTAGGAAGCCGAAGAAGACATGAAGTTTAGGTACTCGCATTTATTTTCACCTTCAGAGGAGACTCAGGCAGAGATGCCATTATCCTCATGTATGTAGTGTTTTTCCTTGATGTTTTCCTGGTTGTGTGTGGCCATGGTTATTGATGTTGTTTTTGTATCCCCGTGAGGCGATGTATTTTGGGTTGCTGTTGTAGGATGGTAGTACCATATTATTGGGAAAACTCTAGCGAAATATTTCTAGAATCCCCAAGAACCTAACATCCGAGGACGAATGTTCCTAAGGGGGGAAGAATGTTACACCTCGGAAATTCCGGATGTGTTGCCTTGTGGATAGGCTAGTGTGAGCTTAGGATGATTATGAAATCCTTATGAGATTAAGGGAAGTATTAGATATCTTAAGGTGTATACTATGAGATTTCGAGTCATACGAATATGTGAGGCTTAGTTTGTTCAAGGAAGTGAAACGTAAGTCCTGTTCGGAAGGTTTCCGCTATAATTGAGCTAAAATTTATTTAGAAATATCTTGAGGGGATGCTATAGGTCCTATTATATGGTTAATGAAGTGTTATATAAGTGCCAAGAAGGTTCCACGCGGATTGGAAGTTAAACGAGTCGACGAGAATGGAATTCGGAAAATTCCCAGTTGTACGGCCATTTGTACAGAATGCATAAATTATACGGCCTGTATAATGGTCTGTATATTTGTTTCAAAGTAGGGTGAAACCTGGGAAGATTATACCGTCTAATTATACGGACGGTATAAATTATACGGCCCGTATAATTGGTCGTATAATCGGGTCGGGTCAGATTTTCTTTTTATATACAAGGCCGACCCTTGCTCATTTTTCGTTTCCCACATTTCGTCCAAGCTCTCCAAGGCTCCAAAACCATTTTCCCAACATATTTCACTCAAACCCAAAAGATTACAAAGATCAAATAGCAAGAATCAAACTGTTCATGTGTTAGAAGGCTTCCTAGGGTTGGTAGATTTCAAGAAATACTTGGGCATTGTAGCTAGGGTTTTTGCACAAGTTGATAGCTGCTCCAAAGCTTGTTCTTATAGGATAGTTTCCATGCTTATTTTATGTTATTGAGAAAGCTTGGTTGTAGCAAAACTTGGCTAGAAGAAGGGAGTATAGAATGAAGTCTAAATGTAGCTTTTATGTTGTTGTGAGTAGTAAGCTAACTTGAGTCATGATTCTTAGTATGATATGGATATAGTCTTGTTATGGAAGGTAATAATGGTGATGAGGAAGCGTTGTATGAAAATGTGCAAAAGTTGGTATGAAGTTGCTAGTATGAGTTGGATATGAGAGTGAATATTGAAGGCTTAATGTAATATGACTACTTGATTATGATATTGTGGATGTTATTGTGGATGTTTGGGCGATGTATTGTAGTATAGTGGAATTCGATGGAATAGGGGAAATGCTACCAATTTTCGTTAAATCATGAATTATTCTAGTAGGTTTAAGAGTATCATTAAGGATTAACTATGGTATGAATCCTTCTAAATGTAGATTATTCAAGCTTCGACGGTGAATGTTAAATAGTTACGAAGACAAAGAGGTATTTAAGACTAACCCTTCTTTCATTAAGGCATGGTTCCTTTGCTATATATCCTTTCATGAGTTCCATAATGTCTTCCAAATGGTTCTATCTCTAAGATTACCAAAGCTCATGATTCTCGATACTTTCACGTTACTAGTACCTCCCTTGTATGATAGTTGATCCTCTAAGGATAGATGTAACGAAAACGATGATAGTAATGATGTTGATGATACTTATGAACTCTTATGTATACGTGTCTAAGTATGTATCACTATTATATAACACTGAGCTTACATGGCCGATATGATACCTATCGCGCGCGCACCACTGCAGTTGGGTACGGATAACACTAAGCCTTGGTAGGGCCAGGTATGTATAATCACTGAGCTTTGTCATGGCCGGGTATGTGAACCACTGAACCTTCGTGGTCGGGTATGATACGGATACGAGTAAGAATATGGATACGAATGCGGGAATAAATACAAATACGAATATATATATGTATGTATATATGCATGAGTAAGCATTAGAAATAGAAGGTCTCTACGAAATGCAAGTAGGTAGATATGATGAAGGCCACTAGAGGTACAAATGACACTATTACCTCCTAATTTTCCCATCTTATGCTAATTCTTATGCTGTCTCTTATGCTCCTATTATGATGTTGATTATGCTTTACATGCTCAGTACATTATTCATACTGACGTCCTTTTGTTTGTGGACGCTGCGTCATGCCCACATGTGGACAGGGAGACAGGCTTTATCCATAGATTTCCTATCCAGTGACTGCATAGAGGAGCTCCATTTCATCCGGAGCTACAACTTTTGGATATTATTCTTTTGTGTACATACATATGGGCATAGCGGGGTCCTGTCCCGCGTATATTATTTTACATACTCTTCTTAGAGGCTCTTAGACAGTTGTGTATGGTTAGATGTCTTGTAGCCTTGTCGGCTCATATTTTGTATGTCATTTTGATAGCCTCGTCGGCTTGTGTATATGGATATGGGCACTATTACTGATGATGATATAAATGCGATGTTGCCCAACGAGATTAGCACTGTTGATGTATGTAAATTATGAGTAAGCTACGTGGTCCACCAAGATGTGAATGTGGATGTATGATAAGAGGTGCCCGGGTGGACTAGCACCGGGTGCCCGTCATGGCCCACCGGTCGGGTCACGACAGCTACCTCTTGTGAGTCCTGGGTGTCTCTGTTGTGGAGAGCGAGCTCATTTCTTTGTTCTTAGGGGGAACTAGTCATTTTTTCTTTTCCTTTGTCGAAGAGGGATGCTAACGCGGCCTTAGATCTCGTGAAGTATGTAAGGTTTCAATGTTACACTAATTGGCCCCTTTCTATAAGATAAGAATAACTCAACAGTAAAGAAAGTTAGTTTCTGGGCATCAAATATAAAGGCCAGATATCACATACGGGTATTTAAAGCACAAGTAGTACATAAGTCATATATCGAAGCTTGAGTACTTTTGATCCGATGCTCTAAAAGTTCGGATATCACGGACCTTTTATTTTTGGGTGGATCTTGGTCCGGTGGTCTTATAGTTGACTTACTATGGCGAACCCTTTGACCAGTCATAAAAATTTAAGCAAAGGGGGAGGGGGGAGAGGGAATTATAATTTAAATCATGAAGGGACCGCATCTTACGTATCCCGCCGGGGGAAATCAGGCCCTATGTAGTTTGATTAAAAAAGAAGGATATACATTTCTTCCTAATTATCCTTCGGCTAATCCTAACTACAGACATCCCCAGACCAGGCCCGACTAGGGCTTCCCGCATACCCCTCCATGAGGACATCAGGTCGGCGCGTTTCCTTTACATTTTTTAGGGTGGGGGTAACATTTGTGCAAAAGAAAGGGACACCTAATATCTACCCAAAAGTATGGCTCTGCAAGTCGTTGTCCGTACGAACTTGTTTTCCCATGTCGAATCTTTTTACTCTTCAGAACCATAGTGGGAGTAGGACCAAGATTGGTCCGGTCCTGATCATATTTTCGAGCTCAAGTTTGAAGACATGGCATCCTTCAATATCATGTCCCCTGGCTCCAGTATGGTATAAACAGAACTTATTTCTATTGGGCACTAGTAGTGTGGGCTCGTAGACAAGTTCCACGGGTCTGATCTTGTTCAACGAAGCCAAAGTCGAGAAAAAGAGAACGTATGATTCCTCGAAAATAGTGAAATTATACTGCCAAACTTACGTCTCGGGGGTAACTCCCTCTCTTGGGGTAATGGGATCGTTGACCAATAAGGTGTGCGATCCTCATAAAGTCCCAAATGATCTTGTCGTCAATCAAACTAATAATTCTTTTCCTTAATGCCAAACAATCGTTCAAGGTATGGCCCGCCTGATTGAGGTGGAACGGGCATCTTTTGTAAGCATACACCAAGTTAAGGAACGGTAGCCTAGCCCTAGTGGTGCAATCCATCCCAGTAGCCATCATTTTTCTGAACACTTCCTTGCAATTGACGGGCAAAGGGGCTACTTTGAATGGGGAAGATCAGGCTCTGAAGCCTATGCTCCATGGGGCCGGTGTAGGAATGTTCTCCCTTCCAAAGCTTTCTAATGCAATAGTGGAGGCAGCAGGCATCAGCATGGGCGAAGGTGCATCGAAATTCGTTCCCTTCTCGGTGGGGCCATAATAACCAGATTCGTCATCCGCATTATTCTCTTGAAATTCGGGAAACATATTAATGGGTTTTCCCCTTCTTCGGCCCCCATGTTGACAGGGTTTGTTTCTTCCATGTCCCGAGGCTCTTCCTCTTCCTCTTCCGGTTATTCTTCTTCTTTAATGGGCTCGGGATCCTTTTCTTGGGGCTCTGTTCCTTTTTGCAGGTTCGATGCGAACACCCATGGATCCGACCTAGCTCCTTGCTCCCCATTTTCCCCCTCCGGTGTTCCTTCCCTGGGTGTTACAGGCCTTCTCTCTGGTGGTATGTAGTTTAGCACCAATTCCCTCACCTCTTTAGGGGCATTTTCATGGCACTGCTCATGGGGTATGCCTTCCGGCTGGTTCCTAACCATGCCAGTAATCCGGCTACCTCTTCAATTTTCTTTCATATTTCCTGGAGTTATTTTTCCATTTGCAACACCTTGTCTCGTAGCATCTCAGCTGTCTCCCCTAAAGTCCGCACTTCCTGGCCTCTTTGATTTGCTATCGTAATAAGTAAACCTTTAGTGGAGATAAATTCGGATAAGTTTTCAAGCCTCATGTTTTTCTTTCGGGTATGGAGTTTATATCGTCGGACCAATTGTATTCAAGCTTTAATAAATGACCACACACATAGAAAGTAGGCATGTGAAACATGTAGCAAGCAAGCATGTAATTTACTGATATTTATACTGCTCGTGTTCCTAAGGCCTTTTTGAGTTAAGGCTTTCTTAGTCGTTTGAAACACGTAAGTGCCTTTTGTGCAGATGAACAATTGCCCCAAAAAAGTCATCGTGATTTAATAAATAATAGTAATAATATCTTCCCCGAAGGGATTACAAAAGTGACGATAAAGCCGACATGCAGCTTATGATAACAAAAGCAATAATCATGGAGGTCCTCCAGCGGCTAATGTCGAGGCTTGGCTGGCCCTGGCCTTCTAGACACTTCGAAGGGTGGTCTGGACATGAAGGCGTGCCTGATATAGCTCCATTCTGACAATCACCGGATCTGTTTCTTCCAAGATCCTAGCCAAATGCTTGTATGTACCCTCTAGGCATTCTTTCATATGCTCCTCTTCTTGGGCCTCCTGGGGAGGCGCGGGCCCTGGAGTAAGTGTACGAGCCAAGTGTCTTTGTAGCCATGCATGATACCCTGGGTCACACCCTGCTTCGAACCTGGCTGGAGCTAAAGTGTCTAGGCTCCAACTTACGCGGCGATTCCATTCCCCATGGATTATGCCCGTGTGATTGATTTTTTGTTCTGTATGCTCAATGATGAACTGTTCAGGGTTCCCTACCTGGGGTATCACTTTCCTCCTACCGAACTGCCTCAAAACCCAGGACGGATAATAAGGGCGGATTCCTCGACCCTAGCTAGTGGCACAAATGGGAAATTCTTGCCTCGAACCACCACAATTTCGGATATAAAGTCAAGAAACATCCAGTGGATCCTATTTTCAGTCAAGTTGGTGAAGAAATCAACCCAAGCATTTTTGGACATGAATCTGAGATTTGGACAGTAATCCACGAGGCGATCTATCCTATTCTGCCGACTCCAACCTCAAACCTCTTTCGCCATGTTAACATGTTTGATAATCCACTATTGTAGCAACATATTGCATCCCTGGAAGTATCGGAAGTGATTTCGGCACTTGTCTAGAGCCCGAAAGATGTCGGCTAATATGATAAGTGCTAGGTCAAAATACCTTATTTCTTGTTCTTTGGTTATGCCGTGGAGATTGCGTGGGCTAGGTAGATCGCGCGGGTGTCTATGGCCAATGACCCATCCTATGGAAACACCATAGTGCCTAATAAGGCTATGGCGAAGGCTAAAGGCTTAATGGTCTCCCATTCTTCTCAGCTCTTGAATTCCCTTTAATATAGAGTGTACCCAGTGACATCCCCGAATCTCTGATATAGATCCCTGAAGGCTACGGTGGGCCCTTGTGCCCAGGATGTCTCAGTTAAAGCAAGAAACTTCATTTAACAAATCATTTAACAAGGGTAGGCGAACCCTCTATTCAATTAACAAATCATTTAACAAGGACGAGATATTTAAACCAAGAGGTGCTTTGAAATAACAGCGGAACATCATAAAATATTTAATAAACTCAAGATTCAATAAGATACAACCATTTAATGATTACAGACTAGATTTAACTTCCCGTGACCTGGTCTAGACTAGTACAAGAGCGACTAATGATTTCAGATTACCCCTACATTCTAAGACTTAACCTCCATCTCGGAATGAAGTGGGAGGAGGCCTTCCAGATAGGCACCACACATTTCCGCTTTGTATCACAATCAACCACCTGAAACAATCTACACCCAAAAAAGGTGTAGCAATTGCAATATCAGTACAATCCATGCGTACTGAGTAAGTATCATAGGCCGACAATGGTTAGTAACACATTTTGGTAAAAGAATTCACAAATAACCATGATAATCACTAAATCAAGTCATACGTCTATCTGCCGCACATCATAACATCAATGCCCTTAAATCACAACTGCTCTCTAATAACTACAAGTTAATATCATCAGTGCAATTTCCCAGTACACAAATCATTAGATTGTTAATTTTAGTCTAGGAGTCAACTCATCATTATAACAGCTTTTATCCTACATCACTTAGAAACCAATCAAATAACTGATTTTACGGAGGGTTCTCCGGGATAATTCAACAAGTACAAATCAACAAGAATAAATCAAATGTAATCGGATCCAGATACACATCATCGCCTAAGTAAAGCATCTAGTCCCCAAACATGCCAGGTCTAAATACATCAAGTCCTAATCTAACATCACCAGAACAACACCAAGCAACTCAATCACAAACCATGGTGCAATGCAATGCAATAATGTATGGATGCAATGAAATGCCATGCAAATGTTGCGTACACATGTACTCCGGATGGAAATATCGACGTCTCGATAGCACAACCAAGTGTGAATCGAGAAGTTTAAGTGTCACCCGTCCCGGATCTTTTCCCAACAGACAGATGGGACCTTAGATCTTTGCCTATGCGGGGTTCTCACCGGCACCACCTTGGGGGACCCGCGAAGTCTATGCACTATCAACTATTCCGGAACTAACATCGGATATCGGCCATGCAATCAACGATTTCAGAATTGATCATCGGACATCGGCCATCTCACATCACTCAAGTAAAAGAGTTTTATCAAGTATCAATTTCACTCAATCAACGATTCCGGGATGAACATCGGACCTCAAACTCTCATGTCACTCAAGTAAAACTGAGCCCAGCTCATCAAGTGTTTCATCAAATGTCATCAATATCTCCACGGTGTATTATGAAAATGAGAGTGTGTGTAATGTATGAATCACATCAATAGTCATGCTCAACATCACAAGTACCAACTATGGGTACGCAAACAATATATCCAAATCACAAATACCAACAATGGGTATGCCAACAATATAACCGAATCACAAATACCAAAAGTGGGTATGCCAACAATATAATGATAAAGATGATAAAATAGAATCAAATATCAATCAACAACTCGTGGTATTAAGCCAACACAACAGAACAATCAAATCGCAACATAACGGGGCGACTAGCCCTAACCACACAATAGGTTAATCAAGTCGATACACATTGTTACCACTTCTCCTAACTCAGCCTAATAGCTTAGAACAAGTAATTTCACCACCTGCTCACAATCACTTCTCACACATTGTCTAGAACTCAGTCACAATCTTTGGTACTTTTTATCCTTCTATTTATCAACTAGGTTTGCTATTACTGGTATAACACAATTTACCACATATTACAGAATTTCCCATCATAAGACATAAATGAATTATGTACCATCCACTAATCCCAAGTCACATAAAATTCATCAATATTCAAGAAACCAAACCAAACAACCTAAGGAGTCTATAGGCCATAAGCCCGAACACACAAATCACACAACAATACCATCTTAAGGTTCCATCCCAAATCTCTAATTCCTATACATACATTCTCCGTTCCTTCTAATACACGAATATATGAAACTAACTGGAGTCTACCGAAAGGGAAGCCATAACCTACCTCATGGCCGAGTGGGTGCCACGAACATCCATTGATTCTTCCAATTAATCACCACATCGCAATCCACACGAAATAGTTTGGAGGAAACCATGAGACCCATGAATAGATCTACCATAGACAACCTTTGTAAGAGTTTTCGGAGTAAGGGAGGATTGGGATCTTAGTGTTATAGCCCGTATTTCGTGTGTTCGGATATTGCGAGACAATGGTGAGAAGTTAAAGATAAGACTATGTTATAAAATAATTTTAATGTACGAGTTGCTAGGAATATTATTTATGAACATTGGTATTATGGTAATATTGAAGAAAGTTGAGGGGCAAAACGGGAATTTTACAAAAGGAGTTCATGAAGGTTCCAAAAAGGGCATATTGGTCATGTGATGGAAATATATGGACCAAAGTGTACATGGTAAGACAATGAGTCATCTTTTATTTCTTTAAGAAAAATTCAAGAAAAAGAGAAGAAAACTCTAGGAAAAGAAAGAAAGGGAGGCATGTGGTCATTCCATATTAAGTGGGGGGATAATTGTAATAATAAAAACACATGGGGTCAAAGCTTGCATAAGAAGACAATTAGTCTTCTTTGACCAATTTAGAAAAATTCAAGAAAAAGAAAGGAAAATTCTAGAGAAATATAGAAAGGGGGCATGTGCCCCTCACATGCTTGTGAGATATATATATATATATGAGAGGGCTACCAAGCAAGACATAATTGTCTTGAAAGTTCAAGAAAAACTCCAAGCAACATTAAGGGGCCATTCGGCCATATGAAAAATCCAATAAGAACCTTGCAAAAATTTCTTCAAAAATTATCCTCTACCAATTTAAGGGTTCCTAGCAAGGTGAAGTGTTCATTGGAGCAAGAAAAACACAAATTCTTGGAAGTTACAAATCTTAGCCAAGGAGGAAGATAAGAGGAAAAGGTGAGAACTCATCTTTCTTTATATGTTATGGAAGTTTGTGTATGTTATAGTGTGTGAAAATGGATGAAATTCATGAAACCTTGCATGTTGGTGTTGAGTTGTGTGGAGTGTGTTGTTGGCCGTGCATGGGTAGTGTGTGTGTAGAAAGAATGAATTAATTTTATGTAATGTGTTGGTTGTTGTTGTAGTGTATAAAAATGGATGAAATTCATGAAGAATATGAATATAGGGGTGGTGGCCGTGAGTTGTATATTATATGTATAGCCGTGTATATTTGGTGAATTATGAAGGAATGGTGAGCAAGTTTTATTTAGTATTTTGGTTGTTGTGTTGTGGATTTTATGTTGCAAATAAAAGCTTAATGAGCCTAGTGAAGTTTAGTAGTTGGAGGCTTGTTTTGGAAGTGTATGTAAATGGAATATGATGTTCTTGCATGTATGGAATATAATGTTGTTAGTATGATGTTGTTGGTGTATGAATTATTAGGTTATTATTGTTTTTATTGGAGTTGGAAGGTCTTGAAGGAAGTAGTATATTGATTAAGTTCTTAGAATGTATCTTGGGTTGATTATTGAAATTGTTAGTATGATTGTTGGCATTGTTGTTGATAGTTTGGCCGGGTTGAATTCCCGGATTGTTGTTGGTTAAAATTGGCTAAGTTGAAGTTTTGGAGATGGTGTATTTATAAGGGAAGTGCTGCCGAAATTTCGGCAGACAAGGTGTTACTTTAAAGATTCAACTTCCAAATGCTCTAATTAATGTTTGGTAAATGTGACCAACTTGTAGTGTTTGGCAAATTTGGAGCTTGAGATTGGAGTAGCGAAAAAGGCGGAAAAGGTATGTAAGGCTTTACCCTTCCTTCTTTGGCATGTCTTAGGCATACTAGGTTGGATACGAGCCTCGGGGACAACTCCATTCTCCGGAATCCGCACCTAAAGTTACCCCTTTTTCATTCAGTAAAATTGAATTAAAAATTGTGTGAAACGTTGGAAGAACTTCCTAAACTTCTAGAACTTGCATAAATAGGACCCGATTACCTTAAAACCTTCACAAGTAGCGCCATGAAATGTAACATATGCAAATTATGTACACCCTCTCACTCGGCCCGAGGTGGGCCCATTGTTCCCGGATTTTTCCTTGTTGTTCCGTTTGACTTATTTTGGAGTAGAACCCAAAGGAAACTTCTGATCCTTGTTCCAATTATCAAACGATAAGCACTGTACCATTCTAATGGAAATACGTCTATGACGACAATGATAACGATGATGCTAAGGAAAAGAATACGTCTATGATATGTATGACAAGAATGATTCCATGACTAAGAGTCTTAAGCCAAGGATTCAATAGGAGTATGAAAGTATCAAACTAGTTATTGATCTTTAATTCTATTCCCTGGGTTATGACACTATCTTCTAAAGACTCCAAAGCAGATGAATTGATTTCTATGACGTCCATGACTTCATTCTATGTTTCTTTCAACGCTATTCTCCGTTGATAGTCTCGCCTTAAAATGCTCGTTCCTTCAAGGTGAGACAAAGCGATCACGGTTATTCCATAATATAATCGGAGGTCACCGACCTTACGTCACTCCGATGGATACATGATTTTCCTTGGGCTCTCCTGCATGCTTATATGACATATGTATATAAGATATGTATATGAACATGGGGGATGGGAAGGGAAACATGTTTCATTGCCACCTGGTCAGCTGGCTTTATCATCCCGGACGTGGGATGCCCGGACGCGGGATATATGGGCGAGCCGATGTATTTCGGTGCTATGTGGGCGAGCCGACATTGTTCGGTGCTATGCTATGACCTGATATGATATGACACGATATTATATGACATGATCTCATATGATATGATACGATATGATATGATATGATAAGACATGACATGATATAAGTTCTATTTTCTATGTCTATGAAAAAGAAATGTTTTTAAAAGGGAAAGACAAGCATGCACGGTATTCTCCCTTAGCGGCACTCATATGTACAGGTTACTCTTTATCCTATGACATGTTC
Source organism: Lycium barbarum (assembly GCF_019175385.1). NCBI lineage: Eukaryota > Viridiplantae > Streptophyta > Magnoliopsida > Solanales > Solanaceae > Lycium > Lycium barbarum. The sequence continues at coordinate 30,964,348 of NC_083341.1, read as the reverse complement.
TATGTTTCCATGCAGTTATTATTCATACGCATATTTCTTGATATGCTACTATTCATGCCTTACATACTCAGTACATTGCTCGTACTGACCCCTCTTCTTCGGGGGCTGCGTTTCATGCCGCGCAGGTACACCCAGATGATGCAAAGTTAGCATAGAAGATGTTCCAGCGGAGTTGGTAGGCTCCACTTGTCCTGGAGTGCTGCCGAGTCAGAGTATATGTACTATGACACTTTTTTTGAAGTTAGAGACTTTGCAGACAGAGTCGTGGGTTTTGGGAGTCAGTTTGTATTGTGATAAAGGTTTTACACAGTTACAGACTTTGTTTGACTTGAAAGCTACTAAAAGAATATTTCAGTAAGCTTTTACTATGTGTACTCGATTTAGAGGTTCAAAGATTATATATGTAATAAGAATAAGTGGGTTCGCTCGGCTCCGGATATGAGGTCGGGTGCCCATCACACCCTAGTAAAGTCGGGGTGTGACACTTAGCTCACTTCTAGATTCTATCTACAACCACACTAGGTGATTTACCCACTTTTAAGCTTATATTGGGAAAAACCCCATTTCCAAGACCCATGAAAGAACTCATTTTTAAGGTGAAGGAATGTAGGGATATAGGTTATTAACTTTATTTTAGATGAAGAACATGGGAGATTGTTTGAAGGGAATTATGTGAAAATGTTGCTAACCTATAATTTCTCCCACTCTAGCTACTTGAAACACCTATTTGATCATTCTCTAGGTGAATATGGTTAGGATTAATTTACTAAGTGGAAGGAGAGTTTAAGGGTGTTAGAAAGATTTATCAAGACTAAGAATCTCATTTTTAGGCTTTCCCACCAAACTAGGCAGCTGGAATTTAGGGTTATGAAAAGTGGGACAATTCCCGAAATGATTCTTTAAATAGGGAATTTCACTGTACGATACCGCCCCAGCGGCAAGTTCACCGCTTCAACGGTGCCGCTAAGGCTGCTGAATGGCTGCTATGGCGGCTCACTGGCCATATGCTATTATCGCTATGGAGGTGACTAGGCCACTACAACGTCACCGCTGTAGCGATAACACTACCGGTATGGCGGCTTAGCTGGGGTTGGTAGCCTATGCTTCCATCCCTTATGCGATGCGCACAATGATTTTGTTTAAATTAAATTATCTCCAAAACATAACTAGGTGGAGACATTATTAAGGAGCCATAGTTGTGGTTTTCCTTCGAAATTCACAGTAATGACGAAATGGGTCGTTACATCAGACAGGTTCTATTGCTATCTATAGCATCTCTAATTTCTTTGAGGGTAGGAATCATCTCAATATCACCGAAACGGAACAACATTTCCTTGTCATCTTAATACCCAACCAACACCTCTATCAATTCCAGGCGACCCTTCATTGTCATGATAGAAGGTAAGTGTCTTAAAGTGCAACTAATTGTTCTCTGGTGGGCATCACCCAACCATTCATACCAAGCTCTTAGCAACTCTGAAGCCTCGGTGACTATGTGAAAATGAATTGTGCGCTCCATCTACAAAACAAAACACGGTTAAGATTCCTCCATCCCTATAGGATCAATGGTTCATCACATAGGCACAAACATGTTTCCACATAGCACATAAATATGATGCGGTGTTTTTCGAGTCATAGACCGTCTGAACACGAGGTAGTCTCTATTAATGAGCCTTAGGTAGGTCTGAGATATCCAAGGCCTGTCCAAGTATAAATGCTCTAGTTCAGTAGGGATTTGGCTTAACTCTATCCTAGTTTTCACTAGAGTGGTTTTTCACGAAAGACCGGGAACCCGAGCGGACAACTGAGGCAGAACCATTAGGGTTTTTTAACGACCGCGAACCAACCCCGCCTCATAACGGTTCCAAAGAATATTTTGGTTTATACTGAAGGAACGACTGCGTGCTCCGCGAATTTGCCTTTGGAACAAAGTGTAAATGAAATGCCAGAAGTGGCGGAGTTATGATATGCATGCAATGATAGTTAATAATTGTGAGAAAGTAAACACATAGACAGTTAAGGCAAATATACTCATATTATATTAGAATTCTTATGGTTAGAATCTTTAAGGTCCCCAGCGGATTCGCCATCTGTAACGGTTCGCTTTTACGCGGGAGCATAAAAGCTACTACGAACTTGCTGGTGCTCTTCCGGACTTTATTTTAAAAGAGTCGCCACCTAATTTTTAGATAATTAGGAAAACTGAGGGTGAAGGGTTTATTCAAATGCCGTGAAAAATCCTTCATAATCCAGAGTTCTAGGTAAGAGTTCTGATGATCCCGTAGGGAAGGTGTTGACCTTCGAATTCTAATGTATGAGAATCTGCATGAACTTTATATTTAGTGTTTATTCTCGCAAAAATCTTGTCATTCTGCATGGTATTTTGAGAAAAGAATTTGAATATGTTCCCTTTATATGTAGGGTACACAGATTTGGATTTATAATATCCGGATAAAATAATCTCCTTTTTGTATACAAGGATGATGTATTTCGTTTGTAAAGTGAGTACAAAAGTTGTCATCTTTTACACATGTTATTTAAAAATATGAACTTGTTATGTTTTGAGTGTGTAATTTTGTGCATGCTTAACTCATACTTTGTTTGGATCAATCCGTTTAATACGTTTGGAACGCTTTATGCAAAAACTCGTATCTACGAATGTTTTTTGTTTTAAGAAATATGTCCTTTGTGATAAGTTATGAAATGGGTCTCGGATTGAGGTTTTAACCAAATTTATAATTTCCCATTTTTAAAGAGCTCTGTCCGTTTTTTGGGCTTGGCCCAAATGAACTTTGTATAAAAAATTGAAATGTCTATATCATCACCTTTTTGTCCATGAGTGTGATTTGGCCCAAAAATTCCCTTTTGCGTTCTACTAAACTTGGCCAGTTCTGGCCATATTTTTCTAAAAATAAAAGTGGGACTTTTGGCTCAATACTTTGACAGGTTTTATCATTAACTTGATCTAAAACATTTATACTTGGCCTTACTTTGAAGAAAACAGAACTTGGTTTAATTATAAAGAATATGTGCTTTGGTTTTAAAACTCAGTCCGTTTTTCCTTAACAATGTTGCAATGCTAGTGGTTTTGAAATATCCGTTTATTCTTGTTTAAACTTAAACCGTGTCAAAATAGTTTAGCAAATTATCCATTTAAGTTTTTCAAAATCACTATGCTAAATCCGAATTTTTGAAAATGGTTTTGGCTACTTAAAGTCAATCTAAACGACATAAGTACCGTTACCCTAAGACTACTAGTTCATACGATAAGTATTCCACTATGACATGAGTTTTTACAAGTTTTGAACAAATACACACAAAGCTCAAGATGAGGAAAAAAGAAACAAATAAAGCAAAGGGAAAGACTAGGGGCGTACCAAGCCCCTAGTTGGCCATTTTCACCCATGGCTGGGCCTTTTGCGCCCAAGATATTTAATTTTATCTTCGCGGACTCAATATCTTTGGAGAAAGAATTTTCCTTATTGGGCCTCAGGCTGATCCCGACCCAAGTGGTTATATTGTGAAGGGAAAAAAGGAATCAGGAACCCAGTTAGTTTATAATTTTTTGAACTCATAACATGTATACCTTACACAAATATATATATCAAACTTCATACAAGTTACATAATTATGGCATTTGATTACACTGTTGGTTTTACTTGTCAAGACCTTCACAACACAAAAAGAGAACAGTCGTCACCACCCGTATTCCCGACACCGCACAAGTTCCAAGGGGTTTCATGAACCCCAGGCATGGCTGGACATCGGGGAGTGGCTAAGACCTGTCCCCAAATTATATCAACCCTGGACCAATATTACCAAAGAATGCATCAAAGTCCCATAATTATGCATAAGTATCACCATATATAGAAACAATTTATTTTGCCAAACAATACTGAGAATAAACTCAAGGCCATAGTAGGAGGATCAAACAGATATTACAATATGATGACATAAGATAACTAAATAACTCCAAAAAGGAAACACATTATTCACAAGAAAGACTAAAACAGAATTGTCCCTTCATCCCTTTTTTCATCCGTATATATTCTATATATGACTGACATGCTTACTTATATACACCTAATACATCCCTGGTATACACATATGATGTGTATATCAAGTGTATATCATATGTATACCCTTCCCCCTTTTCACTAACCTATACATGCCTTGTGTGTCTAGTCTCTAAATCCATATCCCTAAAACCCATGGCCCAGGGAATTATTCAATTACACCAACATCCCATCAAAGGTCTGAAATTTAGAAGTCCTCTATCATTCATCCCTCCTGAACCCCTCCATATATACCTATAGTAAATCAGGTAGTATATTCCTGCCATTACCCTTATCCTCCCAACTCTCTTCAAATATCCTAACCAAGGTATATCAGACCTAAATTAAGACACACTCAACTCCAAATTAATCGGCTAAACATCGTGTGAGCTATTCTCATAGGTTGGTGTGGACTTCCAATTTCTAGCAATTCACAGGACAAATGCTAAAGTTCACCCAGACAACTTCATTACTTACATTATTAAACACTGCCTAATTGCAAAGGCATATTCACAAATAAAGAAGAGCCATAGAAAAGGGTTGTCCATATCAACAGAAGGAAATAATGCAGCATGCAGACACCATAATTCAAAAAGGTTCAAGTATAACACAAGCTAAACAGGATGTAAGCAACTTCAATGTTCAAAGACAGCACAAAGGCAACTTTCAAATCATAGTCAAACCTCACAGGAGGAGAAAGTACACAGACAAGCATATGGAATACGTGTGCACTATAGTTCAGACAATGAGGAGAGGGGCAGAGACCAGTTATGCTGTCTAAAGAGAGGCTTTAAATGGTTCTAATTGCCTTTTAGTGATTTAGCTCATGATTTACAACTTACTCAAATTAAGCTATCCTCCTTTGTATGTAAACAGTCAATTGTATACACAGATTTATCACTCAGTTTTAGTAAGTCATTGTGGAATAATGAATTTGGTTCTAACCTGTGCCATCCCCCTTGGTCTAATGGTAAGAATTGTAAAATCATAAGGCATCCATGTAGTAAACACGTGCCTCTATAGGCTTATAGAAGTGCCATGATGCCGTTTATGTGGAGGAACGGTTTTATTGATCAAGCTATGCATTTTGATCACATAGATAAATCATCAGAATTCAAAAGATCTTAACAGTGAGATGGACTACAGAAGCATATTATGTGGGCAATCAGTCAAGAGATCTTGGATAAGCCTTAGTTCCTAATAATGGTCCCCCCGCCCCTAAATATCTAGTCTAACAAGTCTTTAAGAAGAAAGTTTATAGTTGTAACAGCTCAGGCCACCGCATGTAGAAATTGTCCGCTTTGGAGCCTTTGCCCCTCACGGTTTTAAAACGCGTCTACAAGGGAGAGGTATCCAAGCACTTATAAAGCACTCTTCGTTCTCCTCCCCAACCAATGTGGGATTCTCCTAAACCAATGTGGGATTCGCCTAAGGAAAGCCTTACACTCAGCGTCCTCGCTGACGTTTGCCCCACCACCGGCCCGGCACCAGCTCTGATACCAACTGTAACAGCTCAGGCCACCGCATGTAGAAATTGTCCGCTTTGGAGGCTTTGTTGCTCACGGTTTTAAAACGCGTCTACAAGGGAGAGGTATCCAAGCACTTATAAATCACTCTTCGTTCTCCTCCCCAACCGATAGGGAATTCGCCTAAACCGATGTGGGATTCGCCTAAGGCAAGCTTTACACTTAATGTAACATCCCGTAAATCCGAGTTAGGTGTCATTGTGAAATAATTGGGGTTTAGATGTCATTTTTACATTTTGGATCCATTTGGGATGGATAATGGTGTTAAATAATCTTTTCGGGGTCTAATGGGATAAGGAAGTTCCTTAGAAATCTTTAAATTCATCAAGTTTGAGACAGTTTCCCGTTATGTCCAGTTTTTGGGTATTTGCGTTTGACATTTGGAAAAACTCAAAACATATAAGTTGTAGGGAATTAAAATACCTTTTCAAAAATATATTATGCAGCCCAGACAGACGTGTGAGTAAAATGTTATTACCGATTTACTGAAGCTGTGTAAAATGGAAATCCCGATTCTTGTAGGATTAGGTTTTAAAGCCCAAGCCTTTATAATAACCTATAAATACAACCCAAAAACGTCCAAGGAGAGGGTTTTCCACCAGAGCTCTATATCATCTCTCTAAGGTGAGTTTTACTCAAATCCCTAAGTTAATTACCTTAGCTAATCACTAGATTAACACCGAATCATTATATGAAATCGATGGATTGTGGAAACTTCATTCAAGGTCAAATATGGGATGAAGCTTTGGGATTTCTTCAAAAAGGTAACACCCTCACACTTTTATGGATATATGGAATTATTATTATGTTTTAGACATGGAATAGTTGGTAGAAGCATGAAATATGATTGGTTTAGATACACTTTATTAAAAACAAAACCCTAGTATTTTTGTTATAGAATATTCTCCGACCAGCCATATTAAATTGACGTTTATCTCTTATCTAACCGTTGGATCGAGTCCAAATTTGAAATGAGTGGTCCTAACATATAGGTATTAAATGTGAACGGTGAAGATCGGATTTCGAGGTCTGTAGTGGTGCATTTCTAGCTATGAACAGTAGTTGCGAATTTGGGGAATATCTATAGTTTATTGGTCATACAAACCTCAATTAGATGTAGAATGATTCTTTGAAGCATGAA